>NC_136912.1:7362605-7405105 GCF_949606895.1 Notothenia rossii | reverse complement strand
AATGGGCAGAGATGCTAATGAAGGAGGCCCAATAACAGTGTCCTAATGGGAGTCCATTCACCGCCGTTAGCCCACAGGCCGCCATGATTCAGCTACACCCCCACCACACACACACACGCACACACACACACACACACACACACACACACACACACACACACACACACACACACACACACACACACACACACACACACACACACACACACACACACACACACACACACACACACACCCTGAGGGATGGAGGTATTCTCAGGCAGAGAGAGAAAGCTCGGAGTAAATAATGCTTAAGTCTCACGGGTAAATGACAGACGGATTTATCTCCTGAGATCAGAAAGGACTGACTGTGCATTTGTGTTTCTTTGTATGCATTTGAGTTTCACACTTCAGATTTGAGACAGTACATTATTGTATTTGCCTTTTTTTTGTCTTAATTGCAACTTTCTCCACGGTTAGACGAAAAATGGATTTCTCATGTTTGGTTACGGTTTTGATCAGCATCAGATCGCCCTTCCTCAGCTAAGAAATGTTCAAAAAACAACATGTGTCAAAGCCTTAGAATAAGTTAAAAGAATATGATGCATTGCTTTAGATTAAACTACCCAACAGTAGATCAACGAGTTAAACTAAACCTCAAACATCCTCACACACATTAATGCAGCACTAATGTCAATCTAAAAACGTCAAATAAAACACTGACAGGGAACAAGTCACTGCACAACAAATATATAATACTTTTACATATTGATATGTGACATCTAATGTATGTTCAGTGCCTGCATGAGCCCAATCTTGTCACAACAAATATAAAGCTACAGGGATCTGCTGTTAACGGTACATTTCATTATGTTGACTTCAATGGCGACTAATCATATCTATCCATGAGCCAAACGATACACTTTCTACATCATGGTCGTATACAGATTTCAGCCAGATGACAGATGTTAGTCGCTGGACTTCTTGAACTTTATTTACCAGAGAAACGAGCTAACACATTTAACCCTTTAGCTAACCGTTTCCCAGGGCCGTCCCTCCCTACGGGCCGATCATGCAGACTGCGTGGGGCCTCATCTTGCGGAGGGTGCCTCAACTGAACCGGAAATGCGGCTCAATTAGTGCTCACTAGCACCCGTCCGTCCGTCCGTCGACGCTCGCGAAACAGAGGGCCTCATCACTTTGCGTGGGGGCTCATGTTGGCCAGGGAGGGCCCTGCTGTTTCCGTCCTGTACTGGGAAAACTCTTGATTTCCTTATTGAGTGTTTACTGATTATAATAACTGTGTCCGTGTGGTTGGGGAAAAAGAGACTCTGCGATAACAAACTCCCATCTTTGGCTACTTCAACCCTGAGTTGCTCCCGATGGCCAACGGTGTGTGAGTGTGCGTGAGTGTGCGTGAGTGTGTGTGAGTGTGTGTGTGTGTGTGTGTGTGTGTGTGTGTGTGTGTGTGTGTGTGTGTGTGTGTGTGTGTGTGTGTGTGCGGTTGCGTGTGCGTGTGCGTGAGTGTGTGTGTGTGTGTGTGTGTGTGTGTGTGTGTCTGTGTCTGTGTGTGTGTGTGTGTGTGTGTGTGTGTGTGTGTGTGTGTGTGTGTGTGTGTGTGTGTGTGTGTGTGTGTGTGTGTGTGTGTGTGAGCGTGAGTGTGTGTGAATGTTAGCTTCCCTAGAGCAAGTGGTACTGCTCTGTATGAATGAGGTGTGTATTGGTGAATGACTCGTAGTATTTAAAGCGCGTTGAGGGGACGAAAAGATCTGATAAAGCTCTATGTAAGTGCAGTCCATTTACCTAATGGGAGAAATTGCATATTACGCCAAGGACTTGGAGGGCTTTTACTCGTAGTGGAGAACAGCGTGGTATTAGTACTTTTACTAAAGAACTTAAAACTTCTTCCAACAACAGCCCAAAAATGTATTTCCCTCTGCACACAAAGAGTTTATGCCATGATGGATGGACTGATGTTCGCCCACAGTTTTAAAACCAAAGTCAACATTGGTTTCTTTTAACTACGATCTTACCATAACCTTGACCAAGCAGCTATTATTGTAAACAAGGTCTTCTAAACTTATGTAAGTGGTAATATGGTTTCAATGACATTCCAAATAAAATTAGAGACACTTGGATGTGGATTATATCAGAGGTAGGAAACAACCTAAAGTGTTATATTTAATGAATTGTTAGTTTCCTCTTCAAATATCGGTATAACCCTGGATAGTGTAAGTAAACTGTTATCAAAGTCAGAAATGCTAATGCCTTTAAACAAAACATAAAGAAAGGAACTTATGTCCGGTGAAACATCCACTTGAACATCTCAGTCATTGCCTTGTTATTTAAAAGTAAACATTACCATACGTGCATACTGTAAACGAATAACAGGCCGCCAACGAGGTTTGTATTGACGAATGCTGTTTGCGTTTGTTAAAGGAAAAGGAAAAGTTAACGCTGCGAGTTCTCATGGGAAATAACTAGGGGTGCACCGAATGGGAAATTCTTGGCCGAAACCGATACCGAAAATAGGAAACAGTTGGCCGAAAACCGAATGCCGAAAGGCCGAAAATGATTAATAGAAATATATATATATAATGTGTACATTTTTTACTAATGTTGTTCAGATGCCTGATTATGGAAAAATACATGATTATGGCAAAACTTAGCTTAAATAATAATCACTATTATGGGTCCATAAAACATTTATTCAGCACTTTTGAATGCATACAGTACATTAATTCCAAGTCAAGTGTATTTTATTTTTCTCTGTAGGATAACTACAGCAAAGTGCATTCAGAACAAAGCCAAGGTGCTTTAAAACTGCATAAACATCTAGGCCAGTAGGCCTACAACAAAATAGTGGAAATAAAGACTGTAACAGCCAGGCCTTCAACAACAACAAATGCACCTATAAGTGCATGCATACAGATGTGCAAACTGGATAAATCCACATGAATGTAACTATTTACAAATGAAATTACAATTGAATTTCAAGAATCTGTAAATAAGGCTGTCTGTCCTCATAAGCAAAGTAGTACACATTGTATAAAGATACATAAAGTGAAAACTGGATACAAAATCCACAATCAATTACAAATTAAATTACAATTTCAAGAATCCCTAAATAAGGTGGTCTGTCCTCATGAGCAATGTAAACAACATTGTATCATTTAGATACCGAAAGTACAATATATTGAACACTGTGCTGCTGTCATTTCCCCCTAATGATAACCTGAGATGGTGAATTATAACTCACAATGAAAATTGTTCAGGAAAGTGGGTATAGAGTAGACATGTAGAACTAGATAAGCTTATGATAAGCCAGCCTTGTCTACTTATTAAGGAAAAGTGGGAGGTTCTTTTTAATGAACAGTAGCTTCTCTGCTTTATCAGCCATAAGTCTGTTCCTCTTCTCATCAAGCACATGAGAGGCAGCGCTGAACAGTCTCTCGCTGTCAGTGGTTGTGATTTGATCTTACTCCGCATATTTGTCCGGGTGTTTTGATTTCAAGTGGTGGATTAATCCCGAAGTGGTGAAAGTCTTTGCAGTTACAACCTCTCGAGAAATTTCAGCTGAACACGTTTTACAAATCGCAATCTGCGCCTCTTTCTCTGATATCTTTAAATATCTCCAAGCGGCAGACATGTTGGCTGTGAGCCAGCCGCGAGCATGGTCGCGCGCTGTGCTTGTCGCCGCGTTTTGATTACGTCATCAAAACAACACGTTAGCTTACCAACGTAACCCTGTTCTCTGACATTCGGTGATATTTTTTCGGTGCTAGAACCCTTTCGGCTGAAAGCCGAAACGGCCTTTTTAACCATTTTCGGCCGATAATTTTCGGCGGCCGAATATTCGGTGCATCCCTAGAAATAACGTCAAACTTGATATGTAACTTCAAACTTCAAGTTAGTTCACCATCATCATCCATTCAACACAGAGGGGATCGACTGTAAATACAGGAGGATGTGGGTCCATTGACAAAGTGTGAAAATACAACATTTGACTAAACAATCCCAACTCAAGACTCCTTGATTGTCTTAGTTACTGTTTGCTCAAAAGTCGCCTTCATGTTGACACAGACAAGAAATCCGAAATGTATTGTGGAGCCCCTTCAGCTTCATGAAGGCTATATGTGTGTTGGAAGTAGAGACGTTCTGGTGTAATAGTTTAACTGTATACTGTGGTGAAACATCACCTCTTTTATCATATGAACTACCTTTACACATGCAGCACACGACAAGAGATTATCCATGTCAGAAGAGTTCTCACTTAACACTAGAACCGCCAGAGGTCGCTGTATACCTAAAACCGCCAACGGGTAAAATGTACCCGCTATTGATTTGCAAGGTACAATGTTATTTTATTTATCATACAGAACAGTGAGTTTTGATCGCACAGTGATGACATTTATACCAATAGAATTGGACTCTCAGCTTTTCATATGACATAGTTTGTGCAGATAGCATGAAGTATAAAATATCGCTACAAGTGCTGATTTAAACGCTTGGTGTTAGACTTTTGTTTTGTTTAGGTATAAATCTCTCAATCTCTCTCAATCTCTCTCTATCTATCTATCGATCCATTTGTAATGTTCTGTTCTATGGACATATAATTGTCTACATAAACAGACGACGCGGACTACTTCTCTCATTCCGAGTGTCCATCTTTATTCAACTGGCACGTAACCTGCACACATGCATTACGTCCTCAACGTGAGCTCATTCATCCAAGATCTTTTATTCTCCAAGATGTTACACTATCTATAACTATATATCTATCTCTCTCTTTCTCTATCTATCAATATATATATATCTATCTCTCTCTATCTATAAGGAACCGCAGTAGACAAAAGGCGTTGCTATAGCAACACGTCATGTTTACGCTGTATTTTCTATGAGGTAAATATTACCCGCTGGCGGATATGGGTCTAAATGGCAATTTATTTGGCAATTTTTTCAATCTGACTTCCTACTGACATTTTTAACAACAGAGAGTGCTATATAACAAACTTTCAGGAAAAGTCACGGACTGGGAGACTTTAATATGTTATGGAAAAAAAGTGACATACAATAAAAAAACAGCTGCGGGTAAAATGTACCCGTTGGCGGTTCTAGTGTTAAGGAAATACTGCATTTGGTTCGGTTTGAGTTGGCGCTTTGGTAGGGTATAGGTTAACCCTAACCCTAACCCTAACCCTAACCCTAACCCTAACCCTAACCCTAAACCATTAATCGCAACAAAGCATGGATTACATTGCGGTCATAAAGCCAGATACAGAAACTGGGCACCAACACCCCGAGGGGATTAAATGACAACTAACAACACCTAAGCATTCATATACCACACAAACCACACATTACAACACCCATCCACAGATCAATAGGCCAGTGCACACAAATCATAACCATGAAGCACAAACCCCAACCATATCTCAAGACCTAACCCTAACCCTAACCCTAACCCTAACCCTAACCCTAACCCTAAACCTTAATCGCAACAAAGCATGGATTACATTGCGGTCATAAAGCCAGGTCGCAATTTGTTAATTAACAACGAAGTCTCTTGACGTTCCTTCCACTTTTTTGGCTATTTTATTTTCTGGGTTGCAGTACATCTGTGAAAGGCGTTTTTTGATTGTGGCAACAACACTGCTCATCCAGCTGGTAACGACTCTGTTGTTTGTTTTAATTAAGAAGTTGACAATCTCATTTGAGGCTCTTTTTGTAGCGTGTCACAGTACACTCACATGAAGTTGTATTGTTTGTCAATGGCAGCTTGCAATGTAAACATTGCAACTCAACTTTCAAGCCAACATGGACACGAAACCGTCAAAGTGCTCGGACAAAAGTTGGGAATTCAAACGTGTAATATGACGAAATAAGGAAGGATGAAGAACAGGTGATATCGTCAAAACCTACATCTCGACATACTAGATTATACTTAACGTTAAAATAAGGATTTGAAGAGAAAATGTTTTTCGCTTTCTCTTAAGTATTTTCCTCAAGCATAATTTCTCTAGCATTGTATTCGGTACTAGTAGAACATATAAAATCCTAGTTCTATGAAGAGAATTTCCATTTTGTCCAACATGTCAGAAGGTAGCATTTCACTTCTTCAGCTCTTTTAGAGTATTTGTTCATTTTTAGCCGGCATCGAGGTGGGAGCCTTGTTAAAAAAGGCAGCGGCTGTGGAGCTAATAAGGTGCTAATCCCATACTGCTGCACACACACCCACACCCCCCCTCACACACACACACACACACACACACACACACACACACACACACACACACACACACACACACACACACACACACACACACACACACACACACACACACACACACACACACACACACACACACACACACACACACACACACACACACACACACCCACCCACCCACACACACACACACACACACACACACACACACACACACACACACACACACACACACACACCCTCCCCCTACAGAGGCTGAACACACATAGCGTGGCTTATCGCTGCTCTCCAGACAGCCGCCCCAGATCAGTCAACGCACTGCGCGATCGATGCATCTGATAAGGAATTAAGACAGAAAATAAACTGTACGCGTTATCGGGGAACTCGGTACATGGCCTAATTATGATGCGGCGTATGTGTGAGAGGATGATACGGCGGGACTGGAGTGGTGCGAGGCTGCAGGAAAGGGGGTCGTTTGTGTTAAACCCAAGCAGGGACTGGTTGCCCCCAAATGGCAGCAAGAGGGAGCAACAATGTGAACTACATTACCCACATTTCCTGAATGGTGACATCAGGAAACTGCCCACAGTGTGTTCATGTTTGGCTGATGATGTGATGTTTTATAACAAAGGAAAACAGGGACGAGAACGAACTGAACTGGATTGTTTGAGGTGTAAAAAATGTATCAAGTTCTACTCAAGTCATTAATCTAGTCTAAAGTAAGAGTCAATTAAAATACCAAGAATCGAATCATTCAGTTAAAGGCAAGTTTGAGTCAAGTCCCAAATAATACAATCTTTTAAAATAAGTTTAATTCTAAAATGTTAAACTGGAAGTCAACTTCATTTCAAATAAGTCACATTCAAAACAAGTATCAGTCAATTTGAAGTCTCAGGTCTCTCCTGAAACTAGTCCAAGTCATGTCTCCAGTATGTTCAAATAATGTCTAGAAAAGTCAAAGAGTCAAGTCACGTGAAACGAGTCCAAGTCAAGTCCCAAATCACTTAAAAAACACTTTCAAGAAAAAGAACAACTAAGTCGCAACTCATTCAATGTCTCTTTGGTTTATGCATTCACACAAACTTATAAACAATCGACCCACATGCAGACATTTCAGCCTCCATGGAAAGTTTGGGGAATTTCTTTTGGACGGACAGAGCGAACTATAGAGCTACTGGTTGCGGGGTTAGGGTTAAAAACAATAACCATCACACATAAACTCCAAAACATAGAAATAACATTTTTAGAAGTTGAGATTTGTATTTCTTGATAAAATCCAGTTTATCTAGCTTCCCAAGTTTTATTCCTACAATCATTTATCTAAAAATAAAATCAACTTTTTGTTGTAAACTTGTTCCTATGTTTCGAAATCTGCTTTTTACCCTTTTTATTCTCAACTTGTTCCTATGTTTTCCTCCATATCGTGTCCTCAGATCAGTCTGTAGATACACATTCTTGTCAGAAACCCCGTTGATGCATCAAGGGGTTTCTCCTGCAAACAATATAATTTGTCCCAACATGTTGTGTCCAGCTAGGTAGCCATCACACACCATGAGGAAAAGGTCAAAGTGAGAAATAATTCCCATGTCCTCGTCCAGCAGTTTCCCCCGCGGTGCAGCGGACAGTCGGACGCTCGGCTCCGCCTGGCCTTCGATCGCCAGCCGTACCGAGCTCCAGCTCCGGGAGAGAAACCGCTTTGATCTGCCTTCAAACTGATTCACCCAACACCGACTGATGGGGCGGCACGAAACACACCCGACGCCCAGCCAGCCCCCAGGTTCCCGGGTAAACTATGTGCTTTCATTTAGGGCAGATTCCACAACGTAGGGAGAGGGAAGGGGGGTAAAAACTGAAATTCCTTTGACGTCAATGACTTCTTCTCTCTGGTTTCTTGCATTGGTGTTCGGTCCACTGTTGAGTTACTTCACTTCACTTCATCTGTATTGTCTTTAAAGGGGCGCTATGGTTACAGGAGGGGACACAACATACAAGAGGCCAAGGGACATGAATCACAACAGTTAAGGCAAAAGAACAAGTGAAGTAATATATGTCTGATGAAAGCATCAAACCACTTTTATGGTATCCGTGATAAAAGTGCTTTGGTGCTTAGGTTCGCTGTAAATAATTGCATTATTATTGTTTAAGTTTTTCATCTCAATGCTATCCTTTTTTCTCACTAACCTTTCTCTATATTTACAAATTCACCAATGTGCGGCAGCAACTTTTGTTATCAAAGGTTTTTAAGGTGTGTTACACCAGCCAAGACAACCAGGATTGTCATACGACTAAGTCACATGACATTTTTTAAAAACCAAACCATGATTTTTATCTCTCACAGTTTAGTTTCCGAACAGAACAAACATTAAACAGCTGGCAATGTACATTTCTGAAGGCGCGGCGCCAGTTTTTATAACAAAAAAAAACTAAAAATGGAATGAAGAACCACTTTTTCATAATGACATAATGATACTTTGAATTTAACAATAATAATACATTTTATTTTTAGGCGCCTTTCATGACACCCAAGGACACCGTATGATTTGTTAATTTAGACTTTGTTTCACTCAAGGCCAAATTGAAAGTAGAAGTCACTAATATGAGTCTGCAGTAAAGTCGCAGAGGCATTACGGAAAATGCATCTAGAATTACAGACCAAAGAAGTTTGTTTGTCGTAAGTTTGAATTGGATTCTGCCATAAAGTTGTGAAAAGGAGATTGCAGAGGAGTGAAATATAAGGCACAATAAAACCATATATCATTAAACCCACAAACCATATTACATAAAACGCATTTCAAGAGTGCCTCCTTATGAACTGCTTAAGCCGGGATCACAGTTTTCTCGTTGAGTTGAGTTATAGATGATGAGAGAAGAGAAAACTTGAAGTCGTTAAATTGTCATCTTTGTGCTATCCCAGAGTAAAACAACTCCAACCTGTCAAGGAGCAAACGTCATGCCTTTTATAGCCACCTTTCAAGTGTTTGATAGTTTCTGGGTGGAGTATCACTTTAAGAAAGGAGATTGCTTGACTGCCTTTAGAGAGTGCAGGAGGATAATAGGGTCCTGCGTGTGTTTGTTTGTGCCCTCGACCCGATCGGCCTGTGATGAGCGGGGAGGTCTGCAGGCCTAATTGGCCTCTTTAAATGGAAAAATGTCCAGCGAGCATGACGCGTCGATGAGCTGCGAGAAGCCCGCCGCCCTCTACCCCTTTTTTATCATCACTTTATGGAAACAAACCACTCCAATTAGCGGCAGGGCAGCCATGGAAATAATAATGACCATAAATTGGATGGTCATTGGATGGATTTAAAAAGTTCAAGTCAAAGTCTGGGATGGACTTTAAAAAGTAATTTACATCTCTCGAGGTGTGAAATGTCTTGCTGTGTTGGTTCTAATAACATAATAAACATCTTACCAAGTCAGGTATACGTTTGTACAACATGAATATAAAGATAATCAGGCATTTGAAACCTTACAAACAATATTTTTAAGACTTTGTAAAGACATTTTAGCTGAGGCATCTTTAAAGGAAATGAGAAAGAATCAAATTAAGGTTACTATCAAAGTATAGCTGCAATCAAGTAATACCCCTCATCATACATCCACAGTGAACAAAGACTCACATAATGGCGGGAAGTCTGGATGAATTGAACAAAGTGTGCTCCGTGTTGATCAATACGTGAAACTATATTTAAAAGTCTGTTTTAATACTAAGGACGAGAAGTTTGCCTCTACAATAGTGAGACTATTTGTGCAGAAGTGTTTTAAATTGTAAGGTTTAACTTCAGGTTAGACGTGAGTGAAACTAGTAAGCAAATAAATGAAGTTGCTGTGAGGGCGCCTTTTTTACCAAACTTTGTCCGATGGGAAGTCTCACACTTTGGAAACCACTGGTATAGTTAAAATACTAACGATGCTAACATCCAAAGCATGTTGTGTAAAAACAGCTGCACAAAGTTATATTCTGCTAAGTTTAAAAGGTATTTGTGCATTATGCTAACAATATTAGCTTGGTGCAACTTTGTTTGGCTATATTTAGCATCACACAAACACAAATCCTGTTGTGATCTCAGCTTTAATCCTTGAGAAACTTCAAACTAAACTCCATGTTTTGCATGTCTTTAAGAAAGCAGCAAACAGACAATCAGAGAATGACATTGTTCCTGTTCTCTTAAGAGAGAGCAATAATCCCATGAAGGCAGCAGAAAAGCACCTTGCGGTGTTTAAAGCGGAGAGCGAGGCCTGCAGGTGTCTATCTGTTTTGAAGCTGCTCGTCCAGAAAGACAAAAATGTGGCTCTTTAAAGGAGCAGAGCGAAGGGGAGCTGCTGACACTTCAAAGGAGTTTCTGATCCGCTCGCCTCCCTCCGACAGCGAGGTCACTGTCAACTCTGAGGAGTCACCGCTCTGCCATTAGGTCCGGACGAGGGGGAGGAGAGGGTCCTCTGTCTGCTGGTGTGTGGGAGTGTTGGGAGTGTTGGGAGGCGGTGGAGGGGAAACTGTGGCTGTCGTCGGGGAAAATCAAACAGAGCCCAATTAAACTGATTCTAACATGCCAGTGATCACGAGGACGAGGCTCACCTGCACTTTCTCTGTTCGAGGACATGCCTCTGCCTCCGTGACTCCTGGGACGCTAATTACCGCGACCAGAGACCCCTGGGAATCTGCCGCTCCGATGTGCTAACGGCCTGTTGACGACAAACTCTCATTTCAGTGACAGCTCACAAAACAATTCAAAAGTATTTACACATTCTTGAGGAAGTCTGGCAAAGCTTGACACTTTGTTAATATTACGGACAAGTTTATCCAGAGCTACAATGTGGAGGTTTCTTGTAGAATCACGGTGTTGCGTTTACATTGTGTCTAATACATTTACCTCCTCATAAAACATCTGCAAAGATTTGGAATATGTGAAAACCTGCTTATTTGTAGACATGGCGACTGGTGTGATAATTGGGAGCTATCGCCAGAAATGTCCGGCTAAGGGACAAGATCTAAAACATATTGAGGATACACTCAAATAACATTGCTTTACCTATTAAACTACTTTATAGCGCTGGTTTTAAACTCTTCCGGTTACTTTAAAAACAGAATCGTCATGGCAACTATCGTTATACTGTAACATTGCAACTTCTTTTAAACGCCATAGGAACTACATTAACCAATATTGTCTTGATTAGCTGTGACGATGGTTTCTCTCTCTCTGCCTCCATAGACTACATTTATTTTTGCTTTATTGTATTAGAAGTAGATCCATTGCAAACCATTGTTTTGGGGAGATCTTGGCAAATGACGTACACTGACTTGAAAATATCCAAATTCCAGTTTTGTGTGCCACAGACCATTAAGCCAGGCGACTCTTAATAGTGAGTCAAATCGAGACATTATGTCGAGTTAAGGATATAAAGTTTGTAAAAGTTGGTTATTAGTCAGTTATGTTTGTGCTATTGTGTAAGTGCATGATCGGTAATAAAGGGAAACTTCAAATACATCATGACGAAACAAAAGAAGAAGATAAAATAAAGGTTAAATAACTTTAAAATAACTTTACCTTCTTCATTTTGAATATCAACGAAACAATGAGCACAGCTTTGTGAGGAAATCAGAGACAGGAATCAGTTGATGATGAATTGAATATATCTGAAGCTCCTTCATTCCTTCAAACAGATCAAATCAGAGTCATCTTTTGCTCCAAATGTCAGTCCCCTAATTACCAATTTTCTCAGAGCGGGGGGCCTTGACATCACACAGGAGTCTATCTCTGGAGTCGGTATAGATTATGGATCCCACCTAGGGGAGTGGCCGCCAAACAGTACAAAACAATTAACGCTACTGCGTCGCTATCAAAGGCTCGCAGAGAAAACAGTGAGCCACGCATGGCTGGAGCGAGTGTTCGCCAGAGAGAGAAATGAGTGTAGTCACATCAAAAAGCAGCGGAGCAGGAGTCTGATTTAGTACAAAAGGCTGCAATTAGCACGGCACGTTAGGAGCACATGGCGGGCGACTCCCTCACTGCGCCTGTTTGGGACACAAAGTCTACCTGATGCTCCACACAGGGACCCTTTATTTACTAAAACATCTGTCATCAAATGGGGAATGCATCAGAAAGTGCCTACCGTCAACCCAGTCTCACGGCATTTCGTGTTATAGTCACAAAATTAATCTATTGATTTGTGTTCACCAACACGATTTCCCCATTTTTTTCGCGTCACACAAAACGATTTTAAAAGCAATGTAAATAATAACAAATTAGAAGGAAAAAAAGATTTTAAAAAACACAGATTTCAGTATTCTGACACAGAACGATTTTACAAGCATGTATTTATATTGGTAGTGGGCTATGTTTCGTGCCTGTACCAAATAATAACAAATTAGAAGGAAAACAATATATAAAAAGATATTCTGAGCAGGGGCGGCGGCAGGGGACCAAAGCACCCCCTAAGCACTCCCAATAAATATATGTTCTTTTTTTTTTTTCGAAAATTATTATTATTTTTTTAATTAAATTAAATTAGAAAAATTATTGATTACATCAATGCAAATGTGAAACAAACAAATGTTTGAGCAAAAACATAAAGCCAACACAGGTGATAAGACCAATGGCCAGCACCCATTAGATTTTTGACCTACCCATAGGCTAAATTACTTTGTGACACTTGAGTGACTTCCTGTTAGCTGGAGCGCCAAATTATTGGCTAACAGCAAAGTGAAAAATTGATCGTTTTGTAGTCCTTAAACGTCCACGTGTAGACACTCAATCAAAACCAACTGAAAGCGAGAGGGATTCTGCACATAATAGGCCTCGTGAGTACAAGTAGCTTACTTCTGGCTCTCTGTGTTTCATTCAAGCTCTGCTCTGTGTGTGTGTGGCACGAGCCATTTTGTGTGCGTGCGCGAGCACCGGTGGGTCTCTAGCTCTACCGGAGATCGTTGTGGTTAGCATCTGGTGCTAGCTAGCCAAGCTAACGGATATAAGGAGCTTTTTCAACAACAAAGTGGAGGGAGAACTCTCTCCTGTCAGACTGCGAGTCTCAGATAACCTCAGCTCAGGTGAAGTAAAGGACTCTCAGTGTTTAGATAGTTAACTTTAGTCTAGTTATCTCAGTGGGTCTCAAACGTTTGGTTTTAAAAGGGGAGTGATTTGTAAAATATCTATAAAGAAATAGTAAATCTGTTTACAGTTCTGTTTCATATGTATGTTGAGAGATGTATCCATAGATCTCTTCATTTTGCTCTCAAAGTGCACCAGATTGATGCTTTTAACTTCAACATTTAAAAAAAATAATCTTCGGGAGCATTTTAAAATGCAAGATGGGGCGGGGGGGGGGGGTGCCAGTGGATCGCCGGAGCTGTTAGATTAACATTAACATGCTTATATTGAAGTTCTAAGTGCACTGCCTTGCAGCCTGTAGCACCATCCTTGATGGAGCATATGTGGGCAGGAAAGGAGTGAGCAGAGAGTAGAGTATTTGTCGATTTTTGTTCTGTTTTCTGTGACTATCTGCCTCACCCTCTCAGACTTTCAGTTGCGCGCGCTACTAAAGAGACGTGTTACCATGGAAACCAAACAATGGTGTAGCTGTATTAAAGTCCGAGTGGAAACAGTCCTGAGTAAATCTGATTTTGTCAGAAATCGGGAGAAATGCGGGAGAAATATGACCCCAGGAGGAAACCGGGAAAGGGCAATGAAATCGGGAGTCTCCCGCGAAAATCGGGAGGGTTAACAAGTAGGAGTTCCAGTAGAAAATTCAACTGTAGCGCTGGTGCATTAATGGGAAACCCTTAAAGTTTGAGCACCCTCTATGAAACGTCAAGCTACCCCACAGCACTCCCTAGAGAAAATCTCTGGCGCCGCCACTGATTCTGAGCCCCATTTATTTTCCGACATTATACAATTTAAAATTAAAATAATAATCGTTGCTTGATATTGAGTAAGACATTTGTTTTATAAACCACACAGCTTCCGGTCTTCCAAGACCCGACCGGACAAAAGACGTGTTGCAGGCAAGAAACATAGGCTACTACCAATAGAAACACATTGCTTTTAAAATCGTTCTGGGACACGAAAGAAATGGGAAAATCGTGTTGGTGAACAAGTGTCAATAGATTAAATGTATTTTGTGACTATTACACGAAATGCCGTGAGACTGGGTTGCTACCGTACAATGTGTCAGAAGTTACAGAGTTTTATGATGGTGCAAAGCCTGGATATCTTGCAGGATCACTATTTACAAGATAACAACTAGATGCTCTTGGGAATATTTCCTATCCTGCAACCGGCTGGAAAATGTACTAAAGACAAAACAACTAAGTGTATCGGACAAGTGTGTTTTCGTGTAATGGAAAAGCAGAAATGGGTAGAATTGTGGAGTAATTAGGAGCACTTCTTTGACGTGAATAAGTGAAAACAGTGGACACAAATTGCTGCAGCCCCAGTCAGTATGCTAAATGCTATAGATAGCTAGCTACCAGTGTCTGAGACGTAGCTACTTGCATGCTAACATTAGCTACAGTTAAGTTTGCTAGTAGCCTTTTTGCTAACCGGGCTTTTTAGCTGAATATTGATCACTTCAATCAAGTAAATCAACAGGTGAACAGGAGGGAGGGAGATCTGCAAACATTTAAATAACTCAAGCACTTATCTGGGAAATGTATATTTAGCTTGGAGGCTAAGAAGCTAACCTTTCTGTTGCTAACGTAAGCTAGCAAGTTTAGCAACGTTTCAGCGTGTTGACCACTATAAAAGTATTGTCTTTGCAAGGAGCTAGGTCAAGATCACAGATTCAAAAGGAAGCTACAAAAATGCTGACACAAAGCAGAACAAATTAACATATGGCGATACAACACGTTAAGCTTAAAAAGGAGAATGAATCTGGGGTCTGATTTCACCAGCTGCAAAGGAGCTAATCCTTTATCGAACTGTAGAGCCAGCCAGGACCAACTTTGAATGTTGTTTACAATCATCAACGAACAAAACCAACACCAAATCCTACTCATTTTGCCTTTAACTTTTCCATTTCCAATGAGTTATTAATCACAGGCCACATCATTGTAACCATAAATTAAGTATTTTATATGAAATGAAATCTGATATCTGGAGAGAAATATAGTTATTGCGACACAAAAGAGCAGGACGGGCTTACATCATGCCGTTTCATGATACCCGGAAACCTGAGGCTAGCCAATACATTTTTGTAATCTCTCTGCTAGTGGCCCACCGTAACCTTAAATGTAAGATTATGAGATGATGATTAGAGTTTCAATTTGACATTTAAAGAAGCAGAGGCCTACAATGATAACTCTCCAAACTGTAGCCTACTCTTGTTAATTGTTATTGTACATGTCAATACATTGCTTTTAAAATTGTGCTGTGCAACACTAAAAAAAGGGGGAAATCGTGTTGGTGAACACGAATCAATAGATTAAAAATCGTGTTGGTGAACACGAAATGCCATGAGACTGGGTTGTCATTATACTAACGGCTCTGATACTGTAAATACAATACACATTTACAAGGGGCTGAAACTTCCAAACGTACAGTATAAGGCCCTTTAAATTATTATATGTTTGCGCTAGAAGACCCCTGTCTAAAAGCTATAATACACATACAGTACCAGGGCTCTCAAGTTTTGAACAGAGTTCAGAGTGAGATTTTGGTACTCCAACTTCTGGCTCCACTCAAAGTTCCCGTGAAGCCCTCTGTACCGCGAATGTCAACGGGGGGGGGGGGGGGGGGGGGGGCGGGTGCTAGTGTAGTATGAAGCCCTCTGTATCGCGAATCTCAACGGGGGGAGGGGGGGGGGGGTGCTAGTGGAGTATGAAGCCCTCTGTATCGCGAATGTCAACGGGGGGGGGTGCTAGTGGAGTATGAAGCCCTCTGTATCGCGAATGTCAACGGGTGCTACTTTGTTTACAAAATTGCGGCGCAACTTGGTGGGCGGTACCCTGGAAAGAAATCTCTGCGTGAGAAATACAAGGTGTGGCGTGTGAGCGTGTGAATGGAGTGAAATGCGCTCTGCAGTACATTGAGATAACAACAACCACTCTGTACCATAATCAGCAGAAACAAACCCTCTGTCAACACCAACATCACTGCTCTGTTACGCCAGATTCAACGCTCATGGAGGAAGAAGTGGGAACACATATTGTGTCGCCTTTATTGAAACGGTACAGCCCTGCAGGCATACTTAGTCTAAAGAGCAAGACGTTGAATAATGACTCTCATAATAAACGGTTATTTGCTCGTCGCTAATGCTAAAGACATCCTTAATAGCTTGTCTCTTTGAAGCCTTATCGAGGGGCAGGATTACAGAATCTATCAGCTCTGAGGATGTCAAGATTCAGGAGTGTGATCATGTTATAAATGACAAACGCCTATGATGCTCCCACTCAAACGAAGACACACACACACACACACACACACACACACACACACACACACACACACACACACACACACACACACACACATACACACACATTTTAACGTTTAACTTACAATGCAAATGGTCTTTCTACATTATTGTCTTTTGACTTTTAAACAACATACAAGTCCATCTTGTTTATACTGTGTTGTTGTCATGGTTTTCAATATATTCCATTTGTTCATGACTTTGATCAATGGCAGTTTTTTTTTAACTTAATAAATCAATTTGGATTTGATTGGACAGACATGCTTTATCTTGAGGCATTTTCTATCAAGTTTTTAAGAATTTGCTTTGCATATATTTCAACATAATGAACCTATAAAAATCACATGTTCCACCCTCAGTTAGACAAGATAGTGAATGGCTATTAAAGGATTCTGCAAAAACCACAGAAAACCTTTGATTATGTCCAATATCAGCGCTTCTACAACTGTGCAGGACTACACACCACCGTTTACAGTCATGGCTGATAACATATGGATAACATAAGATGTTGTTTAGGGTCAGTGGCAGAAAGTAACCAAGTGCACGGACTGAAGTGGACTTTACTTAATTATTTCAAATTTCCGCATGTATACTACTTCAGATGCGGAATGCTGTTTACTTCACTACATTTCTCTACCAAAATATTTAGATTATTAAAGCAGAACCTAAAAAAACTGTTAAATTGTAATGTTATATTATGGATTTAAAGTTGTCCTTTAATTGTACTTTAACAGCTGCAACATTAGTGACACTTCCACGATATGATCCCATGATATAAAATACAATAGCTTCACAAACATGGTCTCAACTTAACTAAATGTAATGTAAATTAAACTTGTGAAAGTGTCACTTTGGGCTCTGGGTAATGACTAATGATAATGTAATGGTATAATTTATATAGCTTAATAATATGTTATACAGTATACCAGTCACGAGAGAGGTTTATTTATAGTATATATCACGTTTAAACAACACTGCATTTCAAAGTGCTTTACAAAAAACATTAAAAGCATTAAGACATAATGCCACGGAAAGATAATTTATACATTTAAAATATTTAAAAGTGGGCGTTAAGGACATGTATTACTTTTAACACTTTAGGTACATTTTCCTGATGATGATGTTCATATGGAACATTTTATGTTTTGCTCTAGTGGTTTGAACTTGCAAAATGTCCCAGAAGATCATGAGCCTCTGACAGTTTCAGTTAAAATCCCTAAGCTTTGAGAGACTGTGGATCAGCCCTGTTTAGGCTTCCTGAGTAAAATAAGGGTCAAAGCAGCAGCTCCTTTTAGCAGGAACATTTAAAGCTGCCGGCTGACGCCCCCTGTTGGTCGTCTTCATGCTTTTCTAACTGTGATGATGGGATGTGAAAATGAAATCACCCCTCTTTGCCCAAAAAAGGTGCAAAGAAGCTTTGAGTCATGAATCACAGACCTTGATGTTTAAAAGGTGAGAGGTGAGACAGTTTTAAACACAAACAGTGAAACATTTATGATGCTGATACACTCCTGTACCTGACAGGGAGTGATGCGTTTCAGTCCATGCAAACAGCTCCTTCTGTGGGAAAAAGAAAAAGACAAGTGAGGGTTGTGTGAGTCCACGGGGAGCGTGACCCGCGGGGCCGAGGGGCTGCAATCCCCCCCGGCAGGAAGATAAAACCATGAAGCATGTTATTTGGAGGATGATGGTAGCAATTGAAGAAATGTAGGGGTTTGGACACATCAAGAGGGATTCTGGGGGAAAAGACCAGCGACCTCTGAAGGTGGGAAAATGGGGAAAACATCGATGTGGCCTTGGACTGAACAGAGATATAAAATAAATAATGAAACTGGTGTCCAAAACATACTTTATTTAAATCTGAATATCAAACACTGTATGCCACTTGAAGCACTTTGGGATTGCTTTTAGTAAAGAAAGGAGCTTTACAAATCAAATGTAGTATTATTACTGTGTTCGTATCTTCTTGTTCTTAATGTGCATCTTGTGCTGGTGTACGGGGGGTGACCTCATCATCGTAGTGTTTATGGATCAGTGGGCCGCTGGCCTTGATTTCTGTTATTGAATTATGGGAAATTCATTCTTTTTATTGAAGGAGTGGCCTCCAAATCCAATAAGACAGTCAGCAGTCCTTGGTCAGGAAGCTTCAGCGTTCAGAAGCTCCAGCAGCAGCAATGTCATCTTCCTCATATAGATGTATGTTGGGCAGGAAAACATGGAGGAGGTGAGAAGGAGGTGTTTTTTTGTTGTAAAATTCAACAAAGAAATCCCCCAGAAGGTTTAAAGATCAGAGATTGGAAACAGATTCGTAACAAAGTATTTTTTTCTGGGTTTCAAGCGGAGCGTACTGTATCTGGAGAGACATAAAGTGAGATTTAAGAAAAGCTTAGATTTGGCAGATGATTTAAACTAAAATCTACTTACCGTTAAAAGTGTATCAAAGGGCACTAACATTTACGGACAATTGTCTTTCTTTGTTAATACATTTTCCTCACTATTGCATTGTCATTTTAAATTAGACTTCCTTTACACCTAACTATAAATGTTCTTTATAAGTGTTTGGCTTTTTATTTCTACCTTTCTTTCTTTTAATTATTAGTATTATTTACGTAACATTTCTTCTACCATCCCTCTTAACTAGTCTCACATTATCTCGTAAGAATGGCGTTCACATTGAACTATAAAACTACCTATTGAAATAGTAAAAAGTATAAAGACCCCTATGTGTCCCGTACTGAGAAATATACTTTAAAAGAAAGCATGCGAACCACAAATACTTTTAACTCATTTGGGAAAGCATGTATAGAGTACTTAATAATTCAGTGTGGATGTAACTTAGTAGAGACTACCCAGGAATACTTACAAGTGGTTCAAGGGTCCAGAAACAAGGGTTTGAGTTCTTGTTGGGAGACCTACATGACATGTACATGTCAAAATTCTTCCCAAAGGTCAAGGAATATCATGATCATAACACCAGAGGGAGCTCCACAAATCATGTAAAACCCAGATTTGGCACAAAAAAAGGGGAATACACGTTTCGCAATTATGCCACATCAAGGTGGAACGCTCTTCCCACTACTGTAAAGGAAAGTAAAACTATACTTACCTTCAAAACCTCTCTTAAAGAGCACCTTCGGGGGAGAGCATTGCAAAACTGGCTCCGGTAATGGTACAAATCTCAACCTGTCGTACAATGGACAGCTTCCCCCCCCCATCTATGTATATACTCGCATTTTAGACTCTGTTACTACCTGTATATCTGTAGACTTGGTATGTCTTAAATGTCCGGTTAGGATGTATTAGAACGAAATCTAAAATGAAATTTGTAAATAAGCCATCTGCATGTAAAAAACCACCTGTATGTAAATTGTAAATAAGCCATCTGTATGTCAAATATGTCTTGTATGTCTTAAATGATATGATGAATTGGAAATGGGGGTCTGATGTAAACAAGACGAAAGTCTTTCTCTGGTCTGCATCCCCTTAACAATTGTATGTTTTGAGCTGTACTCTACTGTACCCAATATACAAGCTGTTAATAAACTTTTCAATCAATCAATCAAAAAACCTTTTCACATTGCTCACTGCTGTCCAGAACATACAATTTGAAAGATTCCTGCAACTCTCTTCTCAGTAGCTTTAGAGCAAGATATTACACGATTTAGTTGGTGGAGACCAAAAGTGGAGCTAAAAGAGAGATAATATTGGAAGCATGTGGACACAGACATATCTGTATGTGATGATCTTGTAGCTCATGTATCTTCTTGGTATGTTCACCTTTAGCTTTGTAAGGACATGTATGGGAGCTTTTTGTTTTAGCGTTAACAACAATTCTAAGATTGCAGTATTAAAGTAAACTAATTCACACTTTCCATAGCCGCTGAACATTGCAGGAGAACATACATAACCTAAAATCGCATTCGGAAAGCACAAACCTCCACCAGGGCCAATGGTTCGTTTACATGCTCCTCGGATGGTCCAGTTTAGCACGTTGGGACGACGATGTTTCTAACTTTGTTTCTGCACTCGAGCTTTAAGTCATAATGTGGGAAAAATAGGATGCTACAAAACGTGTGTTTTATTTTTTGGTTGAAACGTTTAAACAACATATCTATTTCCGAATTGTGTTTCAATTTGAACGGACATTCACGTGAGTTTACCCAGTTGGGAACTCGTTTTTCATTTCTTTCCAACAATATATGTATGCGGCACAATCTCATCACATAATCCGCCATGTTAGTTACATCTACTCCAAAATGAAATAGGTTCTTCCTGGGCTCATGCTTAACCTTTCCTCCAAGTATCATGAAGGAAAGACCAGTAGTTTTTCTTCAGTCCTGCTGACAGACAAACAGAAACCAAGAATAAAACAACAAAATGGCAGCAGATACACATGAACTGACAGGATGTCGAGCCACGGCACAACGCAGGAAGGAGCTTCAGGGTGAAACACAGGGCCCGAAACTCAAATCCTCCACATATATACAACTCAACCTGCATGACTCGCTTCATGAAATGTAAACTGATCAGCAGGAAGAAAAGGTCGTTCCATATCTTATTGAGCAGACGGAGGGAAGGGGAGCAGTCGTTTAATTAAAATGTGATAATAGGCTGTTCGGTGCATGAGGAGGCTAAAGCCCGGTGGGTTAAAGGTGCCGTGTGTGTTCCTCTGGACGTCCTCGCCCAGGAGCAGGATTGATCTTTGGCTCAAACAGGAGAGCCCGGCCTCCTCTGGGCTTAAGGGCCACACACCTGTGATGCATCGGGGCCGGATAAGCCCAGATTAAGCTAAAGTTACCAGCTCTCTGCTTGCAATGTCATTCAAAACCTCAACGGCAACCGCGCTGTGGACAAAGCGCCTTTTGGGCTGTCCTAATAAACGCCATTAGCTTTGAGACATCAAACATGGAGGATTATGGGATTTTCGGGCCCGAAAAAAGATGGAGGGTCTGGGGGACTCCCTCACTCAGCCGTCCTTTCTCTGCGGAGATTACGCTACAATTTGTTTTCCTTTTTCCGCCATTTTGTATGTCCCTCCTCCTTTTGCAGATTCCATACAAAAAAAGTGGTACAGTAATCCCCTGCAGATGAAACTAAGAGCGCAGTAAAAAGGAAGATTACACAGGGCTTTGTAAATTGTTTCTATACACATGTGCATGGGTATTTGGGAGATCTGTAGGGACTTAACACAAGAACTGAACACACACACACACACACACACACACACACACGGGTTGAGCATCATTTCTGTGTGCTATTCTTACTCCACTTGTGTTGACTGAGAACATGAAGGGGTTTAGCTTAAAAGAAACTGAAGTCAAGGAGTGGATCCAAAGATTTAAAAACATGTGTGTGTGTGATGAGTGATGTCTGCTGCCTCTCTGCATCCGAACAAGGAGACATCAGAAATGTGTTGAGAGGATCCAGTATGCATTCATTTATTTTATTTATTATGTTTAGGCAGAAATTCCAGGTAAAAACTACATTTGGTTGAAACGTGACAGTTATTTACATGTCTAGATTCAGCATTTAAATGACTTTTATTCATATTTCTCCAACAATTACTGAGCAGCAATCGTTGGAAATTAAAGTTATTAAACCAGAGATTTCTCCAGTAATTTATAACATACTGAAAATATAAAATAAAGTGATATGTATGTGTGATATATATAGGTGTACAGTATTGTAAACAGGGGTGTAGCTGTGAATGCGTAATCATGAATAATAAATATACATATAATAAGTTAAAGTATGTAAATATTAAATTGCAGTTTATATATCATAATTAGTATTATAATTGTAATAATAATGACAATAAAAATAGATTAGAATTATTAATATTAATGATAACACAAATAAATTATAATTATTATCAATATAAAGTAGAATTT
Organism: Notothenia rossii; assembly: GCF_949606895.1. Taxonomy (NCBI): domain Eukaryota; kingdom Metazoa; phylum Chordata; class Actinopteri; order Perciformes; family Nototheniidae; genus Notothenia; species Notothenia rossii. The sequence continues at coordinate 7,382,599 of NC_136912.1, read as the reverse complement.
AATAATACAAATAATGATATCCTCAGCCTATAATAACCTTTTTCTGTAAAGCACTTTTAACCATGTGTACAAAGTGCTTTCCATAAAGTACCACCCAAAAGGTAGCAGCAATGAAACATTTAATACAGGAGTAAAAGAGGTACAACTCAACACGCAAACAAACAAAGATGCTATCAAGAACAGATTTATGCTATTCTTAATCAACACAACATTTTAGAAAAACACAAATCATGGAGACTTTCACAGGCCAGCGACACATTGTATTAATATAAACAACTTCTTCTCATGTATCTTACAATATGCCGTCTCTTCTTGACAGTCTCAACAGGGTCAGCTACAGTTTATCCCTCTGCCCTGAGAGAGTCCTGAACATACCATAATAATGAGCCTCCTTCCCCTCCGAACAGAGCCATAAGTCAAGTCGTCCCTAACAGGAGTCAAAGGTTGGGCTGCTGCTAATCCATGTAACGTAAGGAGAATAATCCCCTACAGCTCTCTTTTCGCCCTTTTGTTTTTCTGGTAAGTGATCTTGGAAAATGTTTCAGCGATGGCCCCCAGTGTGCAGACAGAGGAGCGGGGCCCGAAGACAACTGTGTGTTTTATACTAATTTGTGGGTCGTGTTGTTCCTCCTCGGGCAGCACTAGTGGGTTAGAAAGACAGAAAGGAGACGTGACAGTGAGCATGTTTGTGGGGATTTGCAGCAGTGTTTTATTTTTGAAAATGTGCACACACAAGCGGGTTTCAATAAAGTCCTTCAAAATGTGACTGTGACTTTTACGAGTCATTACAACACACTTTATTCAAATACTTACGCTAGCTAAGTATTTCAAATAGCTGTCATAACAGTCCGATTTTTTACTTTTTTTTTGTTTTGCTATGTATTGTTCTTTCTGTGTCTTTGTGTGCACCACATATACCAAAGCAAATCCCTCGTATGTGTGAACCTACTTGGTAATAAAACTGATTCTGATTCTGAGAGGGTTTCAATAAAGTCTATCAAAATTAGTTGGAAAGACATTACAACATGCAAACGCACTACAACGGGCCCGAACATTTCCATTTGGAAAAACAGGTTGAGAAATGGTGCCAGTATAAAACACAAATGTGCCAAAACACATGCAAATGAAGAAACATCTTTGCCAGCTTGACGAAACATGCGCAGGGTTAGCTAAAAGCGCTGCATAAACGAAATGTGCAAATAAAAAAGAAGAAGCTCATTTAGTTCATGCTGCGTTTTTAGTAAATGCTGGTGAAGATGTTTCTTCATTTTGTTTTGGCCAATTGTGTTTTTACAGTTGCATTGTTTTTTAATCTACAGCTCTTGTGTTTGGTCATGTTCAGGGACACGGGAAGGGGGGGTGCTGAGGGGGCTGAGAGTTGTAACTGCAACGCCAAAAAGTTCACTAAACAAATCAATACAAAAGTTTTATTTTGAGTTACTATTTTTTAGTTAGCATTTTAGTGTAAGCAGTTAATAAAAACTTCACTATATAACAGGGACGCGGGAATGGGGGGGTGCTGAGGGGGCTGCAGCACCCCCATCTGTTTGTGGAGAGTTGTAACTGCAACGCCAAAAACTTCACAAAACAAATCAATACAAAGGTTTTATTTTGAGCTACTGTTTTTGAGTTAGCATTTTGGTGTAGGTAGTTAATAAAAAGCTTCACTATATAACAGGGACGCGGGAATGGGGGGGCGCTGAGGGGGCTGCAGCACCCCCATCTGTTGGTGGAGAGTTGTAACTGCAACGCCAAAAACTTCACTAAACAAATCAATACAAAAGTTTTATTTTGAGTTACTGTTTTTGAGTTAGCATTTTAGTGTAAGCAGTTAATAAAAACTTCACTATATAACAGGGACGCAGGAAGGTGGGGGTGCTGAGGGGGCTGCAGCACCCCCATCTGTTTGTGGAGAGTTGTAACTGCAACGCCAAAAACTTCACAAAACAAATCAATACAAAGGTTTTATTTTGAGCTACTGTTTTTGAGTTAGCATTTTAGTGTAAGCAGTTAATAAAAAGCTTCACTATATAACAGGGACGCGGGAAGGGGGGTGCTGAGGGGGCTGCAGCACCCCCATCTGTTGGTGGAGAGTTGTAACTGCAACGCCAAAAAGTTCACTAAACAAATCAATACTAAAGTTTTATTTTGAATTACTATTTTTGAGTTAGCATTTTAGTGTAAGCAGTTAATAAAAAGCTTCACTATATAACACAAAGTGATAATGCTTCTTCTGTTGCTCTGCTATAGAAAAGAAGCTCGTCAGTGCAGACTAGATCAGGGATGGGAGTTTTGTGAAAGCAGGGTTTAACAACTGGCGAAAGGCAGGGGAAACATTTAGGGAGCATGAGAAGTCCCATCAACGCACAGGCCGTCAACAAACTGGCAGCATTAAAACGAACACGGATGAATGCGCTGCTCTCACAAGCTGTTGCTAAAGAGCAAATGACTGCATTTAATATGACGTTATTATACAGGGCTGCCCCTCCCTACACGCAGATCACGCAGACCCCTCGAGGATGGGGCCTCATTTTGCGGAGGGAGCCTCTTCGGAAGCGCAAACACGGCAAACCCACAGTTGCCGCTTCAAGGCTCCACTAGCACCCGACCCCCCCCCCCCCACGCCGCACCCCCAACTCGGACTGACTTCCCGCGTCCCTGGCCATGTTTTAGCGTGTTTGCAGCTGTCGGCCACCTTAGTTTTCAGATATCTTGTAGGTAAGGAAATAATCCTTGACAACAATGCAAAGGCTCATCTAAATAACAATAACACCTAAGAAGTGGCTACATCTTGGCTGAATTTAGAGCATGCTACTTTTTTATTCGATCAGTCAAGTAGTTTTATCTGAACACAAACATGTAGGGGGTGTCCGTGCAGTGTAATTGTGTTTCTTTTCTGTTTAAAAAATCAATAAAAGGAAAACCTTATTCATTCGGATGTCAAATGAACTCATCATTCAAAAGATTTAGGCATTTCTGTATTTGAAATTTCTATAGAAAAATAGAAAATCTGACTTTCTTTATTTTTGATAGAAGGCCCTGATGTTCTATTTTCCTGCTGCTGTTCCACTATTTTTGTACCGTAAATATACTTCTATTTAATCTGACTTTCTGAAACAAATAAGCAGGTTTCTATTGTTTACATTGATATCCTACTAAAATAATTACGTAAAGCTACAGCTCTAGCTAGTAGCGAGAAAGTGAACATTTGATGAACATTTCCACAGACTCAGCTTTAGTGACTTCTTACAAAAGGTGTATATTTCTCAGCTCACCAGATGATTCTGACAGGTATTATAAAAGTGATAATGACAAAATGGGATTTCTTTAATCCTGATGCTGTAGAGAAAGGCAGCTAATCTAAATCGTAGTAATCCTGGTGGTATGATGGACACTTAAGCAAATAGAAAATCTATGTTTCTACATCTTGTCTCATATGGATTAGGCTCAGTTTAAATCAGATAAGATTATGAACCAGATATTATCACCTCCAGGGAAACGGATAAAAGACTTTGAATGTGTTTAGAAACATTCCTCATGGCACGGTTCCTCTGAATTTCTAAAGGTGTTTTCGGACACACACACACACACACACACATGGACACACATGGACACACACACACACACACATGGACACACATGGACACACACACACACACACACACACAGCGTGGCCTTCATGCAGGTGGAGACATCGACACGCCGTCCACGTTCAAAGGAGGATGCTCCGCTCTCCCCTCGGCCGACATTGCGAAGGTCTCTGCTGCCTTAATCCTCTTTGACTTTATTCATGCAAAGGTCATCTCTGATTCTGAAAATGGAGGAGTGGAGGGTCTTCGAGCCATGGAGAAACCTGGAAAACACAATCTGTTTCCCAGGTTGTGTGTATGTGGTTAGTTGCTGACGTCAGTGTGTTTCCTCAAAAATGTCAATTTCTTAACTATATTTGGAGATTTATTTTTATGAAATGAGCAGAAATAGAAGTCCACACTTGGTCATAGTAGAATGATTGTCCACTGTGTGTGTGTGTGTCTGTCTGTCTGTCTGTCTGTCTGTCTGTCTGTCTTTCTGTGTGTGTGTGTGTGTGTGTGTGTGTGTGTGTGTGTGTGTGTGTGTGTGTGTGTGTGTGTGTGTGTGTGTGTGTGTGTGTGTGTGTGTGTGTGTGTGTGTGTGTGTGTGTGTGTGTGTGTGTGTGTGTGTGTGTGTGTGTGTGTGTGTGTGTGTGTGTGTGTGTGTGTGTGTGTGTGTGTGTGAAGCAGTGCTGGCATTTTGGAGGCTGGTAAAGTTGGGGAAACTGATCATGATGTGCTTTTTTCTGATGTCTCATTTGTGTATAAAAGAATTCGAAAATGTGTGAAACATCGTAAGAAGAGATTTAACAATAGGCTAACGTGATGTATCGTAAAAGCAAAGTGCAATGGAACATATATATATTAAACAAAGGATGATACATGAGGCATGTGACTTAAAGTCTTCAGGTTTTTTCTAAGGGGCTGCTTCTGGATCGGTACATTCAATTAATTCGGAAAAATTGTTAAACACTGCAAAAAAAGTTTTGATGGCTGATGTGAAATCATTATGTATTATAAAAATGCAATCTAAAGAGACTTGGAAACAAAACATTTCTGCAGATTACAACAGTATCGTAGCTCCACATGGGTCTGATGTAGCTTTCAAACAAACAAAAAAGTATTTTTTCCTATAAAAACCTATATAACACACTACAGGAAAGGAAAATGCCCAAATGCACAATAGGGTCTCTTTAAAACGTCTGTAAGAAAGGTAACATGGAGGTTTGAAGTTGACACCTCTTGCTCATCATTTAACCTCAAATAAAAATAAATTAGATCCTACCATTAGCTTGTTAAATCATCTGAACTCTTACTTTATGAAGTCCTGTAGAACAGAGGGAGGCACGCACCAGCAGCCATGTAAGACGCAGGAAACACACAGCGAGAGAAGTCAATCTAACCAAAGTGCAAAAGAGAAAAGGTCACTTCTGAGCAGAGACAAAGTGCTAATTAAGAGGAGCCAGTCCACTGCCTCCACACAGAGGCCACTAGAAAGTGTTCATCTGTCATAAAAGCCTCGGTGTCGGGACGTCAGAGAGCCGCTGAACTGGAACTACACAAAAACCAGACAGGGGACACACGGCTGCCAAATGTATTCATAAGCTACACATTTAGATAAATCATGGCCTTTTCAGAGCATAGCCTGTATTCATATTAGCTCATGTTAAGCTATTGTAGAGAGCTAATTAGGTAACTTTCTTGTCAAATGAACAAAAATACTCCAGTGCTGAACCTAAAGAAGTTGTAGAAATGTAACCAATGTTCCACTTTCCAAGGAAGCACTACTGCTCATTAAAACTTCAGTTTTCTACTTTACATTTCCTCATTGTTATTCAAACTTAAACATGTTTTTTTTTCAAGCCCACAGGTTGTTCCCTCTTCATTAACATACAAATACAAAGTAGAATGTTACATTAGAGTAGTTTTCGCTGCCAAAAGAAAACCATACCCTTAAAAAAAACCTTATTGCACATAATGTTCATGATTCAAGGGGCCGCCCATAAGAGGTAAAAAGGGGAAGCTTTTTTAGTGTCCAGTCGCTAGAGAGGTGACCAAGTCATTCACCTTTCCTTATTAAATCAACTTTAGCTAGCAAGAGGAGATCCCTTTTGTTAGAAATTAAAATCAATGTTGATATGGCGTAATTTGAATTAAATACACTATTTGATTTAAATCAGTTTTATTCTGAAAAACCGGAAGTTCTCACTATTAGCTTAACACTTTTATTCTGAAAATTCGTCACTTCCGGTTAGCATTTAGCATCTAGTGGAATCATACGATTTCAAACCTTGAACCAAGGTGAAATGACATGTGATGTTGTACACTGAGCACACTGGGATTAGCACTCATGTATTGACGCTGAATAATGTTTATTAGGGAATGTTTAAATAACCACAGACACCAGAATGATGTAATTTAGCTACAGAAAAAGGCAGGAATTGCATTGGACCCGCCCCCCGACGACGCCGGCCAATAGGAGAAGACCTCAGATGACAACAGGAAGAGCAAGCCAAGAATTGATCTCTTCTACCCCCTGACCTGAACTGACCGGTCATTGGATGTGGAGAGCGCCTCCACTCGCACATTTCATTTTGTACACCACCGCATCTTTTGTGTAATTAAATGCTGTTAACTTTTATAAGCTTCCCTTGACTCTTTTCAGTCTCTCCTGCCTTCAGGGTTCTAGAATTGCTTTCACTTTTCAGTGGATATCTTTCAAACTCATCCTCTTGTCTTCTTGAATGAGGATTTCATTCCTAACCATTAACGAGGCCCTTTTGTGCTTTTTGGGGTTTTCCCTCTCATGTAGTATGTTATATAGGTTATATAGAATGTTCTTCTGCTCTTAAATTGTTTTTGTTTTGCAGTGAAACAATCAAAGACCACTGACAGTAAACAATGCTGTGTCTCAAGTTCTGTACTTCAGTAGTTACACTTGCTACTTTGAGTGCATAAGTGCATTCACACTGAGGAGACCGTTCGATCGCTATTGGCTACGTAGCGGTAGCCGCGATCATGATACACAGCACTAGACAAACAAAAGTAATAACTGTGTGTGTTTTGTTTCACTATTTCATTAAGTACCACTAAACTGTATTCAAAATAAGTCACTGTTGATATCATTTGGTTAATTGAGCAGTCTGTAAGGATTTACTACTGCGACTGATAACAAAGAAGCTATCTAGCTAACGAGCTAGCAGTCGTCACTTCCTGTGAGGGCACTGCAGCCTTTTGAGGTTTGAGACAACGGAAGTATGACAGTTGAGGCACAGTGTGGTTTTTGTTGGTTCATGTACATAGGCTACATCTTGAGATTACATCTGTCTCAAGTTAAAGCACGAAAAATGTGAACACATTTAACGTATGAATACTGTTTTTCACATTCATCCATTCTCACCCCTAATGTGAAAATACAATATGTGTTGTTTGATATCGTGTTTAACAACTCTGCTGTTTCCCAGTTTCTCTCTCACTCAGTGACATCCAATGGTGTCATTTAGACAGAAAAACGATTCCAGCTAAACTCTTCTGCTGCCTTTTGATGCCAGGCATCCAGAACTGGCACTCGGAGTGATTTGCCCTCACCAGGGTCTCCTCACACACACTGCATCCCCTGTTTGTCTGTTTTATTTGCTTTCATTGTTGTGTGTGTCTGTTTTTCCCCCTCTCTTCTTCTTCTCATCTCTGCAGTTTGATTGTTTTTCGGTTTAATCGCAGCTTATTCCCGTGCCTTGTTTCCTTCCTCGTGTTGTCATTTCATCCTCCTCCTCCTCCTCGTCTCTGAGGGCTTGTTTTCTGTTCGTGCCATGGCTCTTTTCATGTGTCCCTCGCCGGCAGAAATTGACGCTTAAATACACAGGAGGGAAGAACAAAACAAACAGACAAACAGCAGCCGGAGAACAGATGCTGAGCGGCTGCAAATATCTCTCGCTAACTGTGTGACATTGGGGGAGAGGAAAGTGATGGTGCAACATGGAGAAACATCCTTCACTACAAAGACTCTGAATGGAGATCCGAGCGGCATAGAAGCTGTACATGAGCTCTACATGAAAGACAGATAAAGACTGCCTTTAAATCCTGCAGGATAATTCCAGTTTATTACAGCTTAGCTCATATTGTGTAGCGTTAGCGAATCTTACAACAGACAGTTTGGGGGATCATTCCACTGCTTTGTCTTACGAATAAGTTGTGGCTACCTTGGGGGTTTGTTTACAACGTGTCTTATCGTCAGCTCCTTTTTCTTTACTTTTCAACTTGGTCAGTACTTTTTTATATTAATTGTAAGTAATGGACAAAAAGGCTACAGTGTGCTTCAAACTAACTGGTTGACATGAATACAAGGAGAATATGGCACCACCAATGACTTCTGATAATGTTCTCAAACGAACATTTCTAGTTGATTACAAGCTCCTCCCCATATTGGACTCTGGTATCCATCGATCACTATGTTGTTGGATTTTGGTTTTGGACAGTTACAAGAAAAAGGTGTTTCTGGCCAACCCAGTCCAAAAGGGGGAAATCGTGTTGGTGTAAACAAATCAAAAGATTACATTTTGTTTCTATAACAACAAAAAGGTGCCCTGAGACTTGGTTGTTCTGGCACTGTTAGATGATCCAACATTGTTATTGTGCCATGAAGCTTTAAAAAACTAAGAATAATTCTGATAATGTTATGGTTCATCCTGTGGAGACCGTGAATAGCCTCAGCATATGTTGTAGTAAAGACCCTCATAGTTAGATGTCTTTTAAGGTCTCTTATGTTAAAGTCAGACGTCCATTTGTGCACCTTGACCTTCTCTGCAACCGTTTCTTTCATCCGTTTTACAACATTGCACAATCACAAGGTTAGAAAAAACAAAACATAATTGTGTTTAAGGGAATGTAACGACCCCTGTGTGCGTAACTTTAATGATCCTCCATGTTTGTCTTAGAAGGTAGCATTGATTGCGAGCACCTGGGGTGTTTCTCAATGTCGAGGAAGGATGCTCCAGAGCCACTATTTCAAGGATACTACGTCATCGAGTGTCGCCGAAGGACTGTTCCAATGTCCAGGATACTTGGAATTTAACCGAGGTCGGCGTACTTTGTTGCGGGAAATCTCGAGGCTGCACATGTGTAAACTCTGCGGTCTTAAAATCCCCACAATGCTTTGCACACGGACCAATTTCCAAATCTTTGGCGGAAATCGCGCTGCATTTAAGGCGGGGCCTCTCATATGACAACTGTTAGCCTGTTCCACCATTCTTCTTTTTCCGAGGCTAGGAAGGATTCTTGCCTCGCTTCTGAAGCAACTGATTCGGAGGTACGCTACCAAGCAAGCCTCCTGGACATTGAGAAACACCCCTGGTCAGACTGCTCTCTTTGCTGGCAGACCTCCTTCCTGAGAGCAGTTACCTGTTTGTGTCATTTGTTTGGCATTGTCTTTGGTTTTGACACACAACATTATGCTCAATCATCCACACCTACACTACTGACACTACTGACATACACACTTCATATGGGTAGCTTTCCTTTGGTTTGGTTTACAGTATTTAGTTTGAATAAAAACACTTACTTCACCCGTACCTCGTGTCCTTTTCGATTCTTTTGTCATGGCCAAGAGCCAGACCATGACAGGAATTAAGGGTATCTAGCTTTTAAGCAAGCAACCAAAGATGTCATTTTCCTATTGATGACAGTCTTTTACCTACTGTAAGTTTGTCGTAGAAAATGTCACAGTGGTTTGTAATCATTTCTGATCATTAGACTTAAACTGTGACGTATATTTCTTCACTTATTGTTCAACATCGGATAATAAAACTCAATGTAATAAGATGTGTTTGGTAGATTTTGGAGAGCTAAAGGTTTGTCACAGTTTTTGCTTCACCCCTCGATTCTCCATTTGCCATCTCCACCCAACAATCTTATCAGAGCTTGTGCAGAAGGGACTCCAGAGAGCGGCGGGGAAAAGGCCTGCAGAGGCAGTGACCAAGCTCTGAGACAGATAACAAACAGTTTATCAGCGATCCAGAGAAACTCTGTTGGAAGTGGGAAAGCCATCCTGCTATAATCAGAGGAGAGTGTGGTAAGAAATGGAAAGAAGTGGACGAAAAGAAGCAGGAAGAAAGAGGAAAGAGAGGCCAGAGGTTCCTGTCTTTATTACAGAACCAGACCCATTACATCACAGCGGGCTGAGCCGAGTCGGGCCTTTCAACTGGGACGTAAATTTGAGGAATCAGGCGGGTGATGGAAACGATAAGAAAGGAAAAAGGCATCTCGGTATCCTGCCACTGCAGAGCCACTTGACATTTCTGATGACATTTGAGCCCGTTTGAATCTGCTTGAAATTGCGGTGCTTCATCTCGACGTAATGCTACACTTTAGAAAGACCCTCCTTATCTGCCAGATTATGCCTCGGTATTATATGTGGGTATTATGCGGCGCTAATAGTGCATGTAGATACTTCACAAATGATACTAAAAATGCCTCGCATCACACACAAGGAGGATTTGGCCCTTCAGTAAAAGAATACTTCCGAGTATGCAAATGCCCACAAAAGAATTAGGGCTTAACAGATTTGACTCATTCAAACAATGGCATGCGGCTCTTTTCCCAGGATGCAACTGCCCGTCAGTTTGCAGGATTAAGGCTGTGGGTTGTGACAATGTGTTGAATGAAAAAGGACAAAAGAGACACCTCCTTTATTACAGGGATATGACTATAAATGCTTCTCTTATAATGCCTGACGAATGATTAAATCCTGAGGAGGGAGCAGAGGCTGCACACTGCCCCCTGTTGGAGGATCATGCTCTCAGCAGCTCTGCCTGAAATACTTTTGGCAACATGTTTGAGTCGTAGTGTTGCTCCGGGTGACATGCTTTATGTGGTGAAGAGTAGAAATACTACTGTGCAAAATGGGCTTTATGTTCCCTGCATCGTGCTGAGGTTTGAGCGAAAGTTATTGTGGCTTTATGTTACTGAAACATGTTCCAGTTGTCTCTAAAAGGAGATATTTTATAGTGCCACCATGGTTCTGCAAGCAAGTCAAGGTTATTTATGTATTTTAACAAAAAATTATTTACCATACATTTAAATAGATGAAAACACTGTCATTGAATAGCAAATAAAATACAAAAAATAACAAGCTAATATGAGCAGAATATGGCCCCTTTAATGGTATTTGGGTCCGAACAACGTTATCGTCAAAATGTCCCAACTGGAATTGTACTAATTCTTAACAGCACAATTATTATTTTCTGAAATTAATCACATGTTTGAGGACCTACACTACACCAAAATGCCCACACTATGTCCCAGTAGAGGCACGAGATACAAATATGAACCTGAAAATCATCCAACAGCATCCTGTTGTGCTTCGAGTTATGCAGTAAATATACATTCCTCTTAATACTTGTATAGCCTACTCGTCTGCAGCCTTTGAGCTGGGCTGAAACGAATGGTCTCGTCCAGACTTGGTACTTGAGTGCAAAGACTAACTTTCACATTAATGACTTGGTCCCACCTCGGGTTTGAAGTCCTTCAGATCCCTTTGTGTCTCCATCAGCTGAGCGTTGCTCTCTGTGCAGTCTGAGGCCACCAGGCAGTGTGTGTGTGGACCACAGTGACAGAAAACCAGAGCCACATGAACTCTCAGAGAGGAGCGGTGGTCCTCAGTGTCGGAGTTTAATGATCCTCTGAGCCGCAGCAGCGTGGGTGGCCTCAGGTTTACACATATCCACCAAACAGCCACATATATTTTCAAATGAACTATAATCCAACATCACAGGCACAGCAGGAGGCCACATATATCTATCCACTGACTATAAGCAACCTCAAATATTGAAGGCCCTATAAATATCCATATCCTATTATGATTTTTGGGGTTCTCCCTTCCCTGTAGTGTGTTATATAGTTTTTTGTCAATTTTCATGCATGTAAATGGTCTTCAAAAACCCTGTGTTCCCTGCCTGAAATGCCTGGACTCCTTTGTTTACTTCTATATCACTACATCACTATGTAACACTTGTGCTTAGGGCCGTCCCTCCCTACAGGCCGATCATGCAGGCTGCATGGGGCATCACATTGCGCAGGGGGCCTCATGCAGGGGGCCTCGGCTTATGAGCTCGGCTTGTGAGCAGTTCTCCGTGCATAGCATATAGGCTAATGGAGATGCAGTTATTTCCAGCATTCTTTATTTACCATTCATTCAAGTATGTTATGCCTTTTATCTGCTAATATACAGGAGGAAGAGTGATACACTGTCTGTCTAGTTGGCTTACAGAACAGTTAAAATGTACAGCCTAAAAAACATGGAGCATTTTTTCCCCTTTTATTCATTTTTATGTCAATTTGCACATTTCATGGTGATGCTCAGCCTCTCCCCTTAACTCCTAACAGTCATCCTCATGTCAAGCACAACACAGAGAAATACTGATAGAAATGTGTATGTAGTTGTTGATACTGTACATTGCTGACAGAGGGAACTATTTGAATACAGATTTAAGAAATATAAGTTTTTGAGCATGTAATAAGCATGTTTTGTCTTGACTATATTACAACTATATTATAATAAAAATAATATAGTATTTATATTATTGAATTGATAATTTATTAGTAGATTAATTAATTATTATTAGTAGAAGTAGTTTATTTGCATGAATTACATTTGAATCTTTTTGAGGCTAGTATTTGGCAGAAACAGCAGACGTATTCACCTGTAAACGCATACTGAACGACATGATGCACATTTACCATTTACCTCAATGTATAAAAAAGTAATAATCATAAACAGGAATTATATTTGCAAAGTACTTTGATTCCAAAAAAAAAAAGTTCCCTCCTGTCATTGGGTGGGGGGGCTCATCTCACAATGTCACTTGGGGCCCCCAGCTGGCCAGGGACGGCCCTGCTTGTGCTTCTATTGGCTGTTGCTCCAACACACTTTACGTTATAGGCTAAGGGGCGGGACATCTCTAAGCGGATGACCAATCACAACAGAGCAGAGCAGCTAACCAATCAGAGCAGACTGGGCTCTGGTTTCAGTCAGAGGGTGAAAAGAGGTGCTGTAGCACAGGCAATATGAGAAAGAGCTTTTTGAACATGAAAGCATGGAGACATGTCACAGTAGAGACACTACATACAAATATGAACCTGAAAATGATTAGAATAGAGAATTAAGAGAATTAAGACAAGATTCAACCTAGCGGTTTTCTATTAAATTGATGAGTTGGATAAATGATAATTCATTGCACAACATCAAACTTGTTGCTTTTAAGAGAAATGTTCTGTAATTATGCTGTTCCGATCACTTTTTTATTTCACAGTAAATTGAGCGGTGTGTGTGTGTGTGTGTGTGTGTGTGTGTGTGTGTTATATTTGGCCTGTGCTGACATACAGCAGAGGAACGCTGACCTTGCATCTGGTCAGTAATCCCATCAGTGTTTAATAACTTGATCCGAGTGTTACGGGTTCATTATATCAGAGGAATCAAGCTCTGGTTTTCTTCTGGTGGCACACCGTGTTGGAATTGGTTCCACGGCAATTTATTTTTCTATTAGCGGAGCTGTGTGAAGTGTGATTGGTCCACGGGTTGGTGGAGGAGCTGCTGGACCCGATAAGAGGAGCGTCTCTCGCTGCTGATTCACTGAAGATATGAAGCTGAGGAGAACCAGAAGGAAAATGTCAACTCATAATTTTTTTGGCTTACAATTTAAGCATTTTAAGATACATTCCCTGATTCTGTTATAATACCTGGTGCTAAAATAAAAAGTAGGATCAAAACAAAAACATTCAGGGTTTTTTTTTTTTTCTCATAAATGTGGGGATTTGTATTATATGCTATAACAGAAGATGGCCACACCTGCAGCTTTTCAAACTAGCTGAATGTCGTTGTCTTCTGCAGTTACACTCGTTCAGTACAGCAAAATACAATTTGTGTTTCGAGTTCTTACAAAAAATGTGCTGTGAAACCAAAAGTAGAAGCTTAAAGAGGCCAACAAGTGAAACGATTCATAACAAAACCCCGCAGTAATCAGAGAGATAGTCAATCTGACCAAACCTGAAGTGAATCTGTGGAAATGTGGGAGTTATAAAGTTTGACACATGTAAATCGCTTTGTTCTTCGGCATAAAATATGGCAGTAATTAGGCCTACCCCACCGATAAATGTCTATTTTCTATGTGTCTTTAAACAGTGGGTGTCTAAATGAGACTACAGGTGCAAACAAACACTTTTCCATCAGGAGAAATGTGCTGCAGCTTTAAAAACTATGCAAGTGCCAAAACACATGTAAATGAAAAAAAAACATCAAGTGTTCCGGTCCCAGCTGTGTGCTAATTATTATTGGTTAAATGCCTATGGGAAGCACTTTGAAATTGCCTCTGTGTCTTAAAATGTGCCCTACAAATAAACTAGCCTTGAACCTTTCATCCCTTTATAGTGTCCCCTGGTTTCCGTTGTGTTTAGAGCTCCATGCAGCTTTTTGTTTATGCAGCACTTTTAGTATATTTCTTCAAGTTGGTGAAGATGTTTCTTCATTTGCATGTGTTGTTGCACATTTGTGTTTTTATATTTGCACTGTTTTGAAAACTGTTTGCTCTAATGGAAATGTTTTGGGCTGTTGTAGCGCGTTTGCACCTGTCGGATACCGTCTTGTTCTTCAATAATCCAAAGTCTAACAAGAATCCTATTGGCTTTTTGTTGAGGGCGCCCTTGTGATGCTAACTTCCTGGTCGTCCGTTCATTACTCTATTCCTTTCCAATTCAGCATCACAATTTGACAATTCGTTATGACACTTCAGATCATGGTTCATACAGTACTTGCCCCCAGAACTTTTGTATTACAGCAGAGATGGCAAAAGTAAACAGACATATCCTTCACTCAAGTAGAAGTACAGATACTCGTGTTTAAATACTCTGGTGAAAGTAGAAGTACTGACTAAACTTCTTTACTCAAGTCAAAGTAAAGAGGCTTTGAAATGTACTTCAGTAAAAAGTACCCATAACTAGCAGCTGTTTTAAAGAGTACCTGACCTCCCTTTATATTAATAGAACAATAATTTCATTGTTAGCTAATGAATGTTTCCATGGTGAACAACGGCAACATGACAACGTTTTCATTGGTCCCTCTTCTTTAGAGAAGACCAGGAAATGATGGATACACGGATCGTATTCAAATCAATGGGCACGCAATGACTCTAAATAATAATGATCACGCCACCAAACACACATTCAAACTAAAGGAACCAGCCTGTTTGGAAAATGAGAGAAGCAGAAAGTACAGGTATTTGAGTTCAACATGTAAGAAGTAGAAAGTACAGGTAATTGGGTTCAACATGTAATAAGGTAAATTAAAAAGTAGTCAGAAAAATAAGAAGTGGAGTAAAGTACTGATCCCAGAAACATTTACTTAAGTACAATAACAAAGTATTTGTACTCCACTACTTCCCACCTCTGATTACATGTATTGAAACTCTGTGTATAGCACATCCACTGAAGAGAAGCCTTGTTGTGGGCTGAAGGAACAGTCACCCTGTAATAAAGCAGGCCGAGGTCAGCAGACTCCCCATGTGACGGCCCACCGCCCTGGATTAGCTGCTGTAAGCCTATTAAAGCGCTCTGGACTTCACTCAGTCCCTGCAGAATGCTCACAGTTCTGCAGGAGCCGGCTGAAACTCAGGCGTCACAACAGGCCGGACGTCCTGCTGCTGGAGTTCCCTTCGGCCAGAGAGTCACTCCGAATAATCAGGAAAAATGTAAATGTGGCATTATGGACATGAACACTAGAAATAGAGGAATAATGCAACAACACAACACATATTTATTACCATTTTGTCAACACCAAGTGGTTAACAGGTAGCACTGAGTTTAAGTCTTACATGTCCACCATTGACGTAAAATAAAGATATGAGAGTAGACTGGAGACTTTTTGATGCTGATGCAAGGTTTATTCTATGTGCATGCTGCAAATATGGGTTTCATTTGTCCATCTTATGTCATGCATCCTATTCAGTATAGGATACATATTATTTTCTATTTAGTCGTTTACATTTTACATATCGTTTACAGCTTATATTTCCTTACATATAGGCTATAGCCTTATCCTTGAAGGATAAATGCACATTTGTACACGTTAGTATCAAAAGTCAGTGTACAACAGGTGCCGTTATGTAAGCATTGCCACGTATGTTTTTTGGCGGTCTATTTAAAAAAGTTAAAAAATAGAAAGAGACAGAAAACACAAGCTGCTTTGTTGTGCTTTAATTCAGACAGTGAACAGCATCAGATGAAACTGAAATCAAACTAAATAACCTAAATGTTTTTAAAGATACTCTGTTGCTCACATCTTCCCTCCCTGCCCCCCCGGCTGCAGGGAGCTGAAGCGCAGCAGCGGGACATCCCTGAAGCCCCGGGCAGGAGGGGGTGGGGGGGGCAGCTCAGAGTCAGCATGATAGTGGTGGGTTGCGGTGTTGTTGGTGTTGTTGTTGTTGTTGTTGGGGTCGGCGTGGCCCCGCAGCAGGAAGGCCCCCCTGTGGTGGCGGAGGTACAGCAGCCCGGCGGCCCCCAGCAGCAGCAGCAGCACCGAGCTCAGCAGGAAGAAGAGAACGTAGACGCCTCGAGACTCTGAGGACGAGCTGCAGCCTGAAGAGACAACAGGAAGTCAGGGGACCATCACATCTGGACAATAACACAAAGGGCTCTGAACATAGACATGCAGAGGCTCAGTCAGTAGGGACTGTGAGCCGTAGGGTCGCCGGTTCGAGTCCCCAAACAGACCTAAATATGGTGTGTGGACTGCTACTTGGAGAGGTCCCAGTTCACCTCCAGGGCCCTGCCGTGGTGCCCTTGAGCAAGGCACCGGACATTTTCTTTAACACAAATATTAACACAAATACCTGTACTTTCTACATTTTCAAAACAGGCTGGTTACTTTAGTCTTAATCTGCGTTTCATTACATTATTAGAGCACTTTTCCGAACGCTCAAAGCACTTCACATTACATATACAAGACATGCAACAGTGAATAGAGCAAATTAAGGTGAAGTGTCTCGCCAAGGACACAAAGTTAGGGGTACTTTTTAAGTACAGTTCGAAGCCCATACTTTTACTTGAGTAAAGAAGTTTAGTCAGTACTTCTACAAGAGTATTTTTAAAAACGAGTATCTGTACTTCTACTTGAGTAAAGGGTATGTGTACTGTTGCCATGTCTGGTTAAAAGCAGAGATCAACTTTCACTGTGTGTGCTGTGTGCATGTATGTGTGACAATTAAAGAGGCTTTCATCCTCCAATTCTATCTATTCTAACTTAGTCATGCACAGGGACCCACTACCAACTGTCCAACATGGGAGCTACACACAAAGACTGTCGTTCTTTTGGGTCAATTGGTGTGGTTTTGGTCATTTTGTATGTCTTAGCAGTTGTTTTGTAAAAGGACAAAACAAATCATTTATTTTCTCCGCCGTCTTAGGTCTTTTGGGGCGAGCAGAGAAATTCTTCTGTTGTTCTTTACATCTGTGATCTTGTCTATTCTGCAGTACTGCAACACTACCTGGTACAAGTGTTTGTCAGCAGCTTTAAAATCAAAACTGCTCCACCTGTTAAAAATCTGCTCAAAGATTGTTGGTCAACCCTGTCAGAGACTCTATGACTCAGCCTATCATAACAACCTAGTGAGGCTGTCCAACAACATCCTCTCTGACCCAAACCATGTTCTGAACACTGAATATGAGCTGCTGCCATCTAATCGGAGATACAGGGTCCCACCATTCAATAAAGTAATATCGTATCGTTTGTGTATCTTTTGTGCCATTGAAGTTGTTAAGTGCATCTTTGTAGAGGTGTCATGAGTAATTGTAGTCAACGTGTGTTTGTCTCTATTTCTCTCCATCGTCATTTTTGTGGTCGTCTGGTGGGTATTGTTTGTCTGTGCTTGTTTTGCCCATACTGTGTTTGTGGTTATTTCCCTCTTATTCAGTCATTTTGACTCCATGTTTCTGATATCTCTGTGTAGTCTATCAATGTTTCTTTGTGGTGTCTCTTCCTTGTGGGTCAGATCAGTATCCCTCCCTGCTTCTGGACTCTTTAACTGAGTTCATCTTAATTAAATCAGTGTGTGTGAGAGAGTCCCGCTCACCTGCAGCGTTCTGATTCACACACACAGTTCCTGCCGACCCGAGGAGGGACTCGTCGTGGAAACCTGACCTGCAGCGACACGAGTACGATCCAAACCGGTTCTCACAGTCTGCGTTAAGGTCACAGCGCATCAGCTGCGACAGACACTCGTCCACATCTGAAACACACATACACATTTATTAATGCTAGCAGCCTTTACTGAGATGTGTAACTTCCTCCTAAGGTGGTGCACGTCCATTCTTCTGTTAGTTACCTTCCACAGTTGGTTTTAGGATCCTGTCACAAATACATTTACTCAAATCATTTTTTTAATTACACATCTGTCACCCACCATATACATTATCAGCCCAATAAATGTTTTCTTTCCTATTTAAAAAACAATTATTTATCGTTTACAAACCGAACAAATTGAATAATTAGCAGATTAGTCTATAAGAAAAAAATTGTAGTTCAAAATGAGCAAAATAAAATTCTGCTTTCATATTAATTAATTAATATTAATTGAAGGAAATAACACATACTAGTATAACAGTTATATTTCTTATGTACATGTAAACACATTAAAAAAAAGTTCTACACAAATAAACCGAATTGTATTTAGGCCTTGAAACTAATTCACCAGAACAGTATGTCTTGCTTGAAGTGAATATATTTGCCCTTTATTTGTACGCAGTTTGAATCTTGATGCTTTGGATAAAAGCATCAGCCAAATGAAATGCAATGTAATTAAAGTCAGCAGTTTAAAATAAAGTGACTTTTCCATCCCGTGTCACACTGAAGCCCAGCTGTACCTGCAGTGGACACGGAGAGGATGACAGCCTTCCTGTCGTTTCCTCCGACGCCCACGTGTGTTGAGATGAGTCCCTGCAGGGCGGAGTGCAGCGTCCTGTGGACCTGCAGACCTCCAGGACCCTGATCCAGCTGCAGCCACACGATGAACAGCGCTCCAGCACTCAGCCTGCAAACAACCAGGAGCATCACTGAGGTCAGATCTGAGCTCACAGGTCTACAGGTACATCAGCTAGTGAGTGCACCAAGAGTTGAGACAGTTTGAGCTGTAATGTAAAATAATAACAACCACTCTTCATGTCTCTTCTACATCAACATGCGTCCCCTCTTCTTCATGTCTCTTCTACATCAACATGTGTCCCCTCTTCTTCATGTCTCTTCTACATCAACATGTGTCTCCTCTTCTCCATGTCTCTTCTACAGCAACATGCATCCCCTCTTTTTCATGTCTCTTCTACATCAACATGTGTCCCCTCTTCTCCATGTCTCTTCTACATCAACATGTGTTCCCTCTTCTTCATGTCTCTTCTACATCAACATGTGTCCCCTCTTCTTCATGTCTCTTCTACATCAACATGTGTCCCCTCTTCTCCATGTCTCTTCTACATCAACATGTGTTCCCTCTTCTTCATGTCTCTTCTACATCAACATGTGTCCCCTCTTCTCCATGTCTCTTCTACATCAACATGTGTCCCCTCTTCTCCATGTCTCTTCTACATCAACATGTGTCCCCTCTTCTTCATGTCTCTTCTACATCAACATGTGTCCCCTCTTCTTCATGTCTCTTCTACATCTACATGTGTCCCCTCTTCTTCATGTCTCTTCTACATCAACATGTGTCCCCTCTTCTCCATGTCTCTTCTACATCAACATGTGTCCCCTCTTCTTCATGTCTCTTCTACATCAACATGTGTCCCCTCTGTGGAAAAAGACTCTGAAAGTTTCAGGAAAAAAGATTCTCTCTCTTTTTGTCCTGATCCATTTCTATAAAAACCTGTCTGAAAATGAGCTGATCAGATTTTGGCCACTTTATGATGTCATAACAATGTTTTGGCTTGTGTAACCATTAGCCAATCAGCAACCGAGGTAACCCCCCTCCCCCTTATCACCTGAATCTCCTCCTAGAGCACCATTAGCCGTGTTCACACCGGAGTACTTTTCCCACTTTAGTTCCGATATAGTTCCGAAATGTCGCGTTCACACCAAAAAGAGCCGGAGCTAAAATTAGTTCGTGAGAACCTTTTTACCCCCTTTTCCGTCCCTGCTAGAGAGCAGGGACTCTCATGCGGCTCTCTTGTGAGAAAAGAGCCATATTTCTGATTGGCTGGGCGGATTGCAAACCACGCCCCGTAAAACTAAAAAAAAGTGTTGTGAAGGCAGTATACGCTGTGAAGTTGTTTGCGGCCTGCCAGTAAACCCAAAGTAGAAGAAGAAGAAGTGAAGTCAGCGGCTTTCTTTTGCCTAATCCACCCCCAGGGAACTTATTCCGGTGTGAACGCGATCTGTACTTAGTTCATCAGAAC
>NC_136912.1:7341849-7362405 GCF_949606895.1 Notothenia rossii | reverse complement strand
GACTTTTAATTGGTAGACAAAATCATCAAGACACAAGATGAATTGATAAAAGAAACAATCATAAATTGAAGTCCTTATTATATTAAAAGTATGAACTATTATTACTTATCTTATAGATTAAAAAAACTCTGCCAGAGCTTCGATTTCTAATTTGCAGCGTTTAGACACCTTTTTATTTAATCATGAATACATGTCAACTTGAATCTTAATAAAGTTTGCAAAAAACATTTTACCACCAATGTTTATATATTAGAGTATTGCTTATGTTCGCAATAATATCTCATACTCTGTTCTAAGAGACACAGACAATAGAAAATAGAAACCAGCAGGGGGATCATCGCGGTACGAGAACAATAAAGGAAGACAAAGATGGGGGCTGTTGGGAGTCACTCACATTATGGCTGTAGAGGGCTTCATCCATTTTTCAGTATCATGTGATGAACACAGTGCAGGTCAGTCAGCAGGGGGTCGTGTTATACAGAGAAGATAGTCCGAGTCTGTGGGACCCTGCAGACACCAGCTTTGTTTATCCATATGTGCACATGTTTTAAATATCTGTGTATTAAGGTATTAAGAAATACGTGTAATTAGCACTGTCCAAGACATTTTAGTCTAACATGAAAAAAGTACTGTGTCTCACTTTGATATTTATTTATTTTTTGTAACTACAGTATCTGGAAAGAAGTACCATTTAACATTTTTTAAATATGCCAAGTATTAATAAAGTATTTATGTATAGTATGAACAATATTAGCAGCTCCTTTTTGCACTGTAAACACAGATGCAAAGAGAGCTATCCCTGGATCACTTTGATACTAAAGAAAATTTAAAAAATACAGTTTTAATTCTTTATTTTTTTATAGCTGTACAATATACAATATTTCCCAAAAATCTAGATATTTGAGATTTAGGTGTTGTCATTAATCCATTCTATTTAAATATATCTTTATCATGTCATTGGTGCTATTTATATAATGTGGTTTCCCCTATTGTTATACATGCTTGTGTACATTAAAGCCATGTCTATTCTTTATTGGGGGGGAGATATTGGGAAAAAGTGCCAAAAATCTGAGTGAAATTCAATGTCTGCACTCTGAGTTCTATAACGTGTTTTACTGAAATGTCGTCTGCCTCTCTCAGGACTCAGAGTTCGTATGTCTGGAGTTTGATGAAGCCAAGGTCAACCAGGTGCTGAAGAAGATGTCTGATATCCAAGAGAGCATCGACAGAATCGTTCATCGCACCTGAAACTTTAAGAGAGGTTTTCCTCGGGCAGCGGAGAAATGGGAAGGTGGGATTCTGTCTCAGAGACATAACTGTTTCCTCTGCTGATTTGCCAGGATGGATCCAACATGGCTCTGCCTACAGACTTTTGAAAGACATACCTTATGAGATGCATAATCCTCATTTCAATACAACTTGTCATATTGACTTGTCCACTTATTGAGGGTCTTTTTTATCGACCAAAAAAGTGTTTGTTTTTTCAACCAACAATTACTCAAAGTGCTGAATTGTTTAGTTTTTTAAAATAAGAGTTATCCTTCTTTATTCCCTTTCTGAGAGTGTCTAGAAAGTGTCTAAATGTTTGCAAATGAAGTAGGTTAAAGCAACATTTCAAGCATTTTCTGTTATTATATAATGCAACAGAAACAAAAGTCATTAAATTAAACACTGCAACGTAATCTGAAAATGATGATGATGAAGATGATGATACAGCTTTAGATCTAAAGTTCAGACAGATCATAAACTGAAGTTTTTTGACTGAAAATGCATTAAAGTCAACACAAAGATGCAAAAGCATTGATATTAACAGACGGTGCACATTTGGTCAATAACTTTGAGTTGAACAATTTTCAACTGATGCTGTTTATGGAGAAGAAACTGTTAAATAAAAATAAAAACAATAATTTGCATTCAATGTTAACGTCTTGGCTACTCAATCTACAGGTTTATGATAAACCTGTGATAAAATGCTAACATTAGCATAAAATGATATTGTGCCAATATTGTGAATATGTTTCTTAGCATAAATGTAAAAATGCTCACTTGAGCTAATGTTAGCATTTAGCTCGAATCATGATGATTTTTTTCCTCTGACTTAGTAGCTAATGCTAACAACATGTTAGCCTTTCATTCAAATATGTAATTCAATACAACTGTATTCATCCCTACAAGTGGCTATGTGATGCATAGAACAACTAACACTTATTAAGATGTTGGCAAGGTAACATAAGCATTTAACTGAAAGTACAGCTGACAGTATCAGGTTAGACTGACGAGAGCGCTCTGTTGTTACCATGGTGATTGTCCTTCACCTGAACGGAGTTTAGAGCGTCCTGCTCCTTTAAGGAATTGGTGCGATCATCCCTTTCTGAGCTACCTGGTGTCAGGTAGACTGCCTGCAGGTGTAGATTACACGTGGCCCATTCATTCTTAAGAGGAATAAAAGCCTGCAGGGCCTCAGCAGCACTTGAACAGTTTGATTAAGGACTTGATTCGTTAGTTCAGGTTAAGAGTGTTTATATAAATGCAGTTAGTTAAACCTCCACTCAGATTCAGTCAGATCCAGTGGGATGCAGTGTTTGTCTGTGTCTGTGTTCAGTGCGGAGGTTATATTGCTCCAGAGGTGGATGACACTGACAAGCAATAAAAGTTTGTGGGTAGAGACGTGGAGATGGACTCAAACTGCTTTGATAAGACAAATGCTACTTGAAGATAAACAAACATTGTTCGTTTTACTCAGTGAGCTTTAGTTACTTTTTAGAGTGCAGTTTTTCATCTTCTTCTTCTCCAGAGAAAACCATGTATCTCCAGATGTTTGTGATGAACTTAAGTGTTTCCTATGTGTTGATAACATTCTCCTACTTCTGAAGTTAAATAAGCTATTTAAAAACCCTTCAGCTGGATAATGCATCTCCACAAAGCTGAAAACAGGGTGGTTTTTCTGATAAATGTTGTGAAAAGTGGACTTTTAGAGGTATGTGGTTCTCACAGGACAGGAAAGCTGCAAACAGATATTAAAGGATCCCAATTATACTTCTGGAGTTTTCCTTTTCTTGTAGTGGTTTTTGTGTATGTTATGGTTTGAAAAAACTAATATCCCTGTGTTCCCTCCAGAGGGAGTTTCTCTCCAACACTACAGCATTATTATAGGTTAAAGGTGGGGTAAGTCCTTTTGGAGAAACCAGCTCGAGTGCACTAGAATTAGAAAATACACAGCCGGAACAAATCTGCCACTTCCTTACAGAGCCCCTCCTCCAACACACACGAACGCGCACATGATCAATGAGGGCACGAGATAAATTTGTGCACAGATGGAAGGCTGACAGGCAGGTAGGCCATCCAGTTATTTTTAGCCGGGCCGGCTCAGATGATTGGTCGTGCTTTTTACAGTACTACGGCTTCCACAGATTAAATCTTTTTATGAATTTTTGAAAATGAAAAGTGTATCTCGAGCCGGTTTCTCAAACTTACCTACCCCACCTTTAAGATTAGTATTTATGCATACATAAAAAAAATATAAAACCCTATTTTTGCATCTACAACATTCAACTAATGACCACAGCAATGATTAAAAAATATAAATTGAAAACATTGCAGGATTCATCTTTGTTAAGTTCATTTTTATGCTGATACACTGAACTTTTTTTAGCAGGTATTTACCTCACAACATAATATTTCTACAGTAGGCTATTTTATTTGTAGTAATACTTCTTTACAAGATCTGAGTATTTGGTCTACCACTACACTTCAGCCCAGATTTTAAGATGTTCAATGTAGAGGTGTAAAAAGGGGAGGGTGTGTGTTTTGCACTTGGGAAACCTTGCAACACTTTTGAACTGCGGCCATGCAACCTGAGGGAGGAGTCTGAGCGCAGGGGAGTCTCTCACTTCGGCTAAACTTCTCCACCTTTCCCCCCTCAGTGAACAGAGGATGTGACCTGTCTGTTGGATATGTAAAGATTGAAAATGGTTTCACAGTGTTCGTACTTCAGTGAATGAGGATTAGTGCGCAGTTGATCTCCAAAATACGCGCCGCGTGAAGGAAGGAATGAGGGTGCACGAGCTGCAGCCTGTTGATCTGCCTTTTAATTTGATTTCACAACGAGGACGTGCGGAGGCGGTTTGAGAGGTAAGTTAGTCACAGATATAACTCCCAACGTTTGTATTGTTGTTATTGCGCAAATATGCGAAATAACCGTACGGTAACAGAGTTTGACCGCTGAGTAAAGTACAAAAACAAGAGCAGTTTGACTTTGTACTTGTAGATAGTACTGTGTGGTATAACTTGCATGACATGTGTTGAATAAATCAAGTGTTTATTCCTGTTGTTTCTGTGTTATAGTGTAGAAAAGGGCTCTAACTTTAGGGAAAACAGAGCAATAAAGTGTAATTCACTGCTTCATTCAGATTTAGAATGAGTCCATCGCATCTGTCGGTGTAAGCTACGGAAGAGGATTAGGGCCAAATGTGAATAGTTTATTTGAGTTCAGTCCACATGTGAGTAATGTCAAAAGTAAAATAACTAGTAAAATAAACTCCGCTTTTAATCTCAAAACTCAGATTTTAAAATCATTACTCAAATATTGTTTTTTGCAATTTTGTATTCTGAAGTTATAATGGACGTCAAAAGGTCCCCTGATTTATAATAAAAACACATGGCAGTAAACGTCATTTGTTAATATATAAAATGAATATACTATATAAACAAAATGAAAACACTTATATCTCTTTTATCTAATCAGATTATCTTTCAGTAAAGAACACACTGTATTTTCCTGTTCACACTACAATTAAAGTTTTACAGCTCTGCAATTTGATAAATAATTAATCTTTTATACAAAGTCTACTACTCTGTAAACATTGCTCAGGCTCAGGCAGTACATTAAGATTTGCCCTTAAGTAAACTTTGATGTTCATTTTGACAGTCTGCAAGTGTTGCTTCACTTCTGTGTGATTGGTCTACTCTAAAGGCGTGTAACTGAAGATCATTATAGCAAGCTTAAATTACTTTAGTCGCCTCTCTGCACAAATAAACCCAATTTATAATCAAAATTATCCCTGCACTTCGCTGAGTTTCTTCCTGGTTAATGTGCCTTTGTGTTTAACTGCAGATGGATGCAGAAACAACCGTGTGGTTCTTGTTGGACACGTGGTTCTCCTTCCTGCAGCTCCTCCACATGAGACCTGGAGAGCGCTGTGTCTCCTCCAGCCCCAACTGACCCCCCTCTACTGTCTCAGGTGATATATAGCTTTCATGTCATGTGACCTAATGACTCAAACAAAGGCATATGTATTACTATACACAGTGGGACACACCTTTTTTTTGTTGCACCTTCTATTTTTATATTAACATTTTGATGCACATTCAGCAGTTTCTCATTACATTTTTCAATACCTTCCATTTCATGTGGCCCATTAACTCCATCCATAACATACATTATTACTACGCTGGATAAATATGACACACATATTTTCTTGGATTTTATTCTACCTTCTATTTCATATAAAAATGTGTAAGAAAAATCTGCAGTGTTTTTATTTAATTGCTTCCGTATAATGTGACCCAATCAAGTAGGACACGTGTCGTCTTATTGAATTATATTCCACTTGCTATTTTATATGAGTATATTCATGTGAAACTGTTTTTTAATTCAAAATGACTTGTAACTATATCTCTTCTATTAATTAAAACGTTATGTAGGTACATGTTGGGACTGCAATGTAAATTAAACATCATCTGTTTTTCAATAAATAAAATCTGCACAAAAAAACAAACTTAGTAGTGACATCTAGTGGTATAACTGTTTAGGGCTTCTGTCCACAGCAAAACGTTTCTACATGTATTTAAGTGACTGAAAAACGTTGCATTGCTGCATGCTCAGTCTCTCATGAAAGTGCACAGTGCTCATCTGTGTGTGTCAGTCAGTGGACAATAACAAAAACGTCTGTCAGTTAACCAGCGTCATGTGCACGGCTGAATTGGAAACATGTGATTGAGGGGGTGAGGAGAAAATGCTCATGGGGCCCGTTCCTGCAGGATCAGAGATTAAAATGTGGCTTTGTTCGTAGCCGTCTTGAGCTCTGAAACCAAGCAGTGGTGAAATCAAGCTTCCTGTTGAGTTTCTGCTTCAGATTCATCTAGTTTTATTTTTGATAAAAGTTTTAGGGTCGACTTTCTCCATGTTTCCAAATGTTCCTTTTGGCTTTGTCGTAAGTCCTGATTCTGCAGATTTGTTCCTGCTTTGTGTTGATTTTCATGGATTGTCTTAATGTTGCTGTCCTTTCTATAGACGCAGAGGGGAGGCATCATGTCTGCAGGCCGCAGAAAGCTCTGCGTGATCATGATGCTCAACGTCTTCGTCTGCCTCCTGGTTTGCGTCACGTGGAACCTCCGGCGTCACAAAAGTGGCCGCCACAAAGTTCGAATCCCATCTGAGAGGTTCTGGCACAGGCTGGAAGAGAGTAAATCCTTCTGGAACAAGGAGCAGCAGCATCTGGACTTCCTCTTCAACCCCATTGTGAACTCTTTGCACTCGAGCGACTCCCTCGTCGAGCTGCCTGATTGGCTGAATAACACCGGCCCCCCTGACCTCTGTGAGCCGGATAACAGAGTCCCAATGCAAATTATGGACTACAACGCCCTGCCAAAGGGCTTCCAGGATTTTCTTTTGCACATGCGCTGCAGGACATACCCCATGCTGATAAACCAGCCTCATATCTGTAAGGGAAAACCCTTCCTGCTGCTGGCGGTCAAATCCCTGATCCCACACTTTGACCGTCGGCAGGCCATCCGTGAAACATGGGGTCGGGCGGGGGTCATAGCTAATCGCTCAGTGGTGACGGTGTTCCTGCTAGGCAACACCTTGCCCGTGGATCACTTCCCAGACCTGCTGGGGATGCTGGACCACGAGGCCAAGCTCCACAAAGACGTCCTCCATTGGGACTACCGGGACACCTTCTACAACCTCACCCTGAAGGAGGTCCTGTTCCTGGAGTGGTTCAGCGAACACTGCCCCCACGGCCAGTTCATCCTGAAGGGTGACGACGACGTCTTCGTCAACACCGTACGGATTGTAGACCTCCTGGAGGGCCTGCCGGAGAAAAAAGCCAAGGATCTGTTCATAGGTGATGTTATCAATGACGCCGGTCCTCACAGGAACCGGAGACTCAAGTACTTTGTCCCAGAGAGTGTGTTTGTGGGGATGTACCCGACTTATGCAGGTGGCGGAGGATATCTGTACTCGGGGGAGTTGGCTCTGCGTCTCCACAACGCATCCCGGCAGGTGGTGCTTTATCCCATTGACGATGTCTACACGGGGATGTGTCTGAAGAAGCTGGGCCTGGCTCCTGAGAAGCATGAAGGCTTCAGGACGTTTGGCATTGATGTGAAGTACAGGGACAACCCGTGCGTCTACAGGACCTTGATGCTGGTGCACAGCTGCACGCCACAAGAGATGTTAACCATCTGGCCGTGGATCATCCGCCCGGAGCTGGACTGCCAGTGAGGGTCAAGTCAGGTAACTTTATGGATTTATGAAGAGAACTGGATCCAGAGTTGGAGGTGGGACCCCGTGTTGTCCAATGAAAGTTGCTCAGTAGTGTATGAAGCCAAAATGGTCTGACTCTCGAGTACAAAAATATTTTCCCGAATTGTGATTAATAAAGAACATCTTATTATTTTATCTTATCTTAAAAGTACCCGTATCTGGGCCCATAGAGCATGGGAATGTATGTGTTGCTTAAGCCCCGCCTCCTATCTCCTATTCTTGGCTCAGTCAAATGAATGGAGAGGTAAAATAATCCTGAATTTAGCTTTTAGCACATTTTACAACTTTTACACCCTAATGATTTAAATAAGTGCTATAGAGTGTACGTGATGGGTAGATTTACAGACATGACAACGGGAAAAAGTTTTTTCAGCCCAATTAAATCGCTGACTGACAGAAGATGTAATACCGCCGTTTGGGCACTGCGAATAGAATTTGCTTCAATATCCGGTACACTTTCTGGGGGCCTAGGTTATTCCATACATTGGGAAAGAGACATCTGTAAACTACCCAGTACAAACACTTTTAAATACCTCTTCAAATCAATGTTATTGACCTCTTCAAATCATTAGGGTCTGAAAGTTGTGAAATGTGCTAAAAGCTAAATCCTCTCTCCATTCATTTGACTGAGTCGAGAGCGGGAAATCGGAGTTAGGGCTTAAGGAAAACTCAAGTGTGCTCAATGGGCCCGGATCCAGGAACCTTTTTATCTACTGTCACTCCATTCGTGGACCCGTCTCCAATGCTGTATCCAATTCTCTTTATACATCCATAGGTTACTCCCGTATGGTCCTTGGGGCACTTTGATGACTCCCTATCTGCCTCCGAACACTCGCTTGCCCGCCGGTCTCATGCACTCCACGGCTGTTTTCCACCTCTTTATGTTAGTCAGCCATCCTGTCCTTGGTATTCATGCACCACCTTTAAATGTTCCTGCTGCTCCATATCTTATCTATGTTAAGCTTACCTGAGGCTGCCAGTGAACACCTGCATATGTGTTTGAACTGTTGAGATTACAACACCTTGTTAAATGGGTTGAACCCTGTTGCAGCGACCTGAAATCAGTCCTGTCTAGAGAGAGTCAGGCAACAATTGCACATAACACAATATTTTCAGTAAGATCTTTTAATGGCATGGCCTTGTCCTGTGAGTAGGGTTGCAAAGGGGCGGAACATTTCCTGTACATTTCCGGAAAGTTTCCATGGGAAGTTAAGCTGGGGAATTTTGGAAATATTCGATAAAAAACATGATATTTCAACAGATCTTTTCGTTTTTAATTTTTTTTGTCAGTTAGTAATATTTGTATTTGAGTTATCAACAGTGTTTTTAAGCGGACTCAATACATCTATTATTTGTTTTTCAACTATCTGTATAATACTTGAAAGTAAGCATTTGGGAAACTGACCAAACCAAAATGACCCCTTGCTAATGTTAGCCAGATAGCATATGCACACAATATTTTTTAAAGTAAAAAATCATGCATTCATACTGTACACAAACCAGTGTTAGTGGTAAAAGATATGTTTTTGGTACGTAGTGTGTTAAGTGAAGAAAAAACGTTGGTAACTGATATTTTCCTACATTTACCACAACGTTTACTACTAAAAAGGAGATGAACTCTGATCCCACACAGACTGTTTTCTGTAAAGCCAAAACAAGACGACAGAGTTTATACATTGAAAATCTACATTGTGTAGTTATTATTAAATGCTCAGTGTTGTTTTTAACATCTCAAATGTGATGTTGCTGCTGTTACTGTGCATTCATTCTCTGTATTTGTATTTTAATAATATATCGTAAGCAATAAATGTGTTTTTCCATCACCTTCATCAACAGATGTGTTTGGGTTCACTCTGGTCCTGTTTTCAATTGTTTGTTTAAATGGTTTTGATGATACAAATCTGTTCCAATGAGAATAAAATAATATATCTTGTGTTTTTGTTATCCTGTTTTTATTATTAAATTGACAATACACATTTATTTTACATTTCCCAAAAATTATTTCCACATTCACTTGACATTATTATTTATTTTAATTAAGTTTGCATTTTCTTTTATTAGAATATTTCATTATTATTTTTATATAATGGGCTGAAACTTGTCCTCTTCTCTTTTGTTTATTACAATTATTTTGTTCTTTATAAATCTGTCTCAGGGACACAACGACATGCTGACTGCAGTGGGGTTTGAACCTGTGCTCCCCTGATCCCAACACCAACGCACAATCCACTGCGCCGCACACCTCCCTATGGATACATATTGAATAAATTGTATTCAATATTTTTATTTTGTTGACCACAATAACCCAAAAGTAATAAGTAAGATATAATTTTTTTTATATCTTAAGTTTGCATTTTTTTTAATGAGAATATTTGTATTATTATTCTTATCGTTGTTATTATGAAAAAGGATATTAACTTATTGTTATTGTTAATATTAATAGAAATATTATCTTGCTAGACAGTGGTGTCAACAGAAGTTTAACATAAAGCCTATTTTATATATATTTTAACAATCTTATTTATACTTTACTGACTACTTTCAAAGTCAACTTTATTTTCAATCTTCCAGTTCGTGTGTACAAAAAGATCGAAATACCGTTTACCACAATCCCGAATATAAAAACCAACTTATATAAAAATATAAAAACGTGTGCAAATATCACCCCAAAAATGACACATTTTTACATGTGCACACATTAAGACCTAAAAAAACCCCACAACAATCAATATATACAAAATAAAAGTCACTTCAATATTTTGAGAATGTACATTAGTGCAAGATTGTCCGTAGCACTAATGCACATTCTGGACAATCTACTTTGCTTATTGTTTACTTAGTTACGGTCTTCTATACAACAATAGATAATTGTGTTCTAATGTTTTGTAAGGACTTTAAGGATAGGATATTTACTGGTACAAACACAGCTACAACATTTATGTTATTTTAAGTCTTAAAAAATATGCATTTGTCCCTGCTGGATAAAAGCGTATTGTGAATTTGAAGCATTACATGAGGATAGAGATGTGAACCCAACGGGGACCTCTAGTGGACGGATCAGCTGTTCACATGCAGGCAAACAATCAGCTTCCTGATGAATTTCAGCTGCTCACACAGGAAGGCGAACTGCAGTTGAACTAAAACTGTGAAGCACTAAGACAAGTTTAACAGACAAAGTAATAAAATGCCTGAAAATAACAGTATTAGCTTTAAAAGAGTGCTGCTCATATTTCTTCTGATATTTGGAGTATTTTGGAAGCAGTGTGACTCACAGGTAGGATTAACATGAGACATTGTTTTGTGTTCATACTTTAAAATAGTTTAATTAATTGTTCGTTTTTGCTTTCTTGTGTTTGCAGGTGATGACAGAAGAAGCCAACAAGCCTCCAGATGACACTCGAGCAAAAGGTATTTGCATGTGATTTGAATGGGAATGTTTTTACTTGTCTGTGTATTTGAAAATCAACAGGTAAAATAATCTGTGAACACAGATCTACACTTTTTTTTCGATTATCTAACGATTATCTAAGTTTCCGAATTTCTTTCCACGTTAGCCGCAAATCTTCAAATCAAATCGATATTGACATCTCTCTTTCTATATTTCTAACTTGATTTTAAATAATCTGAAAACCATGTTGGAAATATAAGAAAATGGCAGCTTTAACTAAAATATGTTTTCTTTTTTATTAATGCATTAAACTAAACAGCATTTTTAAACTACTGTTCTGTAGGCAGCCTATAATTTACACATTTTAGATACTTATTTTCTTAGGTTACATTTTTCTGGTGTTTTACAGAATACACTTAAGAACAAATCATCCTATGTATATTTATTTGCTTTTGTTTATTGGAATTGCACTTTGAGTTAATCCAAAAGTAATGCAAAGTATTCAGGTAACATTACTTGTATATTGTTATACTCAAATACATTTTTAAAGTTACCCTCCCAACCCTGATTAATAGTAATTAGCTCAACAATGACTTCACAAAAGTTTCCTGGTCGAATGTACTTATTGTATGTCGCTTTGGATATAAGCGTCAGCTAAATGTAATGTAATAACAAAAATTACTACAAGAAAGAAAAGACCAACTGCACTTTGAAATGACTTTTAGTAACGAAATGTGCTTTAAAAATCAATTTTTTTATTATTATTATTATTATTGTAGGGGGAATATTTTCCAAGGTCAATAACTTTGACCCAGTTCAAACTGTCCTGACTGAGCACACCCACCTGTAACCTTGGCTGCTGTGCTCTTAGTGTTTTGTCTCCCTGTTCCTGCCTGGTGGCGTCAGCTGATAGAGGTGTTATGAATGATTCTATCTTGTTATGCAGCAATGTTGATTATTCTCTCTGAACTAGATAAATACATGGGTCTGGGGTAGAGTTCTTCAGATTTGATGTGGCAACTCTCCTGTGCAGTCAGAACCTCTGGCTCTTGGACTTGTGATGTGAATTCTCCGGCCGAAGCTCTAAATAAACCATCAGTGTTTGACATCAAAGCTCCTGCTCTTCCCGTGTGTCCTTCATGAGTCGGTGACACCCACTCCGTTGCTACACAGAAGTTTCTCCCACAATTATTGCTAGTGTTGAGTGAACTGATAATAAGTACTGTCTCAGGTGAAGTGACGGAGTTAAAATAAACCGTGTGTTAAAGGTCACCTATTAGCAAAATCCACTTCTTCATGTCTCTTCTACATCAACATGTGTCCCCTCTTCTTCATGTCTCTTCTACATCAACATGTGTCCCCTATTCTTCATGTCTCTTCTACATCAACATGTGTCCCCTCTTCTCCATGTCTCTTCTACATCAACATGTGTCCCCTCTTCTCCATGTCTCATCTACATCAACATGTGTCCCCTCTTCTTCATGTCTCTTCTACATCAACATGTGTCCCCTCTTCTCCATGTCTCTTCTACATCAACATGTGTCCCCTCTTCTCCATGTCTCTTCTACATCAACATGTGTCCCCTCTTCTTCATGTCTCTTCTACATCAACATGTGTCCCCTCTTCTCCATGTCTCTTCTACATCAACATGTGTCCCCTCTTCTCCATGTCTCTTCTACATCAACATGTGTCCCCTCTTCTTCATGTCTCTTCTACATCAACATGTGTCCCCTCTTCTCCATGTCTCATCTACATCAACATGTGTCCCCTCTTCTTCATGTCTCTTCTACATCAACATGTGTCCCCTCTTCTTCATGTCTCTTCTACATCAACATGTGTCCCCTCTTCTTCATGTCTCTTCTACATCAACATGTGTCCCCTCTTCTCCATGTCTCTTCTACATCAACATGTGTCCCCTCTTCTTCATGTCTCTTCTACATCAACATGTGTCCCCTCTTCTCCATGTCTCATCTACATCAACATGTGTCCCCTCTTCTTCATGTCTCTTCTACATCAACATGTGTCCCCTCTTCTCCATGTCTCATCTACATCAACATGTGTCCCCTCTTCTTCATGTCTCTTCAACATCAACATGTGTCCCCTCTTCTTTATGTCTTTTCTACATCAACATGTGTCCCCTCTTCTCCATGTCTCATCTACATCAACATGTGTCCCCTCTTCTTCATGTCTCTTCTAAATCAACATGTGTCCCCTCTTCTTCATGTCTCTTCTACATCAACATGTGTCCCCTCTTCTCCATGTCTCTTCTACATCACCATGTGTCCCCTATTCTTCATGTCTCTTCTACATCAACATGTGTCCCCTCTTCTTCATGTCTCTTCTACATCAACATGTGTCCCCTCTTCTTCATGTCTCTTCTACATCAACATGTGTCCCCTCTTCTCCATGTCTCATCTACATCAACATGTGTCCCCTCTTCTTCATGTCTCTTCTAAATCAACATGTGTCCCCTCTTCTTCATGTCTCTTCTACATCAACATGTGTCCCCTCTTCTTCATGTCTCTTCTACATCAACATGTGTCCCCTCTTCTTCATGTCTCTTCTAAATCAACATGTGTCCCCTCTTCTTCATGTCTCTTCTACATCAACATGTGTCCCCTCTTCTCCATGTCTCTTCTACATCACCATGTGTCCCCTATTCTTCATGTCTCTTCTACATCAACATGTGTCCCCTCTTCTTCATGTCTCTTCTACATCAACATGTGTCCCCTCTTCTTCATGTCTCTTCTAAATCAACATGTGTCCCCTCTTCTTCATGTCTCTTCTACATCAACATGTGTCCCCTCTTCTCCATGTCTCTTCTACATCACCATGTGTCCCCTATTCTTCATGTCTCTTCTACATCAACATGTGTCCCCTCTTCTTCATGTCTCTTCTACATCAACATGTGTCCCCTCTTCTTCATGTCTCTTCTACATCAACATGTGTCCCCTCTTCTTCATGTCTCTTCTACATCAACATGTGTTCCCTCTTCGCCATGTCTCTTCTACATCAACATGTGTCCCCTCTTCTTCATGTCTCCTCTACATCAACATGTGTCCCCTCTTCTTCATGTCTCTTCTACCTCAACATGTGTCCCCTCTTCTTCATGTCTCTTCTACATCAACATGTGTCCCCTCTTCTTCATGTCTCTTCTACATCAGCATGTGTTCCCTCTTCTCCATGTCTCTTCTACATCAACATGTGTCCCCTCTTCTTAATGTCTCTTCTTCATCAGCATGTGTCCTCTCTTCTTCATGTCTCTTCTACATCAGCATGTGTTCCCTCTTCTCCATTTCTCTTCTACATCAACATGTGTCCCCTCTTCTTCATGTCTCTTCTACATCAACATGTGTCCCCTCTTCTTCATGTCTCTTCTACATCAACATGTGTCCCCTCTTCTTCATGTCTCTTCTACATCAACATGTGTCCCCTCTTCTCCATGTCTCATCTACATCAACATGTGTCCCCTTTTCTCCATGTGTCCTCTACATCAACATGTGTCCCCTTTTCTCCATGTGTCCTCTACATCAACATGTGTCCCCTCTTCTTCATGTCTCTTCTACATCAACATGTGTCCCCTCTTCTTCATGTCTCTTCAGTTCTACATCAACATGTGTCCCCTCTTCTTCATGTCTCTTCTACATCAACATGTGTCCCCTCTTCTTCATGTCTCTTCTACATCAACATGTGTCCCCTCTTCTTCATGTCTCTTCAGTTTTACATCAACATGTGTCCCCTCTTCTTCATGTCTCTTCTACATCAACATGTGTCCCCTCTTCTTCATGTCTCTTCTACATCAACATGTGTCCCCTCTTCTTCATGTCTCTTCTACATCAACATGTGTCCCCTCTTCTCCATGTCTCCTCTACATCAACATGTGTCCCCTCTTCTTCATGTCTCTTCTACATCAACATGTGTCCCCTCTTCTTCATGTCTCTTCTACATCAACATGTGTCCCCTCTTCTTCATGTCTCTTCAGTTCTACATCAACATGTGTCCCCTCTTCTTCATGTCTCTTCTACATCAACATGTGTCCCCTCTTCTTCATGTCTCTTCTACATCAACATGTGTCCCCTCTTCTTCATGTCTCTTCTACATCAACATGTGTCCCCTCTTCTCCATTTCTCTTCTACATCAACATGTGTCCCCTCTTCTCCATGTCTCTTCTACATCAACATGTGTCCCCTCTTCTTTATGTCTCTTCTACATCAACATGTGTCCCCTCTTCTCCATGTCTCATCTACATCAACATGTGTCCCCTCTTCTTCATGTCTCTTCTAAATCAACATGTGTCCCCTCTTCTTCATGTCTCTTCTACATCAACATGTGTCCCCTCTTCTCCATGTCTCTTCTACATCACCATGTGTCCCCTATTCTTCATGTCTCTTCTACATCAACATGTGTCCCCTCTTCTTCATGTCTCTTCTACATCAACATGTGTCCCCTCTTCTTCATGTCTCTTCTACATCAGCATGTGTTCCCTCTTCTTCATGTCTCTTCTTCATCAACATGTGTCCCCTCTTCTCCATGTCTCTTCTACATCAGCATGTGTTCCCTCTTCTCCATTTCTCTTCTACATCAACATGTGTCCCCTCTTCTTCATGTCTCTTCTACATCAACATGTGTCCCCTCCTCTTCATGTCTCTTCTACATCAACATGTGTCCCCTCTTCTCCATGTCTCATCTACATCAACATGTGTCCCCTTTTCTCCATGTGTCCTCTACATCAACATGTGTCCCCTCTTCTCCATGTGTCCTCTACATCAACATGTGTCCCCTCTTCTTCATGTCTCTTCTACATCAACATGTGTCCCCTCTTCTTCATGTCTCTTCTACATCAACATGTGTCCCCTCTTCTTCATGTCTCTTCAGTTCTACATCAACATGTGTCCCCTCTTCTTCATGTCTCTTCTACATCAACATGTGTCCCCTCTTCTTCATGTCTCTTCTAAATCAACATGTGTCCCCTCTTCTTCATGTCTCTTCAGTTTTACATCAACATGTGTCCCCTCTTCTTCATGTCTCTTCTACATCAACATGTGTCCCCTCTTCTTCATGTCTCTTCTACATCAACATGTGTCCCCTCTTCTTCATGTCTCTTCTACATCAACATGTGTCCCCTCTTCTCCATGTCTCCTCTACATCAACATGTGTCCCCTCTTCTTCATGTCTCTTCTACATCAACATGTGTCCCCTCTTCTTCATGTCTCTTCTACATCAACATGTGTCCCCTCTTCTTCATGTCTCTTCTACATCAACATGTGTCCCCTCTTCTTCATGTCTCTTCTACATCAACATGTGTCCCCTCTTCTTCATGTCTCTTCAGTTTTACATCAACATGTGTCCCCTCTTCTTCATGTCTCCTCTACATCAACATGTGTCCCCTCTTCTTCATGTCTCTTCTACATCAACATGTGTCCCCTCTTCTTCATGTCTCTTCTACATCAACATGTGTCCCCTCTTCTTCATGTCTCTTCTACATCAACATGTGTCCCCTCTTCTTCATGTCTCTTCTACATCAACATGTGTCCCCTCTTCTTCATGTCTCTTCTACATCAACATGTGTCCCCTCTTCTCCATGTCTCTTCTACATCACCATGTCTCCACTCTTCTTCATGTCTCTTCTACATCAAAATGTGTCCCCTCTTCTTCATGTCTCTTCTACATCAAAATGTGTCCCCTCTTCTTCATGTCTCTTCTACATCAACACGTGTCCCCTCTTCTTCATGTCTCTTCTACATCAACACGTGTCCCCTCTTCTTCATGTCTCTTCTACATCAACACGTGTCCCCTCTTCTTCATGTCTCTTCTACATCAACATGTGTCCCCTCTTCTTCATGTCTCTTCTACGTCAGCATGTGTCCCCTCTTCTTCATGTCTCTTCTTCATCAACATGTGTCCCCTCTTCTTCATGTCTCTTCTACATCAGCATGTGTTCCCTCTTCTCCATGTCTCTTCTACATCAACATGTGTCCCCTCTTCTTCATGTCTCTTCTACATCAACATGTGTCCCCTCTTCTTCATGTCTCTTCTAAATCAACATGTGTCCCCTCTTCTTCATGTCTCTTCAGTTTTACATCAACATGTGTCCCCTCTTCTTCATGTCTCTTCTACATCAACATGTGTCCCCTCTTCTTCATGTCTCTTCTACATCAACATGTGTCCCCTCTTCTCCATGTCTCTTCTACATCAACATGTGTCTCCTCTACATCAACATGTGTCCCCTCTTCTTCATGTCTCTTCTACATCAACATGTGTCCCCTCTTCTTCATGTCTCTTCTACATCAACATGTGTCCCCTCTTCTTCATGTCTCTTCTACATCAACATGTGTCCCCTCTTCTTCATGTCTCTTCTACATCAGCATGTGTTCCCTCTTCTCCATGTCTCTTCTACATCAACATGTGTCCCCTCTTCTTCATGTCTCTTCTTCATCAGCATGTGTCCCCTCTTCTTCATGTCTCTTCTACATCAGCATGTGTTCCCTCTTCTTCATGTCTCTTCTTCATCAACATGTGTCCCCTCTTCTTCATGTCTCTTCTACATCAACATGTGTCCCCTCTTCTTCATGTCTCTTCTACATCAGCATGTGTTCCCTCTTCTTCATGTCTCTTCTTCATCAACATGTGTCCCCTCTTCTTCATGTCTCTTCTACATCAGCATGTGTTCCCTCTTCTCCATGTCTCTTCTACATCAACATGTGTCCCCTCTTCTTCATGTCTCTTCTTCATCAACATGTGTCCCCTCTTCTTCATGTCTCTTCTACATCAGCATGTGTTCCCTCTTCTCCATGTCTCTTCTACATCAACATGTGTCCCCTCTTCTCCATGTCTCTTCTACATCAACATGTGTCCCCTCTTCTTCATGTCTCTTCTACATCAACATGTGTCCCCTCTTCTTCATGTCTCTTCTACATCAACATGTGTCCCCTCTTCTTCATGTCTCTTCTACATCAACATGTGTCCCCTCTTCTTCATGTCTCTTCTACATCAACATGTGTCCCCTCTTCTTCATGTCTCTTCTACATCAACATGTGTCCCCTCTTCTTCATGTCTCTTCTACATCAACATGTGTCCCCTCTTCTTCATGTGTCTTCTACATCAACATGTGTCCCCTCTTCTTCATGTCTCTTCAGTTCTACATCAACATGTGTCCCCTCTTCTCCATGTCTCTTCTACATCACCATGTGTCCCCTCTTCTTCATGTCTCTTCTACATCAACATGTGTCCCCTCTTCTTCATGTCTCCTCTACATCAACATGTGTCCCCTCTTCTTCATGTCTCTTCTACAACAACATGTGTCCCCTCTTCCTCATGTCTCTTCTACATCAACATGTGTCCCCTCTTCTCCATGTCTCCTCTACATCAACATGTGTCCCCTCTTCTCCA
The DNA here is from genome assembly GCF_949606895.1 of Notothenia rossii. NCBI lineage: Eukaryota > Metazoa > Chordata > Actinopteri > Perciformes > Nototheniidae > Notothenia > Notothenia rossii. Next base: position 7,344,079 of record NC_136912.1, on the reverse strand, counting down.
TGTCTCTTCTACATCAACATGTGTCCCCTCTTCTTCATGTCTCTTCTACATCCACATGTGTCCCCTCTTCTTCATGTCTCTTCTACATCCACATGTGTCCCCTCTTCTCCATGTCTCTTCTACATCCACATGTGTCCCCTCTTCTTCATGTCTCTTCTACATCCACATGTGTCCCCTCTTCTTCATGTTTCTTCTACATCAACATGTGTCCCCTCTTCTTCATGTCTCTTCTACATCAACATGTGTCCCCTCTTCTTCATGTCTCTTCTACATCAACATGCGTCCCCTCTTCTTCATGTCTCTTCTACATCAACATATGTCCCCTCTTCTTCATGTCTCTTCTACATCAACATGTGTCCCCTCTGTGGAAAGAGACTCTAAAAGTTTCAGGAACAAAGATTCTCTCTCTTTTTGTCCTGATCCATTTCTATAAAAACCTGTCTGAAAATGAGTTGATCAGATTGTTGCCACTTTATGATGTCATAGCGATGTTTTGTCTTAAGTAACCATTAGCCAATCAGCAACCAAGGTAACCCCCCCCCCCCCCCCTCCCTCTTATCACCTGAATCTCCTCCTAGAGCACCATTGTGTTCTTTTTAACCAAATCTCTCTCTGAGGGTCGTGGGGAGGGGCTCCTTATTTTCATCTAAAGTAACAGAGAGAATAAACACTTTGGAAACAGGGCTGAAACAGAGGGGATTATGGGTAATGCTGCAATGATCTGTTTGGTGTTTGGAGCCAATCACTTCTGAGACATGTTTTGTATATATCTGAGACCTGTAAGTTAACAGATTGATAAACAGTATAATAGGGGACCTTTTTAAAGCCACAGTTGTTCTGTTTCCCCTCAGAAGGTCGTGGAGGAGACGGCAGCGCCTTCTTCGCTCAGCGGAGCTGCCACCAGCTGCTGAAGGGCGACTCTGGGGACTTCTACTCCCCGGACTATATGTGCTCCAACCCCCCCCTGTGGTGTAACTGGACCATCCAGGTGGCCCCTGCCTGGAGGATCGACCTGTACCTGGAGGACCTGACCCCTGACGACGCCTGCCACCTCAAAGACGACCAGGTGCACGTGGACGAGCCCACGGGACATTTTGGGGGCACCAACGTCCTGCAGAAGTGCTGGAAAGAGGCCAAATACACGTCGTCCTCCAACATTCTGTACGTGGTGCTGCTGATCGGGGGTTGGCCCACCCCACCCTACAGGGGCTTCTACGGACGATACCAGGTTTGTTTGAAGACCAAGAGTTAGTCTAAAGAAGACCAGGAAGCTTCTCGAAAAGTTTATATGTTAAGGCTATGGTAGGTTTACAAGGGAACACAGCTGTGGTTCCTAAATCCAATTCACTGGTCCACAGTCCACTTTCAGCTAGCTGTCTGCAGTTGCAAGAATGAAAGAGATCTTTTCTCTCTATAACATCGTATTTATATCGTATTTAGTCTTCTTCCATTGGCTGATGTCGACGGAGGCGGGTCTTCTTCTGTAGTCTTCTGACGACGTAGCCGTGGCGCATCTCTTATGATATTTTATTATACAATTCTTCTGATGTTTGTTGGTCATTGAACACATAGTAATATGCAGCGTAGATGAGTGAGAGTTGGAGACGGTGTGTTTTAGTATGTAAAAAAAACCACTGCTACAGTAAATGATGTCCCTTAAAGTTCCGCCACAATATATTGATTATTTCTCCCACAGGCCTTCGGACCCCCCGTGGTTTACAACCCTCAGGAGGGACTACCAGAAACAAACACGGTGTCACAATATCTTCCTTCTGGACTCTTGGAGTTAAATGAACTTCCAGATCCAAATCCTGATCTCATGTATGACTTTAACAATCAGACTTCAGAGATGACTGCCGAGAAAAAGGAGAATGAGGAGAATGAGGAGGGTGCGGACACTGAGGTGGGAATTAAACCTTCAACTGTAATGCCTGGCTCCACCAAATTGGTTGTATCCACACTATTAGAGTGGCGCAGGGGTGACGGAATTTGTAATATTGCAGAAAATAGGCTTAGACATGTTCTTATCTATCTAACAAAATCAACCCACAGATTCAAATGACTAACCTAAACCTATCTTTCCTTCAGGTGGTTGAAAATCAACGTCCATCGTTGGAGAGCTACAGCCAGTTAAAAGCCACTCCCACAGTGGAATCATCCACTCAGGTAACGTCTCGATGGGGCAGAGAAGCCTCTCAAACCTCTTCAGGCCCGTCAGATTCATCCGTCC
>NC_136912.1:7281411-7341649 GCF_949606895.1 Notothenia rossii | reverse complement strand
GGTTTCGGTTTCTCTGCGTCTCGCTGTCTCGCAGAAGGCCACTGGGCTCATAGGGAGGGTGGGGGGGGGCAGGAGCTCCAACAAGCTGTGTAGGACAGAGAGTGAATACACATACTATACAGAGATGCTGTATGAGAAACCAACGTGAGTTTGAAAAATTGCACAATATAAATCTATTTTATTAGACCTCAACAATGGAATTATGATCAGTAGAAATGGCCATGACATGGGACCTTTACATGTTAAAAACATTATTATTAACGGCAAAGTTAATTAACTTTGATTAAAAGCACATATGCATTCTGAACGGTTTATCCTATTTGTCTTTTTTTTTAAAACAAGTGTGTAACTTTTGAGTATTTTCTTAGACTATACATTTCCTTATCTATTCTCTCAGGGGGTTAGTCCATAGGGACTTGGCTTGGGAACCGATTCAAGGGGTCAGATGCAGAATGTACATTTCCCCTCTGTGGGCCGTTTTAATTTATTTTTTTAAATGTTCTAAACCTTTAAAAAAAAGCTGTCTGTTTTCTGTGTAAACAAAGTGTTCATTGTGACTTGCAGATTGAGGAGGGTGATTTCTGACGAAATGGAGATGTCTGAAGAAAAGAAGCCAAATGAACGTGTTCACTCTGACTTGCAGATTGAGAATGGAGATGCAGAAATACAGAAGTAAGTGCATGTGAGGCTACTCTCTTCTACACCTGAGCTGTGAGGTGAAACAAGAGAAGAGCAGTGGAGCTCTAACAGTTAAAATAATTAGTTCATTTCATATTTGAACTTTACAGTTTGTAGAGACAATTTGCAAAGTTATATTAATGGGAATATCTTCCTTCGCAATACAATGATCTACCGGTAATTGATGTTTGAATAAAAGACCTACAACTCAATGTTGGTACCTCACCTGGGGCCGTATTCACAAAGCATTTTATCTTACCGCTAGGAGTGCTCCTAACTCGCGCTAAAACATTTTACGTAGGAGTTTTTTCTTAAAAGTTATTCACAAAGCCGCTGAGACCTACTCATACTAAGGATAAATCACTAAGAGTGAACTAAGAGTGACGCGCCGTTGCTATGGATGACGTCGATTCTCGTGCATGAGTTTAGAAGCGGTCAGTACGGTGATTGGTTGTTCAGAGCAGGCGGTCTCGGTGAAACTCATCCGCAACATCCCACAAACGAGACCACTAAATCACCGAAAAACAAGGAAATAGCCTCGGCTAGAAATGTATTCCTATCAAATAGTTATGGACAGTGCAGTTAGCAGAATACACGCATGATGACAAGTTTGTGCAGACCACGATAATGACGTTGTATATGCACGTTAAAGAGAGAGAGCAAACAATACAAATACGTAAATTGCATTAAATCAAGGAGGCAATTAAAAGCACCCCGCAAACTATTATCCAATGAGCATATTTCCAGCACTTAAACACTTTCAATAACAGCCCATACCGCCGTTCAAGTCCCCCTATCATGATGAATGAAAACAATCTGCGTGTTGATGGAATGTACTTTCTTTCTATTGACGAACACGTCCTCATCTTTTGAGGGCGCAATTATTTTTATGTGCGTCCCGTCAGTAGCACCGACCACACCGGGCATACCTGCATTGCCATGAAGTTGGCTTTGATCCTGTGTAGTCGTTGATTGTCCAAAGGAAACCGGATAGACTGTTGGATGATATGTGGTCTAGAGAGCGCGTTGATGGTTTGGTTTATGGCACGGCTGACTGATGGTTGCGATATTCCTAAATCGTCGGCATTGCAAAGTTGCATTTTCCCTGTTGCTAAATATCGTAGTGTTGCCAAACATTTTATTTCCGGACTAATCGGGTTATTCCTGTTAGTCGGGGATGTTATTGCATCCCGCACTAATTCCACAACAAGTTTGATACCCTCACGATTTAGCCTATATCTCTTGATCAATTCATAGTCTTCCATTGTCTCCGAAACATTTCGTCTCGCAGCCATTTTCAGATTCTTTGTGAATAGGTCTTACTGAGTTAGGAGTCCTCTCGAGGACTTTTAAGCTCTCCTAAATTTAGGTGCTACTTTTAGGCCTAAAATACTTTGTGAATTGCTCTTAGTGAATAAAATTAGGAGTCCTAAATTTAAGACTGACACGCCCATTATGTTTAGGAGTTTCGACTAAATTCGCCAGTTAGGAGCTACTTTTAGCCCTAAGATCCTTTGTGAATACGGCCCCTGATCTGTAGCAGAAACAAAGACAGCCGTGTGAGGAAACTAATTTTCTAGCAGCATTTGTGACAGTTAATCATAAGAAAAGCCATAACAGAAAATAATCATGATAATATTTGTATTTAAAAATGAATTGGAAGAAAATGGAGCACCCAGAGAAAACCCCACGCATGAATGTGGCAGATGGTGGGATAAAAACTGCGACCCTCACTTACTGTGAGGCAGTACTACCATCCCATAAACACAATGCCCTGTGTTAGCTAAGTAATTGTTTGATTTTCAGCTACTACATGGACTTTTAACATTAAAACATTGACTTTGACGATTGACGCTAGCATTATTAGCATCCACACCACCACGTGAAACCACTTGTCTCATTGTGTCCGTATCGATATCAGCAAAAGCCTGAGCCAGTTGCTCCTGGTCCTCCGGGATGTTTACAGCCGTACTGAACTGCTGTTTGTGATTAGCTAGCTGTCAAAGAAAACAGACAAACAGAATTACCTTTAGTCACAGTATACTGTAAGTATCCATAACAAACAATAAGCAAACATGTAACTATATTCAATATCCCGCAACACTATTAATTACTATTAAAGCAGATTTCAGTGTTCATTTTGAAGATTTGATTGATTTTTGTGATACCTTTTGTGACAAATGTACAGCTGCATTCAAATCAGAACAAATACATCTCAAAATAAAAAGTTAAACATTTGTCTCAGGGTACAGCGTGTACACATCATCAAACATACGTGACATTCATAAAAGTAGACATGGACATTCCAAATGACAACAATTGTAACGTGGACATATATATAATAAAAATCAAATGCATTAAAATACAACAAAATGAAGGACCCAGGAGGATGTAAATGGCAAGCTTGAGCCAGCCCTAAATATAAGCTTTAATAAAAGGAAAAGTCTTAAGCTTTCTCTTAGTTTGACAGGGTTTGTGCATCCCAAACACAAGCAGTCACACATTAATAAATATGTTTCAAGGAATCAAGAAACGCTGAACTTTTGGTACTACTAGAATCAAATTGACTCACTTGGTCCGGATTGATTTGAAAATGTTTTCAACATAACTTGTATCCAACGTCGCACAGTTGGGGGGATATATATATTTTCTAATCCTCTGGAGCAGAGAGAGGAGCTGTGGATTATTGTTATTGATTAATGCATCAGTGTTTCTTAGGGTCAAAAACACTAAACTCACAACTTCAAATGAAAGCGTTTGGTTTATTTAATAAAAGAGCACATGTTCAAAAAACACCTTGATCTTCAGGGGGGGCGCGGGGCTCCGTTGGCGGGGCTCCATTGGCGGGGCTCCGTTGGAGGGGCTCTGTTGGCGGGGCGCAGCGCGGTTCAAGGTGACAGGGTGTTGCTGCAATGAATACAGTCAGAGGGAAGGAACATTTCTATAGAGAAAGGTGATCCGTCAACATAGAGACATCTTTACCTTATATGTCTACTTCTGCATGTTCTCACAAATGAGAGACTATGATCTACCAAGTAACAGTGGCTTGTGCCGGTGACACTTCTGAAGAAAGAAAAATAAATGACAAAACATTTAGCTTAAAGTTCAGTACGTTCCAAAACATGACAGCAGAAACATGGCATTATAAATATTAAGCTTTTATCGATTAATATATTTATTCCGTGAATATCAGAAAAGTGTTTACTGTTACTTACTTTACAATACGCGTCACATGGCATGGGTTTTTGTAACTATTCTTTTTATACCCAACTGCATCTCATGATCTTTTTGATTTAAGATCTGCTTTGTGTCAAACTACTGTTTCTCTGTTGAAGAAGCTTTTCAATTAAATAAAGTCAGTGCTGAGATCACCATTACAAGACAACAGGAAAGTGTACAGTTAGTCTTAACACTGTATGTACAGGGTTATGGCACAAGCCATGTGGTTTCTGAAACAGTTTGAACATCGAGGCTGAAGGCACGGCAACATGCAGGAGGTACTGTAATACTTGAGAGGATCCTTCTCTTGGAGTTCATCCCTAAATCTGTTTCTTCTTTTTCAGCACTGTTATAGCATACCTCCCATCAGATGTGAGCATAAGCTATACATTAGTATTATTAGTTCATGTTCAACTTACATAGCTCAGTTTATCAAATAACAGTTTTGTTATGAGTTTCCAGATGATTGACACACAGACAGTGAGCATGCTTAGCAAAGCTTTAATCAGAAAAAGCAGAAATCATTTGGTAAAGTTTAACATAAGTATTGAGTACAATCACTTAAACCCTATGACTGAGGTTGATATACAATAAACAATATCATTTTAAAAACATTTATTTGGCTTTTTGAAATAGGGTAGTATATGTTTTGAACACTTTTTCAACATGAACCAAATATCAAACGTCCCTCCATCATTTGTTAAATTGTTAGGCCGTTACATAAGCACAACATTTACATTTGATACAGTCATTCATTTATTGTGTGTCTGTTAAAAAACTGTTAAGCCCCAAGCCCCCCTTGGCGGGGGCTTTTTAAATTTTTTTCACGACACTGTGTCTCAGGGCCTCTTAATATTTAAGAACCTATTAACGGGAATAATCTCAGCTAACTGACGATACAAACCATTTTTACCAAAACAAAACACAAGTCTCATAAGAAGCATCTAAATGACCCCTGGGGAGCCAAAAACATAGAAAAGCAACATAGCTTGTTTTTTCTTGTCTTGTTTGTCGAACAAGGCTATCAACTCGCCCACAACAAGAGACTCTGGGTGTTGAACTTGTGCATTGGCTGCAACCACCCTGTACCCTGTTCCCGGAGTGAGTTTATGTTCTCCAGTAATGGGATGCTTACAGCCAGACTCAACATGCCATTGGTTCTGTAACAGTCAAAGGGAAAACATCCCATCATGTATCATAGATCTTTCAGTACAACACAAAATGTACTGCTGTTTGATACATGCATGTTTAAAGCAGTAACCTAGATGATCCACTAGGTGGCCCCAGTCACTCTGTGTAGATGCAGACTTTCTTAAGCTTTGTCCTGCAAAAGGCTCTAAAGTGGATTTTAAGTAAATTTCCAATTCTGTTACCCTTAAACAAACGAATAAATGAATGCATGGATTTCTTAACTTTGTCTTTGGGGTAATCTGGTCGGAGTTTGGCAATATCTACGTTTTTTGGAGTAAAACTGAGCTAAAATAATACTGAAAGCAGTTGCTATATTTCTGCAGGTTTTAAGTTGCTATAGGCATACTGAGACGAAAGGGTGTATTGTTTAAAATGTAATACAGTATCAACTACCAGAACAGCTTTGTTTAGTATTCTCTTTCAGTGTGTTTAGAAGTTAATATTTAATAAAGTTAGACTGAAGCACTCCTTTGGCACCAGTCAATTCTAAAATGAAATACAGAGTTAAACACCCAGGTCAAATATGTTAGAGGCTCTTCAACAAGTTGCAATCTCATATACAGCGAGACAACTACTAGCAAAGGTTCTTTTCTAACTCAGCGTTAAGTAATAAGAAAGTAAAAAGCATCATTCTGTTTCAGTGAATTTGACTCTTTTATCCAAGTTGAATTGTTCAAATAGAAAGCATTGAGAACTACTTAAATGTAAATGCATTTTTTAAATTACATTTTGAGAGTTATAGCAGTGTATGTGTATATATAGAGTTTTATATTTTAGCTCATGCTCGGTTCTCCTCACCTCCTCCTCCTCCTCTTCTGCAGCTGATTCATTTTCATACCTCATTTCATTTCCATCCGTCCCCTCTACATCCTGGCTCCATTGTCTCTTTTCTCTTCTTTCTTAGCACCTGGATATTTAGCACTTTACATTTAACTTAGCTGACGCTTTTATCCGAAGCACCTTGCAACAAACCATGAAGATAAACAATCAGAATAACAAGAGACGTGCATATACTGAAGCTTCCAATAAGACCACCCAAAGGAGACATTGCATTAGTTTGAATTGAGTGGAACCTAATTGTACCTAAACCAAACATTCGGTTTGAATTGGTCTTTATTTTTAGCAAGAAACATGAAACAATCATTTCAAAGAGAGAAAAGATGATTTATTAGAGAGATCAGAAATACAGCGGTATAGCAACACAATACATAGATGAAGAGGCTTTTAGTTCTGCCTGTTGCCTCGACTCCTCTCTCCTCACGTCTCTTCCTTGCCTCCTCCACTTACATCTCCTGTGGGCGCTACATAAATGCAAGATAATGCAAAGAAAGGAATCTACTATTTGAAGACTTAGAAATGGAAAGAGCCCTTAGTCTTGTTAAGGCAAAAAGGGTCTATTTTACTCAAGGTTAACGCCATATATTTGATTTGTTGCCGTGCTTTCTCTTCGCGAGTATAAAGCCTTCACTGTCTCCCCTTTGTGAGGAGGAACCCCCTTTGCCTTGTTGAGGCTGTTTGAGTTGAGAGGAAGGCTGGTTTTTGCTTGGATCAGACTCTCCTAAATATGCAATACATTTGTGTGCAACTCGATTGCCATTGGCACAACTGATGCACACCATCCATCCTTCAGGTCTCCAGCAACGGAACACGTGGTCTAGACCGATTTTAGCATTGTTGACCTTGTGATTCCCGAGGAGCTGAAGGGCCTCTCTCCGTGTCTCATAAGGAATTGTTGGTGGATTATTTGGTTGGAATACTTGAGAAAACACAACAGCGTAACGACGCCATTGACGTATAATATTGATCTTATTGAGGATGGTTCTGGAATGATCTGTCTTTAAACAAATTCCCGGACATGGGGAGGCAAAAACATAGAAAAGCAACATATCTTTTTTATTCTCTCCTTTGAACAAGTCTTTTAACTTTTCCAGAACAAGAAACTCTACGTGTTTATCAGACGATGTTGGTAATTTGGCTGCAACCACCCTCTTCCCGACGTACACCTTGTCTTCTCTGTACTTATTCTTCACTTCTGTAGCAGGATCACTTAATTTCAAGATTGTTTCTAGTGTGTTACCAGGATGTATTTCCTCTTCTGGGATGCTTACAGCCACACTGAACATTCCCCCATCCTCGGGTATGTACCTGTCAAAGGAAAAACATCCCATCATGTATCATAGATCTTTCAGCATAACACAAAATGTACTGCTGTTTGATACATGCATGTTTAAAGCAGTAACCTAGATGATCCACTAGGTGGCCCCAGTCACTCTGTGGAGATGCAGACTTTCTTAAGCTCTGTCCTGCAAAAGGCTCTAAAGTGGATTATAAGTTCATTTCCAATTATGTCACCCTTAAATGAATAAATGAATGCATGCAATGAATTTCATTCATGACTTTCTTAATCTTGTCTTTGGGTAATCTGGTCGAGTTTTCATACAAATCGAGCTAATAATACAAGACTGTTGCACATATATCAATTCTAGCAGTTTTTTAAGTTGCTATAGGCATACTGAGACTAAAGGGGTGTATTGTTTAAAATGTAATACAGTACCAACTACCAGAACAGCTTTGTTTAGTATTCTCTTGCAGTGTGTTTTATAGTAAGTTCATATTGAATACAGTTAGACACGAAGCACTCCTTTGGCACCAGAGTTAAATCCAGGCCAAGTATGTTAGAGGCTCTTGAACAAGTTGCAAGAAAAAGAAAAATGTCAGACTTGACATGACAATGAAGTCTTATCATATCGTATTAACGTCGATAAAAGCCGTACCTTACTCCTGGCACCTTTTTTATATATAAAAGGAAATTATCTGGATCAGCCCTCCGGCTTGATGTTTTATTTTTTTAATTAGAAACACATTTTCATAGCCGAGGTACCTGCATGTTTGCAGTTTCTGTGTTTATACACTAATTACAGATCCAGACACATTCTTTGCACTCCTCTTCATGTCAGGGAACCATAATATGATGATATTACCATCTTCCTTTATAAGTGCTTTCTATTCATCGTAACAACATCCTGCATAGCACAGCCCATTGCTTTGTCTCGAAGAAGTAATAACAGTGACTTTCAGCGAAAGATTCAGAAAGCGACTCACATTGACTTGATTTGAGATACATATGAGGCAAGTGTTTCCAGGTCCACAGAGTTCGCCCTGTTCACAGCGTCCAAGTTCATAGCACTCGCCCTGTTCATAGCGTCCGCACTGTCTCCAGCAGACAGGAGGACGGTCAGCATCACTGCCATCCAGTACAGGCCAGCCATCTGCACACAGATCAGCTCTATTAGTGTGTTTAACAAACACTATCATTTTTTATAGTCTGTTTGCCAGCTCATAGACTCTTATTGTGAACCTGGACATAATTATTAGTTTTATGTTAAAAATGTTAAGTACGGATCCCCAGCACAAAAAAACTGCTTCATGCTAATTTGCAGATGTTGGATAATTTGCACAATTGGCATAAATTGCATTAATTAGCATATGCAGAAAATAGTTCTAAAAATGCATGGCCAATTTGGAGAATTTAGGACTGGTTTTGTGGGTTAGAATCAGTCTCTAAATGAACCTCTCTTTAAAACATAAGCCAACATTGTATATTAACTAAAGTATAAACACTTTGGTGAAAACATTGGCTCTGACTAAATCACTAAATGCAAAGAATAAAGCTAAATACAGCCAAGTGAAAATCTTTTACCTTCTTTGTTAGAGAATGAGATGTCTGTGAGATTCTCTCTAGTTCTTCTGTTGTCTTCTCTGTGCTGGGAGTGAAGGTGCCACTGCAGTGAATACAGTAAGAAGAAACATTAGTTTTTATAGAGAAACGGGGAGCTATTGCCAAACCTTTGAGTGACACATGCCCTTATTTGACAAAGATTTAAGAGAGACATTCTGCTGAATCATCTGAGACATTTGTGACAGCCTTCTCTGAACAGGCCTCAGATCAGCTGATTTTACATACATGCGTATACTGTCAGCTGGTGGCCATCAGTCAGTCTCCGTCTCCTGGTTTCCACCCCGTTTGATTTTGTTTCATTTAATTTAGAGTTACACTACATTTCGCTCTCAGTAATGTAAACAAATATTTTTAACAACTTCTGTGCTCCCCCTTTTGAGATGAAGTCTCCGCTTGGTGGTCCTTTGGCCCAGTGCCGCTACTCCCGTGACAATTGAGTTTTAAAGCTTGAACTGCAGAGGTGGAAGAAGCACTCAGATCTTGTGCTTAAGTAAAAGTATAAATACCACAGTTCAGGAATACTCTGTTACAATTAAAATCCCTGTATTCAAAATGTTACTCAACTAAAAATATAATATTATTGGCATCAAAATATACTTAAAGTACCAAAATTAAAAGTACTCATTATTTGCATACATTGACCTTAATGTGATGTATAAATATATTGAAACTGGATACTGGTTACTTTATTAATATATGTTTTTGTTGCTTTTGATTCGTCGTAGCAACAGCCCCCATATCGCAACTTTCAATGAAAGATTCTGAATTTGAAATGTACTTTAGTAACATTTTGATACATTTAGATGTTCCACTTTTTCCTGACTTCACAGAACAAATAATGAATCCTAAAAAATCCTTGGATCATTAATAATTAAACAAGATAAATATAATCACCAGCTACCGTCCATTGTGCCCTGACATGATATCATTCATGGTTTACCTGCTTTGCTGGATAAAGTTGTTTGACAGATGCTCTGTAGAAGTGTTCTTCTCAGTGTTTGAAGGGAGGATGCTTCTGCAGTGATCAGTTGGAGGGAATGAACATATTATATAGAAGACGGTGAAAACATGGCCAAACCCCTCAACCCCTCATCATACCCTTATTTGAACATATCTTTCAAAATGTAAAAGAGGAAGATTAGAAAAAGGGATGAGATGTGGAATCAGCATGATTTGAACTATTCATTAGAGGTCATGGAGTTGCATTGAGGTATACAATAATGTAAAGTAAAAGTAGAAATACCACAGTTCAGGAATACTCAGTTACAATTAAAATCCCTGTATTCAAAATGTTACTCAACTAAAAATATAATATTATTGGCATCAAAATATACTTAAAGTACAAGTACTCATTTTTTACATACATTGTCCATAATGTCATCTATATATATTGAAGAAAGCCTTTTTGGTTTTGCAATAATGAATTGTTACTGTGTTGTGAAGTCTTGAATGCTGCAAGCCTGTACCTTTTTAAAAATGGGATGTATTGTGTTTTTAAATATCATATTGCTGCCTGACTCACATTGTTAATCATGTGACTCAGAATTTAAGCTTCTTCCTTCGGGCTGGAGGTTACTTGTCCCAAGGAGTAGAACGAAGCGGTATAAAAACAGTTTTATCCCAGCAGCTATTGCACAAATTAACAAATCATAGGAGTGTCACACAGATGCCTATCTTTATTAATTTAATTGTGAATTTTGAATGTCCATGTTTGTACTAGTGTTTTCCTTCTTAAAATGTTTTTAAAATATTTTGAGATTTGGTTGAGCATCGTATACTTGTACTTTTACTAGTCCTTTTATTAGAGATGTGTCTGTTGTTTGTGTTTGTTTTTAGTGTCAGGGTGGATCCCTTGTCTTTTTCTCTCCAAACAGAATCTACCTACGGGTACAAATAAATAACCTGAACCTGACATTTATTTCCCTAGAATATCCTCTCTTTCAGAATCAGCTTGTATCTAAAGCAGACTAACAACCCAGCTCTCGGTTATAGGATAAGTTCAAACATTTTCTAGTGTCTTCTCCCTTGTTTCTTTTACCTGTCTGTCGGAGAGAGATGTCTGATGGATGCTCCAAAGCTGCTTCTTCTTCTTCTTCTTTGCTCAGAGTGTGAAGTCGGTCTGAACTAACATCATTTATAGGAGAGGGCGAGCATGGCCACACCTTGAAACATCAGCTCCACCTTATCTTTGTATTCAAATTATCTTAACTTTATTGAGAGATTCAATCTAGGAACAAGAGACTCTGTCTATCTGTCTGTTCCCTCTTTTAGCTCTGTTATCTGTGGCTTTAGCTGCTACATCTTAGTTACTTCTCTACTCTCTGTGTCCATCAGCTGTTGGGTGTTGAGCTGGTAGCGCACAGTGGCTTTATCAGAGCCTATTTGAAGAAAACCTTGATAATTAACCTCATCTGGCAAACACATTTCATACATTTAACACATTTGTAATTGTTAATTTATGGTGTAGCTAACTTGCTGCAGTGAATACAGTCAGGGGGTAGGAACAGGCTTAAAGAGAGGCGTGAGATGGCATCAACGTAAACCTCAAAGTGAATTACCTCATAGCTCTTCTGTATTTCAAAGATAAAGATTTTACAGAAGTCTCTCTTTAAACAATGAGATAGCAAGTAACAGCAGACAGTGCAGCACACATTTCTAAAGAAAGACAAATACATGAAAAAAACATTTAGCTTAAAGTTCAGGAGGCTCCATAAAGTGATTGACACTACAGCAATAACATGACCTATTAACAAACATGAACAGAAACGTTTTGAGTCTAGTCTTAAAGAACAACTTTAATTAATCATTAATTCATTATTTAATAAGACAGGTTTGTTATCTAAGGAAGGCTGTGGCTCAGTTCGATCAGGGCAGCACTGGTTCAATCCCCACTCGTCGTTGTGTCCCAAGACACTTCACCCCAAATTCTTCCTGTGGGGATTTCTCACATTATTCTACTTAATGTATGTAAGTCGCTTTGGATAAAAGCCTCTAACAAGTGACATGTAAATGAAGGTATGATAAGAGATTATCCCAATGTCCCAGTCAAAAGGAATGGATTACATTTTGGCCTGTGTCCAAACCCCACATGATAATAAATAGGTAATGTATGAGTAATATAATGAGTATTTATGTGGCTTGCTTCTTCTAGTCTAGCAGTGCCAAGAATGTATTTATACCTTCAGCCCCCAGATTATCAAACTGATCTGGTCACCTATGTGTGCTTTCCCCCTGGTTTTGTGTTAGAGCACTTTGCCCCCTGGTTGTCTACACCCGATGGATGTGTTTCCTGCAGCAGACACTGATATGTCATTTTTAGGGACCGTGATGATGTTAGAGAAGAGATTAAGAAAATCATGAGGATTAATTCTCTTAACCCTTGAATGGTTTGTTTCCTGGGGGACACAGTCATTTGACAGGACCTTGTGTCAACTGGATGTAATATTGGTGTTATATGGGTGTAATAACAGTGTTACATATTTTACCGTTATAACACCAATCTTACACCAATATTACAACCGTATTATTAATTAGGGAGTAATAATGGTGTAAGATGGGTGCAATAACGGTTTATTAATGTGTTATATCGGTGTAATAACAGACGATTATGGGTGTATTGTAGAAATGAGCAATCAATTAAATACCGAAAATATTTATATGTGATACCCATTTAACGGTCCCTGCAGAGTCACAAACCCTCAAAGTACACCCTGTAGAGAGTAAAACTCTAACACAGAGAAGACCTGTCTATGCTGCCCCAGAACGCCTCGTTGGACATTTCTCTTTTTCTTCCTGGGTACAGTGACGTGCCCATACCCAAATGGACCCATTGGTCCAAATGGACCAATCCGTGGAGCCGTTACGTTATGTCCGCGGAGCCGTTACGTTAAGTCTGTGGATTGTTCCAAATGGACCAATCTGCGGACTTCCTCACACACACTCAATCTTTTCTCAGCTGCAGCTCCGCCGATTTCTCCTCCCTGAGACGGCGGGACACGGCGAGGCTGTGAGTCGGTGTGTGAGCACACACACAAACTCCCAGCCAGGCTGCGG
This sequence comes from Notothenia rossii, assembly GCF_949606895.1. Taxonomy (NCBI): domain Eukaryota; kingdom Metazoa; phylum Chordata; class Actinopteri; order Perciformes; family Nototheniidae; genus Notothenia; species Notothenia rossii. The sequence goes on along the minus strand of NC_136912.1, from coordinate 7,328,769 downwards.
GTGTGTGTGTTCGGGATGGTTTCGGTTTCTCTGCGTCTCGCTGTCTCGCAGAAGGCCACTGGGCTCATAGGGAGGGTGGGGGGGGGCAGGAGCTCCAACAAGCTGTGTAGGACAGAGAGTGAATACACATACTATACAGAGATGCTGTATGAGAAACCAACGTGAGTTTGAAAAATTGCACAATATAAATCTATTTTATTAGACCTCAACAATGGAATTATGATCAGTAGAAATGGCCATGACATGGGACCTTTACATGTTAAAAACATTATTATTAACGGCAAAGTTAATTAACTTTGATTAAAAGCACATATGCATTCTGAACGGTTTATCCTATTTGTCTTCTTTTTTTTTAAACAAGTGTGTAACTTTTGAGTATTTTCTTAGACTATACATTTCCTTATCTATTCTCTCAGGGGGTTAGTCCATAGGGACTTGGCTTGGGAACCGATTCAAGGGGTCAGATGCAGAATGTACATTTCCCCTCTGTGGGCCGTTTTAATTAATTTTTTTAAATGTTCTAAACCTTAAAAAAAAAAGCTGTCTGTTTTCTGTGTAAACAAAGTGTTCATTGTGACTTGCAGATTGAGGAGGGTGATTTCTGACGAAATGGAGATGTCTGAAGAAAAGAAGCCAAATGAACGTGTTCACTCTGACTTGCAGATTGAGAATGGAGATGCAGAAATACAGAAGTAAGTGCATGTGAGGCTACTCTCTTCTACACCTGAGCTGTGAGGTGAAACAAGAGAAGAGCAGTGGAGCTCTAACAGTTAAAATAATTAGTTCATTTCATATTTGAACTTTACAGTTTGTAGAGACAATTTGCAAAGTTATATTAATGGGAATATCTTCCTTCGCAATACAATGATCTACCGGTAATTGATGTTTGAATAAAAGACCTACAACTCAATGTTGGTACCTCACCTGGGGCCGTATTCACAAAGCATTTTATCTTACCGCTAGGAGTGCTCCTAACTCGCGCTAAAACATTTTACGTAGGAGTTTTTTCTTAAAAGTTATTCACAAAGCCGCTGAGACCTACTCATACTAAGGATAAATCACTAAGAGTGAACTAAGAGTGACGCGCCGTTGCTATGGATGACGTCGATTCTCGTGCATGAGTTTAGAAGCGGTCAGTACGGTGATTGGTTGTTCAGAACAGGCGGTCCCGGTGAAACTCATCCGCAACATCCCACAAACAAGCCCACTAAAACAAGGAAATAGCCTCGGCTAGAAATGTATTCCTATCAAATAGTTATGGACAGTGCAGTTAGCAGAATACACGCATGATGACAAGTTTGTGCAGACCACGATAATGACGTTGTATATGCACGTTAAAGAGAGAGAGCAAACAATACAAATACGTAAATTGCATTAAATCGAGGAGGCAATTAAAAGCACCCTGCAAACTATTATCCAATGATCATATTTCCAGCACTTAAACACTTTCAATAACAGCCCATACAGCCGTTCAAGTCCCCCTATCATGATGAATGAAAACAATCTGCGTGTTGATGGAATGTACTTTCTTTCTATCGACGAACACGTCCTCATCTTTTGAGGGCGCAATTATTTTTATGTGCGTCCCGTCAGTAGCACCGACCACACCGGGCATACCTGCATTGCCATGAAGTTGGCTTTGATCCTGTGTAGTTGTTGATTGTCCAAAGGAAACCGGATAGACTGTTGGATGATATGTGGTCTAGAGAGCGCGTTGATGGTTTGGTTTATGGCACGGCTGACTGATGGTTGCGATATTCCTAAATCGTCGGCATTGCAAAGTTGCATTTTCCCTGTTGCTAAATATCGTAGTGTTGCCAAACATTTTATTTCCGGACTAATCGGGTTATTCCTGTTAGTCGGGGATGTTATTGCATCCCGCACTAATTCCACAACAAGTTTGATACCCTCACGATTTAGCCTATATCTCTTGATCAATTCACAGTCTTCCATTGTCTCCGAAACATTTCGTCTCGCAGCCATTTTCAGATTCTTTGTGAATAGGTCTTACTGAGTTAGGAGTCCTCTGGAGGACTTTTAAGCTCTCCTAAATTTAGGTGCTACTTTTAGGCCTAAAATACTTTGTGAATTGCTCTTAGTGAATAAAATTAGGAGTCCTAAATTTAAGACTGACACGCCCATTATGTTTAGGAGTTTCGACTAAATTCGCCAGTTAGGAGCTACTTTTAGCCCAAAGATCCTTTGTGAATACGGCCCCTGATCTGTAGCAGAAACAAAGACAGCCGTGTGAGGAAACTAATTTTCTAGCAGCATTTGTGACAATTAATCATAAGAAAAGCCATAACAGAAAATAATCATGATAATATTTGTATTTAAAAATGAATTGGAAGAAAATGGAGCACCCAGAGAAAACCCCACGCATGAATGTGGCAGATGGTGGGATAAAAACTGCGACCCTCACTTACTGTGAGGCAGTACTACCATCCCATAAACACAATGCCCTGTTTTAGCTAAGTAATTGTTTGATTTTCAGCTACTACATGGACTTTTAACATTAAAACATTTACTTTGACGATTGACGCTAGCATTATTAGCATCCACACCACCACGTGAAACCACTTGTCTCATTGTGTCCGTATCGATATCAGCAAAAGCCTGAGCCAGTTGCTCCTGGTCCTCCGGGATGTTTACAGCCGTACTGAACTGCTGTTTGTGATTAGCTAGCTGTCAAAGAAAACAGACAAACAGAATTACCTTTAGTCACAGTATACTGTAAGTATCCATAACAAACAATAAGCAAACATGTAACTATATTCAATATCCCGCAACACTATTAATTACTATTAAAGCAGATTTCAGTGTTCATTTTGAAGATTTGATTGATTTTTGTGATACCTTTTGTGACAAATGTACAGCTGCATTCAAATCAGAACAAATACATCTCAAAATAAAAAGTTTAACATTTGTCTCAGGGTACAGCGTGTACACATCATCAAACATACGTGACATTCATAAAAGTAGACATGGACATTCCAAATGACAACAATTGTAACGTGGACATATATATAATAAAAATCAAATGCATTAAAATACAACAAAATGAAGGACCCAGGAGGATGTAAATGGCAAGCTTGAGCCAGCCCAAAATATAAGCTTTAATAAAAGGAAAAGTCTTAAGCTTTCTCTTAGTTTGACAGGGTTTGTGCATCCCAAACACAAGCAGTCACACATTAATAAATATGTTTCAAGGAATCAAGAAACGCTGAACTTTTGGTACTACTAGAATCAAATTGACTCACTTGGTCCGGATTGATTTGAAAATGTTTTCAACATAACTTGTATCCAACGTCGCACAGTTGGGGGGATATATATATTTTCTAATCCTCTGGAGCAGAGAGAGGAGCTGTGGATTATTGTTATTGATTAATGCATCAGTGTTTCTTAGGGTCAAAAATACTAAACTCACAACTTCAAATGAAAGCGTTTGGTTTATTTAATAAAAGAGCACATGTTCAAAAAACACCTTGATTTTCAGGGGGGGCGTGGGGCTCCATTGGCGGGGCTCCATTGGCGGGGCTCCATTGGCGGGGCGCAGCGCGGTTCAACGTGACAGGGTGTTGCTGCAATGAATACAGTCAGAGGGAAGGAACATTTCTATAGAGAAGGGTGATCCGTCAACATAGAGACATCTTTACCTTATATGTCTACTTCTGCATTTTCTGACAAATGAGAGACTATGATCTACCAAGTAACAATAGCTTGTGCCGGTGACACTTCTGAAGAAAGAAAAATAAATGACAAAACATTTAGCTTAAAGTTCAGTACGTTCCAAAACATGACAGCAGAAACATGGCATTATAAATATTAAGCTTTTATCGATTAATATATTTATTCCGTGAATATCAGAAAAGTGTTTTCTGTTACTTACTTTACAATACGCGTCACATGGCATGGGTTTTTGTAACTATTCTTTTTATACCCAACTGCATCTCATGATCTTTTTGATTTAAGATCTGCTTTGTGTCAAACTACAGTTTCTCTGTTCAAGAAGCTTTTCACTTAAATAAAGTCAGTGCTGAGATCACCATTACAAGACAACAGGAAAGTGTACAGTTAGTCTTAACACTGTATGTACAGGGTTATGGCACAAGCCATGTGGTTTCTGAAACAGTTTGAACATCGAGGCTGAAGGCACGGCAACATGCAGGAGGTACTGTAATACTTGACAGGATCCTTCTCTTGGAGTTCATCCCTAAATCTGTTTCTTCTTTTTCAGCACTGTTATAGCATACCTCCCATCAGATGTGAGCATAAGCTATACATTAGTATTATTAGTTCATGTTCAACTTACATAGCTCAGTTTATCAAATAACAGTTTTGTTATGAGTTTCCAGATGATTGACACACAGACAGTGAGCATGCTTAGCAAAGCTTTAATCAGAAAAAGCAGAAATCTTTTGGTAAAGTTTAACATAAGTATTGAGTACAATCACTTAAACCCTATGACTGAGGTTGATATACAATAAACAATATCATTTTTAAAACATTTATTTGGCTTTTTGAAATAGGGTAGTATATGTTTTGAACACTTTTTCAACATGAACCAAATATCAAACGTCCCTCCATCATTTGTTAAATTGTTAGGCCGTTACATAAGCACAACATTTACATTTGATACAGTCATTCATTTATTGTGTGTCTGTTAAAAAACTGTTAAGCCCCAAGCCCCCCTTGGCGGGGGCTTTTTTAATTTTTTTCACGACACTGTGTCTCAGGGCCTCTTAATATTTAAGAACCTATTAACGGGAATAATCTCAGCTAACTGACGATACAAACCATTTTTACCAAAACAAAACACAAGTCTCATAAGAAGCATCTAAATGCCCCCTGGGGAGCCAAAAACATAGAAAAGCAACATAGCTTGTTTTTTCTTGTCTTGTTTGTCGAACAAGGCTATCAACTCGCCCACAACAAGAGACTCTGGGTGTTGAACTTGTGCATTGGCTGCAACCACCCTGTACCCTGTTCCCGGAGTGAGTTTATGTTCTCCAGTAATGGGATGCTTACAGCCAGACTCAACATGCCATTGGTTCTGTAACAGTCAAAGGAAAAACATCCCATCATGTATCATAGATCTTTCAGTACAACACAAAATGTACTGCTGTTTTATACATGCAAGTTTAAAGCAGTAACCTAGATGATCCACTAGGTGGCCCCAGTCACTCTGTGGAGATGCAGACTTTCTTAAGCTTTGTCCTGCAAAAGGCTCTAAAGTGGATTAATGAATGCGAATCGATGAATGCATGGATTTCTTAACTTTGTCTTTGGGGTAATCTGGTCGGAGTTTGGCAATATCTACGTTTTTTGGAGTAAAACTGAGCTAAAAAAATACTGAAAGCAGTTGCTATATTTCTGCAGGTTTTAAGTTGCTATAGGCATACTGAGACAAAAGGGTGTATTGTTTAAAATGTAATACAGTACCAACTACCAGAACAGCTTTGTTTAGTATTCTCTTGCAGTTTGTTTAGAAGTTAATATTTAATAAAGTTAGACTGAAGCACTCCTTTGGCACCAGTCAATTCTAAAATGAAATACAGAGTCAAACCCCAGGTCAAATATGTTAGAGGCTCTTGAACAAGTTGCAATCTCATATACAGCGAGACAACTACTAGCAAAGGTTCTTTTCTAACTCAGCGTTAAGTAATAAGAAAGTAAAAAGCATCATTCTGTTTCAGTGAATTTGACTCTTTTATCCAAGTTGAATTGTTCAAATAGAAAGCATTGAGAACTACTTAAATGTAAATGCATTTTTTAAATTACATTACATTTTGAGAGTTATAGCAGTGTATGTGTATATATAGAGTTTATATTTTAGCTCATGCTCGGTTCTCCTCACCTCCTCCTCCTCTTCTGCAGCTGATTCATTTTCATACCTCATTTCATTTCCATCCCTCCCCTCTACCTCCTGGCTCCATTGTCTCTTTTCTCTTCTTTCTTAGCACCTGGATATTTAGCACTTTACATTTAACTTAGCTGACGCTTTTATCCGAAGCACCTTGCAACAAACCATGAAGATAAACAATCAGAATAACAAGAGACGTGCATATACTGAAGCTTCAAATAAGACCACCCAAAGGAGACATTGCATTAGTTTGAATTGAGCGGAACCTAATTGTACCTAAACCAAACATTCGGTTTGAATTGGTCTTTATTTTTAGCAAGAAACATGAAACAATCATTTCAAAGAGAGAAAAGATGATTTATTAGAGAGATCAGAAATATAGCAGTATAGCAACACAATACATAGATGAAGAGGCTTTTAGTTCTGCCTGTTGCCTTGACTCCTCTCTCCTCACGTCTCTTCCTTGCCTCCTCCACTCACATCTCCTGTGGGCGCTACATAAATGCAAGATAATGCAAAGAAAGGAATCTACTATTTGAAGACTGAGAAATGGAAAGAGCCCTTAGTCTTGTTAAGTCAAAAAGGGTCTATTCTACTCAAGGTTAACGCCCTTTATTTGATTTGTTGCCACGCTTTCCTCCGCTTATCTTCCAGCCTCCACTGTCTCCCCTTTGTGAGGAGGAACCCCCTTTGCCTTGTTGAGGCTGTTTGACTTGAGAGGAAGGCTGGTTTTGGCTGGGACCAGGCTCGTTTTCATATGAAATACATTCGTGTGCAACTTGATTACCATTGTCACAACTGATGCACACCATCCATCCTTTAGGTTTCCAGCAACGGAACACGTGGTCTAGACCGATTTTAGCATTGTTGACCTTGTGATTCCCGAGGAGCTTAAGGGCCTCTCTCCGTATCTCATAAGGAATTGTTGGTGGATCTTTTGGTTGGAATACTTGAGAAAACACAACAGCGTAACGACGCCATTGACGTATAATATTGATCTTATTGAGGATGGTTCTGGAATGATCTGTCTTTAAACAAATTCCCGGACATGGGGAGGCAAAAACATAGAAAAGCAACATATCTTTTTTATTCTCTCCTTTGAACAAGTCTTTTAACTTTTCCAGAACAAGAAACTCTACGTGTTTATCAGACGATGTTGGTAATTTGGCTGCAACCACCCTCTTCCCGACGTACACCTTGTCTTCTCTGTACTTATTCTTCACTTCTGTAGCAGGATCACTTAATTTCAAGATTGTTTCTAGTGTGTTACCAGGATGTATTTCCTCTTCTGGGATGCTTACAGCCACACTGAACATTCCCCCATCCTCGGGTATGTACCTGTCAAAGGAAAAACATCCCATCATGTATCATAGATCTTTCAGCATAACACAAAATGTACTGCTGTTTGATACATGCATGTTTAAAGCAGTAACCTAGATGATCCACTAGGTGGCCCCAGTCACTCTGTGGAGATGCAGACTTTCTTAAGCTCTGTCCTGCAAAAGGCTCTAAAGTGGATTTTAAGTTCATTTCCAATTATGTCACCCTTAAATGAATAAATGAATGCATGCATGGATTTCTTAACTTTGTCTTTGGGGTATTCTGGTCGGAGTTTGGCAATATCTACGTTTTTTGGAGTAAAACTGAGCTAAAATAATACTGAAAGCAGTTGCTATATTTCTGCAGGTTTTAAGTTGCTATAGGCATACTGAGACGAAAGGGTGTATTGTTTAAAATGTAATACAGTACCAACTACCAGAACAGCTTTGTTTAGTATTCTCTTGCAGTGTGTTTATAGTAAGTTCATATTGAATACAGTTAGACAGAAGCACTCCTTTGGCACCAGAGTTAAATCCAGGCCAAGTATGTTAGAGGCTCTTGAACAAGTTGCAAGAAAAAGAAAAATGTCAGACTTGACATGACAATGAAGTCTTATCATATCGTATTAACGTCGATAAAAGCCGTACCTTACTCCTGGCACCTTTTTTATATATAAAAGGAAATTATCTGGATCAGCCCTCCGGCTTGATGTTTTATTTTTTTAATTAGAAACACATTTTCATAGCCGAGGTACCTGCATGTTTGCAGTTTCTGTGTTTATACACTAATTACAGATCCAGACACATTCTTTGCACTCCTCTTCATGTCAGGGAACCATAATATGATGATATTACCATCTTCCTTTATAAGTGCTTTCTATTCATCGTAACAACATCCTGCATAGCACAGCCCATTGCTTTGTCTCGAAGAAGTAATAACAGTGACTTTCAGCGAAAGATTCAGAAAGCGACTCACATTGACTTGATTTGAGATACATATGAGGCAAGTGTTTCCAGGTCCACAGAGTTCGCCCTGTTCACAGAGTTCGCCCTGTCCACACCGTCCGCCCTGTCTCCAGCAGACAGGAGGACGGTCAGCATCACTGCCATCCAGTACAGGCCAGCCATCTGCACACAGATCAGCTCTATTAGTGTGTTTAACAAACACTATCATTTTTTATAGTCTGTTTGCCAGCTCATAGACTCTTATTGTGAACCTGGACATAATTATTAGTTTTATGTTAAAAATGTTAAGTACGGATCCCCAGCACAAAAAAACTGCTTCATGCTAATTTGCAGATGTTGGATAATTTGCACAATTGGCATAAATTGCATTAATTAACATATGCAGAAAATAGTTCTAAAAATGCATGGCCAATTTGGAGAATTTAGGACTGGCTTTGTGGGTTAGAATCAGTCTCTAAATGAACCTCTCTTTAAAACATAAGCCAACATTGTATATTAACTAAAGTATAAACACTTTGGTGAAAACATTGGCTCTGACTAAATCACTAAATGCAAAGAATAAAGCTAAATACAGCCAAGTGAAAATCTTTTACCTTCTTTGTTAGAGAATGAGATATCTGTGAGATTCTCTCTAGTTCTTCTGTTGTCTTCTCTGTGCTGGGAGTGAAGGTGCCACTGCAGAGAATACAGTAAGAAGAAACATTAGTTTTTATAAAGAAACGGGGAGCTATTGCCAAACCTTTGAGTGACACATGCCCTTATTTGACAAAGATTTAAGAGAGACATTCTGCTGAATCATCTGAGACATTTGTGACAGCCTTCTCTGAACAGGCCTCAGATCAGCTGATTTTACAAACATACGTATACTGTCAGCTGGTGGCCATCAGTAAGTCTCCGTCTCCTGGTTTCCACCCTGTTTGAGTTACACTACATTTCGCTCTCAGTAATGTAAACAAATATTTTTAACAACTTCTGTGCTCCCCCTTTTGAGATGAAGTCTCCGCTTGGTGGTCCTTTGGCCCAGTGCCGCTACTCCCGTGACAATTGAGTTTTAAAGCTTGAACTGCAGAGGTGGAAGAAGCACTCAGATCTTGTGCTTAAGTAAAAGTATAAATACCACAGTTCAGGAATACTCTGTTACAATTAAAATCCCTGTATTCAAAATGTTACTCAACTAAAAATATAATATTATTGGCATCAAAATATACTTAAAGTACCAAAATTAAAAGTACTCATTATTTGCATACATTGACCTTAATGTGATGTATAAATATATTGAAACTGGATACTGGTTACTTTATTAATATATGTTTTTGTTGCTTTTGATTCGTCGTAGCAACAGCCCCCATATCGCAACTTTCAATGAAAGATTCTGAATTTGAAATGTACTTTAGTAACATTTTGATACATTTAGATGTTCCACTTTTTCCTGACTTCACAGAACAAATAATGAATCCTAAAAAATCCTTGGATCATTAATAATTAAACAAGATAAATATAATCACCAGCTACCGTCCATTGTGCCCTGACATGATATCATTCATGGTTTACCTGCTTTGCTGGATAAAGTTGTTTGACAGATGCTCTGTAGAAGTGTTCTTCTCAGTGTTTGAAGGGAGGATGCTTCTGCAGTGATCAGTTGGAGGGAATGAACATATTATATAGAAGACGGTGAAAACATGGCCAAACCCCTCAACCCCTCATCATACCCTTATTTGAACATATCTTTCAAAATGTAAAAGAGGAAGATTAGAAAAAGGGATGAGATGTGGTATCAGCATGATTTGAACTATTCATTAGAGGTCATGGAGTTGCATTGAGGTATACAATAATGTAAAGTAAAAGTAGAAATACCACAGTTCAGGAATACTCAGTTACAATTAAAATCCCTGTATTCAAAATGTTACTCAACTAAAAATATAATATTATTGGCATCAAAATATACTTAAAGTACAAGTACTCATTTTTTACATACATTGTCCATAATGTCATCTATATATATTGAAGAAAGCCTTTTTGGTTTTGCAATAATGAATTGTTACTGTGTTGTGAAGTCTTGAATGCTGCAAGCCTGTACCTTTTTAAAAATGGGATGTATTGTGTTTTTAAATATCATATTGCTGCCTGACTCACATTGTTAATCATGTGACTCAGAATTTAAGCTTCTTCCTTCGGGCCGGAGGTTACTTGTCCCAAGGAGTAGAACGAAGCGGTATAAAAACAGTTTTATCCCAGCAGCTATTGCACAAATTAACAAATCATAGGAGTGTCACACAGATGCCTATCTTTATTAATTTAATTGTGAATTTTGAATGTCCATGTTTGTACTAGTGTTTTCCTTCTTAAAATGTTTTTAAAATATTTTGAGATTTGGTTGAGCATCGTATACTTGTACTTTTACTAGTCCTTTTATTAGAGATGTGTCTGTTGTTCGTGTTTGTTTTTAGTGTCAGGGTGGATCCCTTGTCTTTTTCTCTCCAAACAGAATCTACCTACGGGTACAAATAAAGAACCTGAACCTGACATTTATTTCCCTAGAATATCCTCTCTTTCAGAATCAGCTTGTATCTAAAGCAGACTAACAACCCAGCTCTCGGTTATAGGATAAGTTCAAACATTTTCTAGTGTCTTCTCCCTTGTTTCTTTTACCTGTCTGTCGGAGAGAGATGTCTGATGGATGCTCCAAAGCTGCTTCTTCTTCTTCTTCTTTGCTCAGAGTGTGAAGTCGGTCTGAACTAACATCATTTATAGGAGAGGGCGAGCATGGCCACACCTTGAAACATCAGCTCCACCTTATCTTTGTATTCAAATTATCTTAACTTTATTGAGAGATTCAATCTAGGAACAAGAGAATCTGTCTATCCGTCTATTCCCTCTTTTAGCTCTGTTATCTGTGCCTTTAGCTGCTACATCTTAGTTACTTCTCTTCTCTCTGTGTCCATCAGCTGTTGGGTGTTGAGCTGGTAGCGCACAGTGGCTTTATCAGAGCCTATTTGAAGAAAACATTGATAATTAACCTCATCTGGCAAACACATTTCATACATTTATAATTGTTAATTTATGCTGTAGCTAACTTGCTGCAGTGAATACAGTCAGGGGGTAGGAACAGGCTTAAAGAGAGGCGTGAGATGGCATCAACGCAAACCTCAAAGTGAATTACCTCATAGCTCTTCTGTATTTCAAAGATAAAGATTTTACAGAAGTGTCTCTGTAAACAATGAGATAGCAAGTAACAGCAGACAGTGCAGCACACATTTCTAAAGAAAGACAAATACATGAAAAAAACATTTAGCTTAAAGTTCAGGAGGCTCCATAAAGTGATTGACACTACAGCAATAACATGACCTATTAACAAACATGAACAGAAACGTTTTGAGTCTAGTCTTAAAGAACAACTTTAATGAATTCATTAATTCATTATTTAATAAGACAGGTTTGTTATCTAAGGAAGGCTGTGGCTCAGTTCGATCAGGGCAGCACTGGTTCAATCCCCACTCGTCGTTGTGTCCCAAGACACTTCACCCCAAATTCTTCCTGTGGGGATTTCTCACATTATTCTACTTAATGTATGTAAGTCGCTTTGGATAAAAGCCTCTAACAAGTGACATGTAAATGAAGGTATGATAAGAGATTATCCCAATGTCCCAGTCAAAAGGAATGGATTACATTTTGGCCTGTGTCCAAACCCCACATCATAATAAATAGGTAATGTATGAGTAATATAATGAGTATTTATGTGGCTTGCTTCTTCTAGTCTAGCAGTGCCAAGAATGTATTTATACCTTCAGCCCCCAGATTATGAAACTGAACTGGTCACCTATGTGTGCTTTCCCCCTGGTTTTGTGTTAGAGCACTTTGCCCCCTGGTTGTCTACACCCGATGGATGTGTTTCCTGCAGCAGACACTGATATGTCATTTTTAGGGACCGTGATGATGTTAGAGAAGAGATTAAGAAAATCATGAGGATTAATTCTCTTAACCCTTGAATGGTTTGTTTCCTGGGGAACACAGTCATTTGACAGGGCCTTGTGTCAACTGGATGTAATATTGGTGTTATATGGGTGTAATAACAGTGTTACATATTTTACCGTTATAACACCAATCTTACACCAATATTACAACCGTATTATTAATTAGGGAGTAATAATGGTGTAAGATGGGTGCAATAACGGTTTATTAATGTGTTATATCGGTGTAATAACAGACGATTATGGGTGTATTGTAGAAATGAGCAATCAATTAAATACCGAAAATATTTATATGTGATACCCATTTAACGGTCCCTGCAGAGTCACAAACCCTCAAAGTACACCCTGTAGAGAGTAAAACTCTAACACAGAGAAGACCTGTCTATGCTGCCCCAGAACGCCTCGTTGGACATTTCTCTTTTTCTTCCTAGGTACAGTGACGTGCCCATACCCAAATGGACCCATTGGTCCAAATGGACCAATCCGTGGAGCTGTTACGTTATGTCCGCGGAGCCGTTACGTTAAGTCTGTGGATTGTTCCAAATGGACCAATCTGCGGACTTCCTCACACACACTCAATCTTTTCTCAGCTGCAGCTCCGCCGATTTCTCCTCCCTGAGACGGCGGGACACGGCGAGGCTGTGAGTCGGTGTGTGAGCACACACACAAACTCCCAGCCAGGCTGCGGGTGTGTGTGTTCGGGATGGTTTCGGTTTCTCTGCGTCTCGCTGTCTCGCAGAAGGCCACTGGGCTCATAGGGAGGGTGGGGGGGGGCAGGAGCTCCAACAAGCTGTGTAGGACAGAGAGTGAATACACCTACTATACAGAGATGCTGTATGAGAAACCAACGTGAGTTTGAAAAATTGCACAATATAAATCTATTTTATTAGACCTCAACAATGGAATTATGATCAGTAGAAATGGCCATGACATGGGACCTTTACATGTTAAAAACATTATTATTAACGGCAAAGTTAATTAACTTTGATTAAAAGCACATATGCATTCTGAACGGTTTATCCTATTTGTCTTTTTTTTTAAAACAAGTGTGTAACTTTTGAGTATTTTCTTAGACTATACATTTCCTTATCTATTCTCTCAGGGGGTTAGTCCATAGGGACTTGGCTTGGGAACCGATTCAAGGGGTCAGATGCAGAATGTACATTTCCCCTCTGTGGGCCGTTTTAATTAATTTTTTTAAATGTTCTAAACCTTTAAAAAAAAGCTGTCTGTTTTCTGTGTAAACAAAGTGTTCATTGTGACTTGCAGATTGAGGAGGGTGATTTCTGACGAAATGGAGATGTCTGAAGAAAAGAAGCCAAATGAACGTGTTCACTCTGACTTGCAGATTGAGAATGGAGATGCAGAAATACAGAAGTAAGTGCATGTGAGGCTACTCTCTTCTACACCTGAGCTGTGAGGTGAAACAAGAGAAGAGCAGTGGAGCTCTAACAGTTAAAATAATTAGTTCATTTCATATTTGAACTTTACAGTTTGTAGAGACAATTTGCAAAGTTATATTAATGGGAATATCTTCCTTCGCAATACAATGATCTACCGGTAATTGATGTTTGAATAAAAGACCTACAACTCAATGTTGGTACCTCACCTGGGGCCGTATTCACAAAGCATTTTATCTTACCGCTAGGAGTGCTCCTAACTCGCGCTAAAACATTTTACGTAGGAGTTTTTTCTTAAAAGTTATTCACAAAGCCGCTGAGACCTACTCATACTAAGGATAAATCACTAAGAGTGAACTAAGAGTGACGCGCCGTTGCTATGGATGACGTCGATTCTCGTGCATGAGTTTAGAAGCGGTCAGTACGGTGATTGGTTGTTCAGAGCAGGCGGTCTCGGTGAAACTCATCCGCAACATCCCACAAACGAGACCACTAAATCACCGAAAAACAAGGAAATAGCCTAGGCTAGAAATGTATTCCTATCAAATAGTTATGGACAGTGCAGTTAGCAGAATACACGCATGATGACAAGTTTGTGCAGACCACGATAATGACGTTGTATATGCACGTTAAAGAGAGAGAGCAAACAATACAAATACGTAAATTGCATTAAATCAAGGAGGCAATTAAAAGCACCCCGCAAACTATTATCCAATGAGCATATTTCCAGCACTTAAACACTTTCAATAACAGCCCATACCGCCGTTCAAGTCCCCCTATCATGATGAATGAAAACAATCTGCGTGTTGATGGAATGTACTTTCTTTCTATTGACGAACACGTCCTCATCTTTTGAGGGCGCAATTATTTTTATGTGCGTCCCGTCAGTAGCACCGACCACACCGGGCATACCTGCATTGCCATGAAGTTGGCTTTGATCCTGTGTAGTCGTTGATTGTCCAAAGGAAACCGGATAAACTGTTGGATGATATGTGGTCTAGAGAGCGCGTTGATGGTTTGGTTTATGGCACGGCTGACTGATGGTTGCGATATTCCTAAATCGTCGGCATTGCAAAGTTGCATTTTCCCTGTTGCTAAATATCGTAGTGTTGCCAAACATTTTATTTCCGGACTAATCGGGTTATTCCTGTTAGTCGGGGATGTTATTGCATCCCGCACTAATTCCACAACAAGTTTGATACCCTCACGATTTAGCCTATATCTCTTGATCAATTCACAGTCTTCCATTGTCTCCGAAACATTTCGTCTCGCAGCCATTTTCAGATTCTTTGTGAATAGGTCTTACTGAGTTAGGAGTCCTCTCGAGGACTTTTAAGCTCTCCTAAATTTAGGTGCTACTTTTAGGCCTAAAATACTTTGTGAATTGCTCTTAGTGAATAAAATTAGGAGTCCTAAATTTAAGACTGACACGCCCATTATGTTTAGGAGTTTCGACTAAATTCGCCAGTTAGGAGCTACTTTTAGCCCTAAGATCCTTTGTGAATACGGCCCCTGATCTGTAGCAGAAACAAAGACAGCCGTGTGAGGAAACTAATTTTCTAGCAGCATTTGTGACAATTAATCATAAGAAAAGCCATAACAGAAAATAATCATGATAATATTTGTATTTAAAAATGAATTGGAAGAAAATGGAGCACCCAGAGAAAACCCCACGCATGAATGTGGCAGATGGTGGGATAAAAACTGCGATCCTCACTTACTGTGAGGCAGTACTACCATCCCATAAACACAATGCCCTGTGTTAGCTAAGTAATTGTTTGATTTTCAGCTACTACATGGACTTTTAACATTAAAACATTTACTTTGACGATTGACGCTAGCATTATTAGCATCCACACCACCACGTGAAACCACTTGTCTCATTGTGTCCGTATCGATATCAGCAAAAGCCTGAGCCAGTTGCTCCTGGTCCTCCGGGATGTTTACAGCCGTACTGAACTGCTGTTTGTGATTAGCTAGCTGTCAAAGAAAACAGACAAACAGAATTACCTTTAGTCACAGTATACTGTAAGTATCCATAACAAACAATAAGCAAACACTATTAATTACTATTAAAGCAGATTTCATTGTTCATTTTCAAGATTTGATAGATTTTTGTGATACCTTTTGTGACAAATGTACAGCTGCATTCAAATCAGAACAAATACATCTCAAAATAAAAAGTTAAACATTTGTCTCAGGGTACAGCGTGTACACATCATCAAACATACGTGACATTCATAAAAGTAGACATGGACATTCCAAATGACAACAATTGTAACGTGGACATATATATAATAAAAATAAAATGCATTCAAATACAACAAAATGAAGGACCCAGGAGGATGTAAATGGCAAGCTTGAGCCAGCCCAAAATATAAGCTTTAATAAAAGGAAAAGTCTTAAGCTTTCTCTTAGTTTGACAGGGTTTGTGCATCCCAAACACAAGCAGTCACACATTAATAATATGTTTCAAGGAATCAAGAAACGCTGAACTTTTGGTACTACTAGAATCAAATTGACTCACTTGGTCCGGATTGATTTGAAAATGTTTTCAACATAACTTGTATCCAACGTCGCACAGTTGGGGGGATATATATATTTTCTAATCCTCTGGAGCAGAGAGAGGAGCTGTGGATTATTGTTATTGATTAATGCATCAGTGTTTCTTGGGGTCAAAAACACTAAACTCACAACTTCAAATGAAAGCGTTTGGTTTATTTAATAAAAGAGCACATGTTCAAAAAACACCTTGATCTTCAGGGGGGGCGCGGGGCTCCGTTGGCGGGAATCCATTGGCGGGGCTCCGTTGGCTGGGCTCCGTTGGCGGGGCTTTGTTGGCGGGGCGCAGCGCGGTTCAAGGTGACAGGGTGTTGCTGCAATGAATACAGTCAGAGGGAAGGAACATTTCTATAGAGAAGGGTGATCCGTCAACATAGAGACATCTTTACCTTATATTTCTACTTCTGCATTTTCTCACAAATGAGAGACTATGATCTACCAAGTAACAGTGGCTTGTGCCGGTGACACTTCTGAAGAAAGAAAAATAAATGACAAAACATTTAGCTTAAAGTTCAGTACGTTCCAAAACATGACAGCAGAAACATGGCATTATAAATATTAAGCTTTTATCGATTAATATATTTATTCCGTGAATATCAGAAAAGTGTTTTCTGTTACTTACTTTACAATACGCGTCACATGGCATGGGTTTTTGTAACTATTCTTTTTATACCCAACTGCATCTCATGATCTTTTTGATTTAAGATCTGCTTTGTGTCAAACTACAGTTTCTCTGTTCAAGAAGCTTTTCACTTAAATAAAGTCAGTGCTGAGATCACCATTACAAGACAACAGGAAAGTGTACAGTTAGTCTTAACACTGTATGTACAGGGTTATGGCACAAGCCATGTGGTTTCTGAAACAGTTTGAACATCGAGGCTGAAGGCACGGCAACATGCAGGAGGTACTGTAATACTTGACAGGATCCTTCTCTTGGAGTTCATCCCTAAATCTGTTTCTTCTTTTTCAGCACTGTTATAGCATACCTCCCATCAGATGTGAGCATAAGCTATACATTAGTATTATTAGTTCATGTTCAACTTACATAGCTCAGTTGATCAAATAACAGTTTTGTTATGAGTTTCCAGATGATTGACACACAGACAGTGAGCATGCTTAGCAAAGCTTTAATCAGAAAAAGCAGAAATCATTTGGTAAAGTTTAACATAAGTATTGAGTACAATCACTTAAACCCTATGACTGAGGTTGATATACAATAAACAATATCATTTTTAAAACATTTATTTGGCTTTTTGAAATAGGGCAGTATATGTTTTGAACACTTTTTCAACATGAACCAAATATCAAACGTCCCTCCATCATTTGTTAAATTGTTAGGCCGTTACATAAGCACAACATTTACATTTGATACAGTCATTCATTTATTGTGTGTCTGTTAAAAAACTGTTAAGCCCCAAGCCCCCCTTGGCGGGGGCTTTTTAAAAAATTTTCACGACACTGTGTCTCAGGGCCTCTTAATATTTAAGAACCTATTAACGGGAATAATCTCAGCTAACTGACGATACAAACCATTTTTACCAAAACAAAACACAAGTCTCATAAGAAGCATCTAAATGCCCCCTGGGGAGCCAAAAACATAGAAAAGCAACATAGCTTGTTTTTTCTTGTCTTGTTTGTCGAACAAGGCTATCAACTCGCCCACAACAAGAGACTCTGGGTGTTGAACTTGTGCATTGGCTGCAACCACCCTGTACCCTGTTCCCGGAGTGAGTTTATGTTCTCCATTAATGGGATGCTTACAGCCAGACTCAACATGCCATTGGTTCTGTAACAGTCAAAGGAAAAACATCCCATCATGTATCATAGATCTTTCAGTACAACACAAAATGTACTGCTGTTTGATACATGCATGTTTAAAGCAGTAACCTAGATGATCCACTAGGTGGCCCCAGTCACTCTGTGGAGATGCAGACTTTCTTAAGCTTTGTCCTGCAAAAGGCTCTAAAGTGGATTAATGAATGCGAATAAATGAATGCATGGATTTCTTAACTTTGTCTTTCGGGTAATCTGGTCGGAGTTTGGCAATATCTACGTTTTTTGGAGTAAAACTGAGCTAAAATAATACTGAAAGCAGTTGCTATATTTCTGCAGGTTTTAAGTTGCTATTGGCATACTGAGACAAAAGGGTGTATTGTTTAAAATGTAATACAGTACCAACTACCAGAACAGCTTTGTTTAGTATTCTCTTTCAGTGTGTTTAGAAGTTAATATTTAATAAAGTTAGACTGAAGCATTCCTTTGGCACCAGTCAATTCTAAAATGAAATACAGAGTCAAACCCCAGGTCAAATATGTTAGAGGCTCTTGAACAAGTTGCAATCTCATATACAGCGAGACAACTACTAGCAAAGGTTCTTTTCTAACTCAGCGTTAAGTAATAAGAAAGTAAAAAGCATCATTCTGTTTCAGTGAATTTGACTCTTTTATCCAAGTTGAATTGTTCAAATAGAAAGCATTGAGAACTACTTAAATGTAAATGCATTTTTTAAATTACATTACATTTTGAGAGTTATAGCAGTGTATGTGTATATATAGAGTTTTATATTTTTTAGCTCATGCTCTGTTCTCCTCACCTCCTCCTCCTCTTCTGCGGCTGATTCATTTTCATACCTCATTTCATTTCCATCCGTCCCCTCTACATCCTGGCTCCATTGTCTCTTTTCTACTCTTTCTTAGCACCTGGATATTTAGCCCTTTACATTTAACTTAGCTGACGCTTTTATCCGAAGCACCTTGCAACAAACCATGAAGATAAACAATCAGAATAACAAGAGACGTGCATATACTGAAGCTTCAAATAAGACCACCCAAAGGAGACATTGCATTAGTTTGAATTGAGTGGAACCTAATTGTACCTAAACCAAACATTCGGTTTGAATTGGTCTTTATTTTTATCAAGAAACATGAAACAATCATTTCAAAGAGAGAAAAGATGATTTATTAGAGAGATCAGAAATACAGCGGTATAGCAACACAATACATAGATGAAGAGGCTTTTAGTTCTGCCTGTTGCCTCGACTCCTCTCTCCTCACGTCTCTTCCTTGCCTCCTCCACTCACATCTCCTGTGGGCGCTACATAAATGCAAGATAATGCAAAGAAAGGAATCTACTATTTGAAGACTGAGAAATGGAAAGAGCCCTGAGTCTTGTTAAGGCAAAAAGGGTCTATTTTACTCACGGTTAACGCCATATATTTTCCTTTTTGCCATGCTTTCCCTTCGCGGGTATAAAGCCTTCACTGTCTACCCTTTGTGAGGGTCCCTCAGCCCCTTGACTTTTTGCTTGGATCAGACTCTCCTAAATATGCAATACATTCGTGTGCAACTTGATTGCCATTGGCACAACTGATGCACACCATCCTGTTGGATCCTTCAGGTTTCCAGCAACGGAACACGTGGTCTAGTCCAATTTGACCTCGGGGGCCCTGGTGATTCCCGAGGAGCTGAAGGGCATCTCCCCGTTTACCATAAGGAACTTGAACTTTTGAATCTCTTGGTTGGAATACTTCAGAAAACACAACAGCGTAACTATGCCATTGAAGTATTTTATTGATCCTATCGAGGATGCTTCTGGGAGGTTCTGGTTGTAAACAATGTTCGACGCATGGGGAGGCAAAAACATAGAACAGCAACATATCTTGATTATTCTTGTCTTGTTTTGTGAACAAGGTGTCCAAGTGATCCACAACACGGGACTCTGCGTGTTGAACCCGTCCACTAGGCGGTTTCAGGACATTGGCTGCAACCACCCTCCTGCCGACGTACACCTCGTTGTTGTCGAGCGTATTCTTCACGTTCAAAACAGGATCACTTCCTTGCAAGACTTGCTGTAGTGAGTTTATGTTCTCCAGTAATGGGATGCTTACAGCAAGACTGAACATGCCCTTGGTTCCGTACCTGTCAAAGGAAAAACATGCCATCATGCATCATAAATCTTTCAGTACAACACAAAATGTACTGCTGTTTGATACATGCATGTTTAAAGCAGTAACCTAGATGATCCACTAGGTGGCCCCAGTCACTCTGTGGAGATGCAGACTTTCTTAAGCTCTGTCCTGCAAAAGGCTCTAAAGTGGATTTTAAGTTCATTTCCAATTATGTCACCCTTAAATAAATAAATGAATGCATGCGTGGATTTCTTAACTTTGTCTTCTGGTCGGAGTTTGGCAATATCTACGTTTATTGGAGTAAAACTGAGCTAAAAAAATACTGAAAGCAGTTGCTATATTTCTGCAGGTTTTAAGTTGCTATAGGCATACTGAGACGAAAGGGTGTATTGTTTAAAATGTAATTCAGTACCAACTACCAGAACAGCTTTGTTTAGTATTCTCTTGCAGTGTGTTTAGAGTAAGTTAATATTGAATAAAGTTAGACTGAAGCACTCCTTTGGCACCAGAGTTAAATCCAGGTCAAGTATGTTAGAGGCTCTTGAACAAGTTGCAAGACAAAGAAAATTTTCAGACTTGAAATGACAATGAAGTCTTATTGTATCTTATCGTATCGTATTAACGTTGATAAAAGCCGTACCTTACTCCTGGCACCTTTTTTATATATAAAAGGAAATTATCTGGATCAGCCCTCCGGCTTGATGTTCAATTTTTCTAATTAGAAACACATTTTCATAGCCGAGGTACCTGCATGTTTGCAGTTTCTGTGTTTATACACAAAGGACAGATCCAGACACATTCTTTGCACTCCTCTTCATGTCAGGGAACCATGATATGATGATATTACCGTCTTCCTTTATAAGTGCTTTCTATTCATCGTAACAACATCCTGCATAGCACAGCCCATTGCTTTGTCTCGAAGAAGTAATAACAGTGACTTTCAGCGAAAGATTCAGAAAGCGACTCACATTGACTTGATTTGAGATACATATGAGGCAAGTGTTTCCAGGTCCACAGAGTTCGCCCTGTTCACAGCGTTCGCCCTCTTCACAGAGTTCGCCCTGCCCACAGAGTTCGCCCTGTTCACAGAGTTCATCCTGTTCACAGAGTTCGCCCTGTTCACAGCGTCCGCACTGTCTCCAGCAGACAGGAGGACGAACAGCTTCGCTAGTATCCATTCCAGCCAACCCATCTGCACACAGATCAGCTCTATTAGTGTGTTTAACAAACACAATTGTTATTTATAGTCTGTTTGACAGCTCATAGACTCCTATTGTGAACCTGGACATAATTATTACCCCAAAGTTTTATGTTAGAAATGTTAAGTACGGGTCCCCAGCACATAAAAACTGCTGCATGCTAACTTGCATAATGTTGGGCAACTTGCACGATTGGCATAAATTGCATTAAGAACATTATTTTTGGACAATTTAGGACTGGTTTTGTGGGTTATAATCAGTTTCTAAATGAACCTCACTTTAAAACATAAGCCAGCATTTTATATTAACTGAAGTATAAACACTTTGGTGAAAACATAGGCTCTGACTAAATCACTAAATGCAAAGAATAAAGCTAAATACAGCCAAGTGTAAATCTTTTACCTTCTTTGTAGAGAATGAGATGTCTGTGAGATTCTCTATAGTTCTTATGTTGTCTGCAAGGTGCCACTGCTGTGAATAAAGTAAGAAGAGACATTTGTTTTTATAGAGAAACGGGGAACCATTGCCAAACTCTTTGAGTGACACATGCCCTGTAAGCTGGAGGCCATCAGTCAGTCTCCGTCTCCTGGTTTCCACCCCGTTCGATTTTGTTTCATTTAATCTAGAGTTACACTACATTTCACTCTCAGTAATGTAAACAAATGTTTTTAACAACTTCTGTGCTCCCCCTTTTGAGATGAAGTCTCCGCTTGGTGGTCCTTTGGCCCAGTGCCGCTACTCCCGTGACAATTGAGTTTTAAGGCTTGAACTGCAGAGGTGGAAGAAGCACTCAGATCTTGTACTTAAGTAAAACTAGAAATACTACAGCTCAGGAATACTCCGTTACAATTGAAATCCCTGTATTCAAAATATTACTCAACTAAAGATAGAATATTATTGGCATCAAAATATACTTAAAGTACCAAAAGTCAAAGTACTCATTATGTACATACATTGACCGTAATGTGATGTATAAATATATTGAGAAAAGCTTTTTTGATATGCAATAATGAATTGTTACTGTGTTGTGAAGTCTTGAATGCTGCAAGCCTGTACCTTTTTAAAAATGGGATTTATTGTGTTGTTAAATATCTTATTGCTGCCTGACTCACATTGTTAATCAGCTTAATAAATAGATGTGACATTTTTTTCCCTAGAATATCCTCTCTTTCAGAATCAGCTTGTAAGTATCTAAAGCAGACTAACAACCCAGCTCTCGGTTAAAGGACAAGTTCAAACTTTGTTTAGTGTTTTGTCAGTTTATATGCTGAATAAAAAAAAACATATCTATTCATGTGGATAGCGATCAAGAATGTCACACAGGGTGAGAGCTCTTTCAAGTTTGAGAATTAGGAACATGCCGTCTGAAAATGTGCCTTTCCAAATAATAACAAAGTCACTTACCTGTTCTCATGTAAGAAGGACTTTAGAAGACGGGTGACTGTTGGGAAAATACTGAATGTTCCTTATATATCCGAGTAGCACATGATAACAGAGGCCCTACATAGCTGTGTACCTAGTCAGATGTATGACTACATGGATGACGCTCATGAGACACTGTTTTGAAGTTATGATAAATACATGTATCCTGATATTGAAGAGCAAGCTGGTGACGAGTGATTTTTCTAACTGCAACCATGGCCACACAATGAAACATCAGCTCCACCTTACCTTAAAAAGTGAACCCACAGGCTAGAAGCGTCACTGCCAAATATAAAAATGTCACCCAGCAGGTTTGGTTATTATTTCTATTTGTCATCACTGCAGGTAGTCTGGTTATTGCTGCAGGTAGAAGAGACCCAACAGTAGAAGATTTAGAAACAAGCTCAGTGACAAACAGAGATATCTGCCCTATGATGGAGGTCTGCTGGTGGTCAGCATGCTTAAATATCGATGCTGTACACACACACAAATATTCTCTTTAATCTACTTAGGACATCTGGCCTCATGGCGTCCATCGCAGAGTCATTTCCCCTCATTCTTTCAGACAAATAAATCAGTTTAATCAACCGTCTACTATTTAGTCCTGCTGTTCAACACATCAGATACTGTCAGAAATATCATAGTAGTTATGGAGTCTGACCTAACTTTTAAACCCACACCAAAGGAATTACAAAATCAGCATTTGACCGCACCTAAAAACATATTTAGACTGAAAACACTCATGCCTAAACACCGTCTAGAGAAACTGGTCCATGCCTTTGTTCTTGTCTTTACATGTCTCTGTAAGACATCCATTGGCAGAGTCCTCACCAAAACGAAAGAACTGAGCACCCACCCCATCACTGGCTTAAAAGAACAAAAAGAAAACAAGAGCTCTCCAATCATGGAGAACAGGTTTACTCATCGTCCGCAGGGTCATCACCAAATACGCAGAGGCAGGTTTTAGCTTTCATGCTCCGCAGATCTGTAACAAACCTTCTGAACATCTGACGTCCGCTCCAAGCCTGAGTTCTTAAATCAAGGCTGAACACCTTTCTCTTTACCGCTGCTTTTCCAGAAGTCTTCCAGCTATGTTTTGATCATTGCACTTCGGCACTTCTTGCTGTTGACGTGTTTATGTGTTTTGTTTACGTTTGTTTCCATTCTTTTCAATATTCATTTTTATTTGTATTACATGCTAAACACATGTGTAATGCCTGTTAACATCCTGCTGTAAAAAAAAATCCCAATTTGGGATGAATAAAGTTGATTTAATCTAGTCTACTTCAATCAAATCCAATTTAATTAGATACGAATACAAAATACTTATTTTAAACCAAACCATGATTTTTCACCAACCCTAACCATGTAGTTTTGTTTTGTTGTGTTATAGTTTGGTTTTCTTTCAATTGGAATACTGCAACTGTTACACAGGGGAATGATGTTACCTCGAAGAGTAAGAATTCAGTTCAGTCATATAGGAATATATCGCTTTGCTGGAATTGTTTCTATCGCACTCAAGTCAGAAGAGGCACTTCCATTATTATCAACCTGGACAGAAATGTAGGGCTTGTTTGCCAATGTGCCAGCTTCATTTCACTGTGTTACTTCAAAAATACTTGAGTCAGTGACACGCAGTGTGCTGCAGACGGGCGTTGAAGCACATCATTACATTACATTGCATTTAGCTGACGCTTTTATTACAATAAGTGCGTTCGACCAACAAGATACAAACTTGAAGAAAACAGAATCATATAAGTACATCAGGTTTCATAGAGCTAAAACATTTCAAGTGCTACTCAACTGGCTTTAGATAAGCCAGTCCTTTATTAGTATATAAATGCTTTGTTAATAATTCTATCGCTCGAAGTGGAGTCGAAAGAGATGAGTTTTCAGTCAGGGCCGAATTTACCATATACTTTGGGGGCGCATGGGGTTTAACAGGTTTTAAAGTATCCCATGTAGGCCTACTAGTGAATCTTTATATATTTTCCTTTAGAATGGCAGGAAATTAATATTCACATTTTTATTGAATTTTTGGTCCCCCCCAATGTTGAAGCACATTCTCTGCTTTAGCACTCCCAGGTCCCTTGAATCAAAGTCAACAGATTGTTTGATGTCCTTGTGTTTGAATTCCTGAAATAATGTCTTTGGTTGGCACAAGCTGAAGAGATGCTTGTGATTCAACAACTTGAAATGCATAATTAAAAACACCATTGTTTAATTTCTAAAGCTGCAAACGTCAGTTGCATGTCGAAATTAGAATAGTAAACGTCATCACGCCTAACATTAGCCGCCTTTAGCTTAGCGGTGTTGTTGTGAAGTCATGTGACCGTGATGTATTTCCTTTGTAGCCTAATGTTGTGTTCAAAATTCCTGGAAAGACAAACGACTTCTAAGTTCAACTATTTATTGAAAGAGAGCAATCGATATATATTCACTTGGCCAAGGACTCCATCACGTCATAGAAATCACAGGCAGCCAAACTGTAATCTGTCAGTCTATTTCCGGACAAGAGCCTTGAACCTTGCGCGTGCATACATTGTTATTACACAGGGCGTTGCCCGTACATTTATGATTGGTCAAGACTGAAGAGATACCATGGTTTAGACTTGGTTCTCTTTGGTAGGTGCGCAGACTTAGAAAAAAGTCCCTTGGCAACACGATCCTCCAATGAGCATTCGGCTGGCCTGTGGAAGTCCCTCCCTACTCTGGCACCATCATACGTAATTTGTTTCTTCTAAAGCTTTCAGCAGATATAGTGGAATCTTCATAATTCTGCTTCCTAGTGTGTGGGAGTGAAGCTCCCATTCAACCTTAAGGCCGGAGCGATGTCCTGTTTATGAATAACTCTGTACTTTGTATTCTTTCAGTGTCTGCACCTGACCCTGTATTGCATGCTAAAGACGTAGTTCTGCTGTCTGTGGGGTGTTCTGCTGTCTGTGTGGTGTTCTGCTGTCTGTGAGGTGTTCTGCTGTCTGTGGAGTGTTCTGCTGTCTGTGTGGTGTTTTGCTCTCTGTGAGGTGTTCTGCTGTCTGTGGGGTGTTCTGCTGTCTGTGTGGTGTTCTGCTGTCTGTGTGGTGTTCTGCTGTCTGTGAGGTGTTCTGCTGTCTGTGGGGTGTTCTGCTGTCTGTGGGGTGTTTTGCTGTCTGTGGGGTGTTCTGCTGTCTGTGGGGTGTTCTGCTGTCTGCTGTCTGTGAGGTGTTCTGCTGTCTGTGGGTTGTTCTGCTGTCTGTGGGGTGTTCTGCTGTCTGTGAGGTGTTCTGCTGTCTGTGAGGTGTTCTGCTGTCTGTGGGGTGTTCTGCTGTCTGTGGGGTGTTTTGCAAGTATGGTTCATTTAAGATTGAGTTACAGCCCTTTGATTTTTCATAAGATATTCTAGTACAATTCCATACTTTCACATCTCAAACACATGCTCTTTCATTTACACTTTCTCTTTAAATCTCCCATTCTCTTCATCCTAATTGTCTGTTTAAACCACATGTATGTCTTTTCTTATCTCTGTAAATTATAAATTGTGTGCTTATTATTTCTAATGTTAATATTTTCTAAATTAATTTAGACCTCCTAATTGCCAGTGCAGCTTCAGAATCTTAATACTTGGACTGTGCCAACAAAATAAAACCCCAACGTCTTTAGGTGGTTTAAATAACATATTTCAATAGCTCTGAATTTCTGACAAGCATCTGTGTTATTCTTAAATCAAATGATTGAAACCCTATTTAAAATCTGAATATAATAATGAACTGCTAATGTTTCTGGTAAAGAAACACAATCATGTTGTAGATTAAAAACAACTAGAATCATGATACTGTCAAAGTGAATGATTTCCTGGTGATACTGCTTCTACCTGTCAGTGCTTAGATATTATCAAGCTGAAAAATGAATACAGAATTCCAACATACTGTCATCAAATGTCTTTCTATTATGAATTTAAATTGCCCTTGTGAAACTATTCTTGTGTTAATTTCTATCCCCATAATGACCTAAAATAAAGTGTATGGCTTTTACTTCTAATTATTTACCAGGCTAGAGACGGGATGTTGTCTAAATTAAATTATGTCTCATTACATTACTATGTTTTAGCTTAACTTAACTGTAATATGTTCTTTTTACATTTCAAACCCCACTTACTCTAATATCTGTTGAAATATCCACATTACAAAATTGTTTCATTATCACAGGTCAACTTCTTGGTATTCCCATTCTGGACTTACATCTCTCTCAGTAGCCCCTTGGCCACTGCTTCTGTATCTGTGTTACCTGTTATAACTCAATCAATATTTAGAAACATGTCAACATTCATCAAACAGTATCCTATAGACATGGAGCAGGTTCATTCTAAAACTATCATTCAATGGTCAGATTGAAAATCCGAGTTGGGGCGGCAGGTTTCTTTCAGTCCCTAAATGAAAAATGTAGATTGTGAATTTGACAGCCATGTTGATATAATACATTATACACACACACTCCCCCTTTTTACACATAAACTCATGTGTAATAAAATCCTGTAATGGGAAGAAAACTTTCAGGTAATCATTGATTATAAGAAAATATCAAACATTATTTACATCCATTATTTTTCCACAGTAAACACTCCAGTTAAAAGAAGTGTTTCTCTCCATCTTTCAGTCCTAAAAGAAACAGAATCTTCAGATTTTTGTTTGAGCTTCACATTTTGCAAACCACCACTGCCTGTGGGAGTAATAATAGCATCAAGTAGATTAGAAACGGGTCACATGTGCGGTTTTCCAATTTTGTGGAATTTTAGGAAACCTCTCGTTTCCCACAGAGCCCCAGAATAATGTGTTAGTCCAAAAACATGCTTGATTAGTCATTGTTTTAGAATCATGCAGTTCAACTGATCACATGCCGGCTTACATTCACACTCACACTGTCTGGTTGTAAGGTCAAGTTTGGTCAGGTACACCCCAGAGTGCTTTTATCAAGACACACTGTCAGTCAGGGTCAAAGGCCATTTGGTCTCAGTCTTTTTGGCCATGTGTCGTGCTCTGCAGAGACTTTGGTATTTCAGCATAGGCCAGTATCCTTTGTCTACAAAATCTGTCATGTATGGGTCACCATCATTTATTAATTCACGATTACAACTGTAATTTTCAAGATATCTCTAACTTTTCATTGGGAAAGCTGTTTCCCACAATTCCTAAAATTTGTTAGCAAAAAATGTCACTTCCTTATAGTACTACTACTGCAGTTTATTAACACCTAATCCATATTAAAACGTCTAATACAGGGGTCTCCAACCTTTTTTAGGATGAGAGCTACTTTCAAAAAATAAAACAAGTCGTGAGCTACTTTTACTCCTCTTTTTTTGTTTTTTGCAGTGTATATATTTAGCACATTTTAACATTATTATATGCTTACCTTTAACCTTTGTGTGCTGTTTGGGTCTGTGGGACCCGTTTTCAGTGTTTACTAAAAGAAAATGTATGCAATTTAATTATTTTAACCTGCTTTATTTGGGGGCATGCACCCCTGGGAAGATTTTTGTTTTTTAAAGTTGAAGTTAAATGCATCAATCTTTGAGCACAACATGAATATATGGATACAGCTCTCAACACTCATATGAAAGGGAGCTGTATACTTTTCAATAATCCAAACATCTTTAGAACACACAGGGAGGCGTGTGGCGCGTGGCGCAGTGGAGTAGTGCGTTGGTGTTCGGATCAGGGGAGCACAGGTTCAAACCCCGCTGCAGTCAGCATGTGGTTGTGTCCCAGGGCCAGACACTTCACCCCAAATTCCTCCTGTGGGGATTGTCCACAGTATTGAGTATGTAAGTCGCTTTGGATAAAAACATCTAACAAGTAACATGTAAAGAATATGATCACAACCAATAACAAATCATTTAAACTTGTTTATTTTTATCTTATTTAAGTTAGCATTCTTTATTTCTTTATGCATATTTTACTAATCACATAATTTTAAACTTTTTTTTTTTTACTGTCTTATAGTACACATTGGAATGATTTCTTACTTTATTTTGTACATCTATATTAAATAGATAAATGTGTGCTCTCTCTAGCTCTCTCTCTCCCTCTGTCTCGCTCACTCACAGAGGCTGTGTGCCCCTTTGGGCGATGACGGCTTGCGGTAAAAAAAAGAATAAACATATTTGTAAAGTGGGGCGACACAAACGGGATTTTGAAGAGTGGGGGGGACATGTCCCCCCTGTCCCCAGTGGAAATTACGCCATGCGTGTGTGTGCGTCAACTGCAATAAATATATATGCAAGTTGCAACACGCACAGAGTAAAACTTTGCCCCTCATGTGCTGTATAGGCTGGCATGACTAGGCTGTGTTCAATGGGGCTGATGTGTTGTGTCGATTCTGCCAGAAGGAAAATCACGGTTAAACTCCTTATGAAGCGATGAGCTGCCGCTCCACATTGCTTTTCTTCCCGACTGCAACGCTGGTCCCGCAAATCAAGCAAGAACGTGATTGGTCGATATTCATTGTGGGGGTGGGGGTGGGGGGAGGAGGGGTGTTAGATAGATATAAAGTTGTAGTAAGTAGATAGAACTCGCTATGATTGAGGTTTCGTTTATGCATAGGGTAGATTCTTTTAATTACATTTCTTTTTTTGTTGTGTGTATTTTTTATATGTTGGATTTGCTTGGCGAGCTACTTATTGAGAGCTTGCGAGCTACCGGTAGCTCGCGATCGACGTGTTGGAGACCCCTGGTCTAATAGATCTATTTCAGAAACTTGTTCATATAATTTTCTTCTTGAGTCAAAACATTATTAGGATCCATGAAGCTCTGCTATGTATTTCACAACTCATTATATTCATTTATCTTCAATTCTGGTCCACTTAAGGAAAAATGTTGACCTCTTTAACAGTATGTGGAACCATAGGTGTCTGGACATGTAACAATTGCTCCTTCCTTTATCAATTATTTAAAAACAGAAGTAATTTCATCAATGGTTTGTAGTTGAATGTAGGAGTTTTCACTATGGCAGGTATATTTTTATAAATTACATCTCTAAATTTCCGGTCATCACTAATTAAATGGATGTCCATTAGGTAGGAGGTGGTGACGCTTGTCTTTTAAACTCATAATCTGGTGCCGTGCGCTCCCTGTGAAGCTGCGAGTACGATTTTTTTTTTTCAAACAACTGCAGGGTGGGTTGAGTGACCCCTTCTCCCTTTCAGATACTGGTTGTCAATAATATGCACCTTTACAATGGGTGATCCAAGGCCCCACATTTGTTTACTCCCAATTATATTGTTTTTTCCAAATTAAATTTGCTGTTTTTTATTTTTATTTTATTTTAAACTCTGCATCTTGGACGACAAACAACAGTTATTTCCCCATAAAAAGTTCTCCTGTAGTAATATATGCTACAATGGTGAAACCAATACCTCAAATTGAAACACTATATTTTTTTTAGAACTAGCTTTCCCTTCAACATGACCTATATAAATAAATATTTGTCTGATTTTATAGAGTGGTTACTAAAACTCTCCCTTTAAACTGTAGATGAATACTGTTACAAATTAAAACACTTCCGAATTCACACATGAATAAAAGCTCTAAATGAATCATTTGTTTACAGGATGAAAAGATTGAAGAATATTTTCTACTCTGTACTCCTAACTCCAAAATACCCACTGCTTAAAGTGTAGTGAATATTTCAGGGGGAGAGTCCAGGTCTCGGGACGCATTACCTATAGAAGCTCTAGCACACTGAGGTTAAATGAATCCAATCCTTTCCTCTCTGTCTTTTTCTAATCATACTATCTGTCTTGGTTGTTAAATGCCATCTTAACAACAAAAATAATGTCTCCTAATAATATAGAGCAAAATGAATCGATAAGTGAGATTTTTTATAGATATCAGGGAATTCAATGTATACAATTATTATTTAAGTTTATATTACATTGTTGCAGTTTCTTCATCATTTAATCAGACACACAGGTAATACCTGATTTATATGTCAACTCTATACTCAAGAGTTTAAAATAGGATCTATACCTTTTCCCACAGATAACACTGATTGGATAATGTTTTAATGCTAACACACTGATAAAATCTCTCTTATGTATGTATATATATATATATATATATACTCTTAAAAATATTATAACCTAATTGGTTTATTAATTGTGTATTATTGGATGCCCTCATCAGTCATGCACATCCAAATATGATTTATTTTCACATTTAATTATGAACATCTCTAAAATTGTCATAGCTTTTTATTCATTTAATTTCTGTTTGGCCTAGATGATCCACTAGGTGGCGCCATTCACTCTGTGGAGATGCAAACTTTGTCCTGCAAAAGGCTCTAAAGTGGATTTTAAGTTCATTTCCAATTCTGTTACCTGTAAATAAATAGATGAATGAATGGATTTCTTAACTTTGTCTTTGGGGTAATCTGGTCGGAGTCTGGCAATATCTAAGTTTTTATTTTTGTAAAACTGAGCTAAAAAAATACTGAAAGCAGTTGCTTTATTTCTGCAGGTTTTAAGTTGCTGTAGGCATACTGAGACGAAAGGGTGTATTGTTTAAAATGTAATACAGTACCAACTACCACAACAGCTTTTTGTAGTATTCTCTTGCAGTGTGTTTATAGTAAGTTAATATTTAATAAAGTTAGACTGAAGCACTCCTTTGGCTGTTCTGGCTCTGCCAATTATTTTGTGTGTTATAGTGACTCCTTCTGGTGACTTGCCGTACTGCATGAAGCAGTTATTTTTAGTTCCCATGTGACAGGAAGTTAGCCCATTTCCTGTAAGTTGTTATGTTTCTACATTATATATATTTACCTTGAGTGTATTATTATGATCATTGATCCCAGCTGACATTTTGTAGTTGCTGTATATGCAATATAGCCTAAACATTGTATCTGTACTTTAGCACTGACCTAATTTCATGCCGTCTTGGATATCTATCTATGTATATGTAATTATTATATCGTGTAGTTGATATTTACAATTGCTCTTGTTTCTGTATTCTTTCAGTTTCACACTGCTTGCTTATACCTCATTCACACCAACGGTGTTTCAGGGCCGGTTCGGAGCTGGAGCTTGAAAAGCACCTGGTTTTCCTGTTCACACCGCAGTGGAGCAGCCTCTTAGCTCCGGAATCCGGTTCATTTCAAGCACCAAAACATTGTCCGGCCAGAGCAAAAGCACCACATACGTCACGCTTACGTCGAGGCGGGGGCGGGGGCAGGGGCGGGATCAACTCTTGAACAACAACAAAAAGCCCGCGTTTTATCCAGTTTGTACACAACGATGGAGAAACTTAACAAGCAGCAGTGGTCCACTGAAGAGACCAGCTACCTACTGGGAATCTGGTCTTCTGAAGAGTTACAGAGGAAGCTGGAGCACAATCGGCCATTGTTGTTGTAGATGTCAGCTGTGAGGGGGTTCCGCGCGCTTTGGCTTTATGAAGCAGGCACGCAAACGGTTACGTCATGACGCAAACGATGACGCAACGACGCAGCACCAGTCGGACTCTGGGCAGTGTGAAAAGAGCCGGAGCTAAACCAAAGAACCGGTTCTGAACCTGAAAAGCTCTAGCACGGAGCTTGAACCGGAGTTGCGTTTGTGTGAATGAGGTATGAGTAAAGCTTCAAAACAACACCTCGTGGTCCTGAGTTTTATGTGAGAGTGTTTATCTCGCTGGTTAACCGAGAAGGAGATTTCGGCGAGGCCAGTATACCAGTCAATTCTAAAATTAAATACAGAGTTAATCCCAGGTCAAATATGTTAGAGGCTCTTGAACAAGACAACAGGAAAGTGTACAGTCAGTCTTAACACTGTGTGTACAGGGTTATGGCATAAGCCATGTGGTTTCTGAAACACTTTGAACATCGAGACTGAAGGCACGGCAACATGCAGGAGGTACTGTAATACTTGAGAGGATCCTTCTCTTGGAGTTCATCCCTAAATCTGTTTCTTCTTTTTCAGCGCTCTTATAGCATACCTCCCATCAGATGTGAGCATAAGCTATACAGTAGTATTATTAGTTCACGTTCAACTTACATAGCTCAGTTTATCAAATAACAGTTTTGTTATGAGTTTCCAGATGATTGACACACAGACAGTGAGCATGCTTAGCAAAGCTTTAATCTGAAAAAGCAGAAATCATTTGGTAAAGTTTAACATAAGTATTGAGTACAATCACTTCTATGACTGAGGTTGATATACAATAAACAATATCATTTAAAAACATTTCTTTGGCTTTTTGAAATAGGGTAGTATATGTTTTGAACACTTTTTCAACATGCACCAACTATCAAACGTCCCTCCATAATTTGTTAAATTGTTAGGCCGTTAAATAAGCACAACATTTACATTTGATACAGTCATTCATTTATTGTGTGTCTATTAAAACTCTAAATCTCAGTGCACTGTTATTATGTTGGCTTTTTTTTGTTTTGTTATTTGGATAGAACAAAATGTTTTAATTAGTAAAAGAAAAGGAGGGCTCACCAGCCAATTTGCAACGTAAACTAATGGTAAACAAAGAACAATTTTCTTATTAAAGAAAGTGACGAAAGAAAACTGGAGCACATCTCCTCCTAATGAACTAAACACACTGTGAGGAAGGCAACTTCGTCACTATGGACTGACGGCTTTGGGCCGGGTGATATTGCACTTTTTTAGCATGATTGCACAGGACAGTTAACATTGTATTGGTATTTGCACATAATTTATACGAATTAGAATTTTTTTAACTGATTAAACCGTATTTATTGAAATGTCGTCTGGATGCTGGGATGAGGATGACAGCGGTTGAGTGTAATCAGGGTGCAAATAATATGTTGAATGTCTGGCCGATGATTGTGTGCACCTGGGGCCCTGGGTTGTCTCCTCCCCCCCTCACCTGTGTCTAATTGCTCCCCCTCACCTGTGTCTTGTTAGTGTCTGTGTATTTAAGTGCTGTTTCTTGTTGGGCTGGTGTGTGTGAGATCTTTGTGGCTGCAGGATGTGTTCACGGAGAACAGCAGGATTGAGGCTGTGAACTCTGTGCACATTATTTTAATAAATGCCCACGTCGGGTTATATTTTTGGACGTTCTGCCTCTGCCTCCTTGCTTGGTCGGGCCGCTCAACGGTCAGTCTCACTCTAAGGTCTCACACAGAGTCACTACACTACACCACACATGCTGCACTGGTCACACATGCAGCCCAGAGGAGAGGGAGACTGCAGCCTTCCTCAGGTCCTTTTATGGAGGCCATGATTGGGGATTGAGAGCACCTGAGGGAGAGGCCGCACCAGGAGGGAGACAATCAGGGGGAGGGGGAGAGAGACACACACCCACACACCCACACACAAGCACACATCCAAGCACCCACTATGGCACAAGTAAATAAACCTCAGAGTTATGTTGCAAGAAATGGATAGAAGGATGAAAGCTCTGCTGATTAGTTTGTGACCTAAGATAAGTGTGTTTGGGTCCTTAGCGTGCCGGTGTACTATCTAGCCATTTAAAGCAGCAAGTGCATTGTTGAGCATTAATTAACTTCTCAATGTAACATTTTAGTAGGATCCAGTTGTGTCAATGCCTAGGTCAGCTCTTCTTTTGGCCTACGCACATTCATTCCTAACTTATAACACACTCATCCACAGGATTAGCATCTGGTGAAGCATCTACGAAGCACTTGACACATCGGAATCCTGTATTCTTTGGGTTGTAACAACGGAAAATGTTGTCGTCCTTTATTACTTTTCTAAGATTACGAAATGTCTTTTTAATGTCAGCGTCAGGAATGTCCATCGTTTGGCCGTTGTTGTCCTTGAACCAAGCATATACTTTATGAAACACAAGGGCAAAGCTTTTCCCTCTTGTTTTTAGATTTGCGATGTTATTTAAGATATTGAAGTGACCTCCTTCCTCTGTACACTTGCTACATGGAGAAAGCCAGGAGTAGAGGACCAGAATGTGTGAATCCTCACGTGTGTTACCTAAGTCTCCTAAATTGTCTAGTACCAGTTTCTCTGCATGCTCAGTGTAGGTGTTTCCCGATTTGGTTGTCTTTTTCAGAGGAACTGCCACAACAACATTTGTGTCTGTGTATACCTCGCCGTCTTTAAGATCATTGTTCAACTTGTCCCAATCGACAGGTAAAATAACCTCTTCCAACTCCTTAGTTGTCTTTGGGACCTGAGGGATGTTTACTGCCACGCTGAACTGCTGCCCATTGTATCGGTAGCTGTCAAATAAAACAGACACACAGTATTACCTTTTGTCAGAGTACAAGTATTCATTCACAATGGTAAGTATACATGCTGCAACATTTGAATGAGTTTCTTCAAATGTATGTGCTCATGTGTTTCTTTGTTGGTGTATAGGCTACGGCTTGAATATGCTTAATGAAGGTTTTTATAAACATACATTTTCTGAGTAGAGGACACATTTTGATCCCTCCTTCTTTTCTAAGGTCACATTGTTCTGCTGTCTTACACAAAACACCTTAATAAAAAACATCTTCCTGATATTCCATTTGATTTTTAGCTAATCAATAAGTACTGACATTACTTTCAGATCAGACAACGTTACTGATGCACATTTGATTTAGTGATTTTCACTTAAGATCTTAACCAGCTGAACAGATGTACAACTAAAGATAGTGGAGACTTTATTGAAATGTCAGGACTTAACCAAAACAACACTGAGAGTCTACAGCCATGCTGAATCTTTGAGATTGTTCTTACACACGGCAATCATTTCAGAGAAATGCTACCATTAATGGGCTTAATGTTTATGTATATTCAGGATCCCTAAAAGCTACTCTTCCTAGGGTCCGACACTTAAAACAAACAATACGCAACAACAACATTCAAGACATAAGTCCTGACATCAACAATCTCCAACAACAATCTCATCCCCTTTCAACATCAAACTCAGCCAAGGATGAGTGCACAAGACGCCCACCAGTACAAAGCATGAAATGAGGGTTCACAGTTCACAAGGGGTACATGCTCATTAGTAGATGGCCCTTCAATCTCTTCTTGAAACAGGCTCTGTACTCTATTTCAGCAAATTAGTTTGGCACTGAGTTCCATTATAGCCCTGTAAGTCACAGAAGATTTGTCCTGGGTTTAGGTGCCAGTAGATGGCCTGATGTAGCTTGTCTTGATACGCAGAGTGAAGCAGGTAGGACCCAAACGCAGATAACATTTGATAATACCTTTATTTCAAGGTCTAGAGTAAACTTGGAACAAACAACACTCTCCGGTGAACTAAGTGACGAACAAAAGAAGCACCAACACAGAACACAGGAGGAGACAAGACTAAATACAGGGAGTCACAAGACGAGAAACAGCCGGGCAGGGGAGGAGAAACAAAAGGGCCACAGGTGAACACAATCAGATAACTAGACACACCAGGGAATCTAACGACAAGAGGAAAAACACAGAGAGAAGGACCAGACAATAACCCAGAGGAAAACATGACATGGAAAACAGCAAAAACACCCAAACCTACAAAACTACAACCGTGACATGAACTTAGGAGTGTGACATGTCTAGTCTTATGGTCATGCTCGTCGTCTCTTGTGTAAACTATTTGATCATAAAAATACAGTGTCTTTTTGCCAAATCGGACATTTCTGAGAAAAGTGATAACACGAGATTGCAGACGTTTCTCAACCGGAAGCCATTATAGATTTCTATGTATAACTCCAATATGAGTGCGCTTCGAACAGTGGAGAGCAAGTCTGGCAGCCTTGTGTCGAGCTAAACATTGCTGTTAATGGTATGCTTCATGTTAGTAGCATTATACGGTTTACTAATGAGCACCTAACATAAACTAATACTGAGGCTGTTGAAAAAGTCCTTCGTGTAACAGGAAGTTGTCGAGACTTTTCACTTGTAAAATCACAAATGTCATCATAAAGGTGATGCTAGACTAAAGGTCAAAATCATCATGATTTGGATTATTCCTCTGGAGACAGTGACTGTGTGAATATAATCAGACTGAATCCTGTTAGTTGAGGAGACACTTTTCTCCATCTACATTTAGAAACTACTCTTACATCAGGGTCATACTTTTACTGCTTCTTTAACGTGCAGCAAAAACGTGGCCAGATATTCAATATCCCATTAATACATGTAATGCTATTTTTAAATAATGTTCAGTGTTCATTTTAAAGACTTTTGTGAACTATATCCAATACCTCCATCAATAAAGTACATCAATACTATTGTATTAGAATCAAATTGACTCACGTGACCTGGATGAGTTTAGCAATTCTTGCAACGTAATGTATATCCATCGACGACTCACAGTCTCCAATAGACAGACTGACTGCCAGCAGCACAGACATCCAACACAGGCCAGCCATCTGCACACAAATCAAGTCATTGACAGAGTTTCAAACATGAGAGAGGACAAGTGAAAAAGAAACAGACCTGTCTCTTAATTATTATCCTTGATACTTTTTTTTAAATATACAAAATCTTCCATTGAATAAAAATGACACTCTCTAGCCACTGTTATGGAATAACAATGCTGCGATCGGGGATGTTAAGATAAATAAACTGAAGTGCTTTTTAAACAGTGGTTTTATGCAAGTAGGACTTTCACTAAATGTAATTATTGATTATGCCCTCTTTTTGTCTTCTCGTTGTTTACCTGCAGCAGATAAAGATCTTTGGCGCAGTCAGTTGGGTTAGTTATAACACCGAGCCTGTCTGCTGCTTGCTGTAACAATGCACTTCACTTCTATCTGAACCTTAATTATTAACAATCATAAATCCACAGAAACAGCTAACATTAAACATTATTTATCTAGAGATTAAACAATAATAGCTAATAACTATCAGAGCCACACATTCCTCACCTTCATTTTTGTCTGTCAGTCTGAACAATACCTGCAACAGAAAAGACGCAAACAGAATAATGGCTTTATGTGGAAATTACAGTAATAATAGTCTTTTATGTTTTATTCCTTTTGTTAAACTGACGAGAAATATCATCTAGAATCGTTTTGAATTGGCACGATCACTGTGTAATATGTCTGACGATATTTAGGGTCATGCAACCCTGTCGCCCTAAATTGAGATTTATTGTGTTTTTAATACCATTAATTTAGAGAAAACATAATTTTTCTGCCTGACTCACATTGTTAATCAGCTCAATAAATAACTGTGACATTGAATTTAATTTGTTTTCCTACAATATCCTCTCTTTCAAAATAAGTTTGTAAGTAACCAACAAAGAACTGTCAAATAAATGTAGTAAAAAGTACAATATTGGCTTCTAAATGTAGAGGACTAGCAGTATAAAGTAGCATAAGCTAAGAATACTCAAGTAAAGTACAAGTGTTTTCTCCCTTGTTTCTTTTACCTGTCGGAGAGAGATGTCTGATGGACGCTCCAAAGCTTCTGCTGCTTCTTCTTCTTCTTCTTCGTCGTCTTCTTCTTCTTCTTCTTCTTCTTCTTCTTCTTCTTCTTCTTCTTCTTCTTCTTCTTCGTCTTCTTCTTCTTCTTCGTCTTCTTCTTTGCTCTGAGTGTGAGGAGTGTGAGGAGTAAGCTGCTGTGGTGGAGATGGTCTGAACTAACATCCTTTATAGGAGGAGAGGGCGAGCATGGCCACACCTTGAAATTTCAGCTCCACCTCTTTGTGTTCAAATAATCTTAACTTTATTGAGAGATTCAATTTAGGAACAAGAGAAAGAGAGTTCCTTTCAGGGAGACTTCAAGTAAAAGTCCACTAACTAACACTAACTTCACAAAATGACTTTGTTCCTAACCATCATCAACAACGTGCTGACCACAGCGAGCGAGACCCTGTTGCAGTAGCAGCACCAGATCTCTTTCAGACGTGTTGCTCAGACAAGCGGCTCTCATTCAAACGTTCTCAGTTCCCTTTTGATCTGTTGAATGTCCTCTGCTATGTGCAAAGCATATTTGTTTATAATTATATAATCAGTACCATCAACCAGAACTGCAGCTTTTTAATTCTTCTCTTCTCTTTCCTCTTATGCTCTTGCAGTGTGCTTCCGATGAGAGTAAGTTCACTTTTCTAAAAGCCATTGCTTTCTGTTTTTTTAATTAAAATGATATGATGATATTACCACCTTACTTTATTAATATATATATGTGTTGCTCTCTATTCGTCGTAGCAACAGACCCCATATCGCAACTTTCAGTGAAAGATTCATAAATCGATTCTTGATTTGATAGACAATTGTCTTCAAGTGTTTCCAGGTCCACAGCGCAGTGTGTTTAACAAACAGTCTCATTATTAAGCTGATCATTACAGGGAGAGTTAGAACAACAAGACCTAGCATGACTGTCTCAAATTCTGAATACAAATATATAATCTACAGCTGCTAAGTGCAGCAGGGATTTCATTAAAGTCTTTTCTGTTATTACACACCGGGTAAGCGACTACCCATGTGTATCGCTTTTACATTCATAATAAATTATTCATATTTCGCATTAAATGTATTAAAATATATAAAATAATCGTATTTTTTGATGCTCAGTTATTCTGATTGTATTCTGTTTATTTCACTTATGTAAAATAAACATCATTTGTCTTTAAGTTGCAGCTGTTGACTTCCTACCTCTGTCTATCTGTCTGTTCCCTCTTTTAGCTCTGTTATCTGTGCCTTTAGCTGCTACATCTTAGTTACTTCTCTTCTCTCTGTGTCCATCAGCTGTTGGGTGTTGAGCTGGTAGCGCACAGTGGCTTCATCAGAGTCTATTTGAGGAAAACATTGATGATTAACCTCATCTGGCAAACACATTTCATACATTTAACACATTTGTAATTGTTAATTTATGCTGTAGCTAACTTGCTGCAGTGAATACAGTCAGGGGGTAGGAACAGGCTTAAAGAGAGGCAAGTAACAGCAGACAGTGCAGCACACATTTCTAAAGAAAGACAAATACATGAAAAAAACATTTAGCTTAAAGTTCAGGAGGCTCCATAATGTGATTGACACTACAGCAATAACATGACATATTAACAAACATGAACAGAAACGTTTTGAGTCTAGTCTTAAAGAACAGCTTTAATTAATCATTAATTCATTATTTAATAAGACAGGTGTGTTATCTAAGGCAGTGGTTCCCAACCTTTTTTCCCAAGAGCCCCCCCAAATGACTCCTGTTGGAAGTTGCGCCCCCCCCACACACACACAATTAATAATTAAAGTTTCAAAGTCTCAAAATGCTACAACTACCGTCACAAACTAGATGAATGTGAAGTATTTTGTTAAAGGAGGATGAAAGCGTAATCAAGGAGCACTATTGGAGTGACTTTGATGGTTATTGGACTCAGGATGAATTCATTTGGATTCCCGCTGTATGAAGAAATTAAAGGACGGCGCAAGTGGAAACAATTCACAAAGGGATTAAACTGTTTAAAACACATGCTCAAAGTACGCCGGATTTTGCCGATGTGTTTATGCGGATTCAAAAGTCGTAAATAATCTACAAAATGGAGGAGACCGATCTGATCGGAGCAACTGTGACAAATAATCCAACTGAAACCGGCATGGACAATGACTATGTTTTTAAAATGTGCTTATCCAGACAAGCCCGGTTTGGACACTTAACGCGCAGAAGAAACATTTATATTAAAAAAAAAAATTATACATTTCTGTCTTTTTATGGCTATAATAGCTACTAACTTTAATTTGTATTCAAATTAATTAATTAATTATTTTTTATATTGTATTGTAATGTATAGGCAAGGCTTTTAGTGACAATTATGTATTGCGTTACAATTATATGGAAAAAAAAAAGATCTAGATATGATATTTGGCCTCAAATCATCTGAGGCCTGGCACCCCCCCTGCAATCGTTGGCGACCCCCCTCCAAGGGGAGCGCGCCCCCTAGGTTGGGAACCACTGATCTAAGGGAGGCTGTGGCTCAGACCGATCAGGGGAGCACTGGTTCAATCCCCACTCGTCGTTGTGTCCCAAGACACTTCACCCCAAATTCTTCCTGTGGGGATTTCTCACATTATTCTACTTAATGTGTGTAAGTCGCTTTGGATAAAAGCCTCTGACAAGTGACATGTAAATGAATGTATGATAAGAGATTATCCCAATGTCCCAGTCAAAAGGAATGGATTACATTTTGGCCTGTGTCCAAACCCCACATGATAATAAATAGGTAATGTATGAGTAATATAATGAGTATGTGGCTTGCTTCTTCTAGTCTAGCAGTGCCAAGAATGTGTTTATACCTTTAGTCACCTAATTATATAATTATGTATATATATTATATAAAACTGAACTGGTCACCTATGTGTGCTTTCCCCCTGGTTTTGTGTTTGAGCACTTTGCCCCCTGGTTGTCTACACCCGATGGATGTGTTTACAACTTTTTATCAGTGTGGTTACGACTTGTCTGCAGCAGACACTGAGATATGTCATTTTTAGGGACCATGATGATGCTAGAGAATCCTCATGATTTTGATTATCCTTGAATAGTTTGTTTTCTGGGGAGGACAGTCATTTGACAGTGTTTTTATTAATATGGGGGTAATATTGATGTAAGATGGGTGTAATAACTGGGAAATAGGGGTGAACAGAGGTGTATTAATGTGTAATATGGGTTTAATTTCAATATGCTCACTGTCACCAACCGGACCAAACTCACACACATCACCAACACTGCTGCCAGGATAATTGGACTCCCTACTCCCAACCTCACAATACTTAACAAGAGGGCCATCTCACGCGTTCTCACAATAGAACTAGACATCACAAATCCACTCAATCAGTTCCTCGCCCCACTGCCATCCGGACGCAGGTACACTAAGACATAAAAGGGCTCACTTTGGAAAAGCCTTGGTTCCAGCAGCCATTTCTGCCTTAAATAACAGACCTCGCTAAATGTAACTGCCATGTGTGTCATCATCTGTTGTTGTCTGTGTTATTGTTTATTTGTTATATATTGTATGTATACTGTGTACAGTGCCACAAAGGACAATAACTCTAATCTAATCTGTAATAACAGACGATTATGGGTTGATTGTAGAAAATAGCAATCAATAATTGTATACCCATTTAAGGGTTAAAAACATTATTATAACAGCAAGGTTAATGAATTTTGATTAAAAGCAAATGCATTCTGAAAAGTTTGTCCTATTTGTAATAAAACTAACAAACAAATGTTTAACTATTTATTTTGAGTATTTTCTTAGACTATAAAGTTCCTTATCTTTTCTCTCAGTGGGTTAGTGGTGAAGTCCCTAGGGACTTTGCTTGGGAACCGGTTGAAGGGGTCAAATGTAGAATGTAAATGTCCCCTGTGGGACGATTAAGGGTTCCTTCTGTTTCTTCTAAACCTTTAAAAAAAAAAGCTGTCTGTTTTCTGTGTAAACAAAGTGTTCATTGTGACTTGCAGATTGAGGAGGGTGATTTCGGAAGAAATTGAGATTTCTGAAGAAATGGAGAAGCCAAATGAACGTGTTCACTCTGACTTGCAGATTGAGAATGGAGATGCAGAAGTAAGTGCATGTGAGGCTACTCTCTTCTACACCTGAGTTGTGAGGTAAAACAAGAGAAGAGCAGTGGAGCTTTAACAGTTAAAATAGTTAGTTCAGTTCATATTTGAACTGACAATTCCAATATTTTACAGTTTGCAGAGACAATTTGCAAAGTTATATTCCTAGGAATATCTTCCTTCGCAAACATAATACAATTATCTAATTGATGTTTGTATAAAAAACCTAAAACTCAATGTTGGTACATCACCAGATCTCCAGCAGAAACAGGGCTTTGCGTATTGTAACCCTAGTTCTATAAGCACAGACGGAGCCCTCTACTGGACTCTATGGGTACTACTCTCATCAATGATATGCAAGCGTTCACACACTGAAGTTGGATAAACGTAGCCTGCCAATCAGGGCGAGCCTTCCTGAATGTGCGCGCATATAAGGCTACACCTCCTGACTGTCATCCTAAACCTTCTTCAGCGAGCGGCATAGGAAAGTCGGGCCCCTAGGTAGAGGGCTCCGCCTGTGCTTATAGAACTAGGGTTACAATACGTAACCCCCCGTTCTATCTCACACAGGCTGATGAACGCCCTGTCGCCCTGCAACATCGACCCACCACACTGCCCCTGACCGGCCTTTGGTTAACAGCCACCGCACCCCAACTTCCTATCATCCGGTTGTGACCGTGGAGAAGTCGGGCTGCAGCTTACTTGGCTGGGTAGAGTCTAATTGGTCTGAATAAGCCCATAGCTCCACCCTGCAGGTGCCAGCGAAAGTCACTGCACACTGCGCATTACGTTTCCCAGGTCCCTAAGGAGCATCTGGAGAACTGAGGGGGGGATGGTCACCAGCCGCCGTATGTGCCTCTTGGGATCCAAACGCAGGCTGGAGAACTACGAGATCCTCTGCGACCAAGTAACCAACTTCCGGGGAGGTGACCGCGAGCTGCAAGAAGCCTTTGCGGAACTCGAGCCAAGTCTGAAGGAACAGCTAGCTGAACAGAGTATCACCTTCAGATTTAATCCACCACTCGCTCCACACTTCGTCGGCACATGGGAACGGGAGATCAAATCTGCCAAAGCTTCACCACAAGTGGTCCTGAAAGACCAAACGTTGCCTGAAGAGGTCCTGATGACTGTGCTAGTGGAAGTGGAGGGAATACTCAATTCCAAGCCTCTCGGCTATGCGAGGCGCGACATTGCTGATCCAGACCCCATTACACCCAATCTCTTGCTCATGGGGCGGCGAGATGCATCATTGCCACAAGCAGTGTATGGCGACTGCAATCTGCTTGGGCGTCGTCGCTGGAAACACAGCCAGGTCTTGGCTGACCACTTCTGGGCCCAGTTTACACGTAACTATCTCCCTAACCTTCAGCTCCGTCAAAAGTGGCACACCCCTACGCCAGACCTAACCACAGACCAGGTCGTCATGATCGTTGACCCGCAACTGCCAAGGGCTCTCTGGCCAGTTGGACGGGTAACCAAAGTGAACCCGAGCGATGATGGTAGGATACGCTCTGCAGAGGTGAATATTAAAGGCACCACATATATTCGACCTGTGGCGAAACTCATCACACTTCCTGAAATGCCAGAGGACTGAAAAGCCTACCCCACATTCTAGCAGGCACATTTGTGCTATTACAAATTCATCTAGTGAATTTGGCGGCGGCTGTGCAAACTTCCCTGCTTTGGGACACCCCACAGGCAGTCCAGAGACAGTTACCGGACGCACCCCTCACACTGTAACGTCATTAGACTTTCAGCGAGTGAACGGGTCGTTGTGTGTTCCGCGTTGTGCGTTTATGAAACCGTAAATGTTGTTACTGTGGCATAAGCACCTTCTGAACACAGCAGCCTGCCTTTATTTAGAGCTTAATATAGCCCTTCTTCTCCTGTGAAGTTCAAACCCAAGTCTCCTTCACATTTTCAGGGGAAAAGAAAATCAGACTTTTCCATGGCACAGTCCACCATCAGTGATACTGTAACTTTACAACCAGCCATAAAACAAGATTGCTGGAAAGGGGAGGGGAACTGCGGAAATGGACTCTCAACACCAGAGATTCAGGTGATTATTTCAGTGTCCTTTCTTCATGTTTTGGCTAAAGACAAGCAAGCAGATATGGACACGGTTGGTTTGATCCGGACCGGTCCCCTCCTAATTTTCTCCATTTTTGTGTGTGTCATTACTGGAAGTCCTTTAGGTGAGTGAAGCAGTAATGGATGGATATCTTGTATTTTAGAAACAGATTGGATTTAAAAACGTTAGGATTACTTTTCTATCTGTGGTGAAGGTGCTGGATTTGAATCATGTTAAATGCTGATTGTGTCAGTACTAAGGTATCTTTGTGTTTCAAATCTGTAATTGTAATCTGCCCAAAATCAAACAGACATACATACTGTACAGTGAGTGTGGGGCAGGGCCTGAAGTTCATAGGTTCATTGGGAAATCTTTATCATGAATACTAATCTGACAGATCTCAGGCAGAA
Source organism: Notothenia rossii (assembly GCF_949606895.1). NCBI lineage: Eukaryota > Metazoa > Chordata > Actinopteri > Perciformes > Nototheniidae > Notothenia > Notothenia rossii. The sequence goes on along the minus strand of NC_136912.1, from coordinate 7,284,232 downwards.
GGTTTGAATAATGTACAATTTAAAATGTTACGCATGGGAAACGCTCCAACTAGATTAAAGACATATAATCAGTAGGTGGGGCTGTTTTACAAATCGTATCAAGATACAAAGAAAATGAACCGAAATGTGTTTTTAATAGTTGGCGCTTCTTCATTTTTTGTTGAATAAATGTTTGTCATTTTGAAAGAATCTGTGATAGTGAGCACTTCTCCTTTGCCGAGATAATCCATCCCACTTCACAGGTGTGGCATATCAAGATGCTGATTAGACAGCATGATTATTGCACAGGTGTGCCCAGGGACGTCGGAACTATTTTCTGGGGGGGGGTGCGGGATTTTTGCTGGGAGGGTCGGGGGGGAAACTCACACTATCAATGATTAACGAACTCGACACGTAGGCCTAATAGCCTAGGCCTATACATAACAGATATAGGCTACATAAACACACGCAGCATCTTAATTGTTACGAAAATGTATGAAACAAAATGAATTAATGAATTAATCAAGCCTTTATTAAGGAACATACTGTAGCCTAATAGGCGATAACATAGGCCTACAGCATTCAGAAAATCAACAGAATAATACAGCCTTTACGAACATAGGCCTAATGGAACATTCAGAAAAATAACGGTTTACTTTGCGCTCGTAAGGGCTTTTAAACTGTTCCAAAAGTAGACCTTCTCTCCGTTGTTCTGCTGATAAATTCTTTAAGCAGGGTCGAGACATCGCATTCATCGAGAAGGTCGCTATGCGCATTCATAATGGCCAAATGAGTGAGTCTCTCCTGCTTAATAGTATTGCGCAGCCACGTTTTTCAACCTGCGCAACGCCGAGAACGAGCGCTCGGATGCCGCGACAGAAATGGGCAGAGCCAGACAGAGCTTTATGAGCCTCTCCGCTTCCGACAGCATGGAGCGGGATTGGGGCTGCAAGGTGTGCAGAATGGCCAATACATCCTGAATGGTTTTCACTTCTCGCCCCCTACACACGTCGCTCAGGATGTCCAGCTCAAGGCTTAGCTGCTCTCTTGAAAAGGAAGTCAGTTCCAGGGAACCCACATCCACTCGTTTCCCTTGGGCCGCCTGTAGAACTGCCTGCTCTCGCCCTGCAGCTACGCGGAGTCCTTCCTGGTCAAAGCGCCGCTCCACCTCTGTGCGCACCAAGTCCAGGGCCTCAAACAATTCCCTCTTCCACAGGCTTGGATATTCTTTAATAGTTAAATATAACAGTTAAACAACAACCAACAAATAGTTTCCATATGGGCTGCCTATTTAAGCTGGGTGGGTCAACCTTAAATTTTCAATTTAAATTCAAATTATGAATATGGTTTGTTATGAAAGTAGGCCTATACGTTATTTAGTCAGTTGATACCGTTGTAATGAATTATTAATTGCAGGCTAATTTCGCAAATAAGCGTACATGGATGTAGTACATTATTATGAACTATGATATCGTTTTCTATGGATAGATCAAATCTGTCCACAAATGCTGGAGAGCACGCTCTGTGTGCGTATTTGTTGCATTCTTTCAACATTACAGACCGATGAGCTTTATGATTAATTTTAAAATACTGTTGGCATTATTTATTTATTTATTTAGGCCTATTTATTTACCCTCGTTCTCCAACTCCCGTTCCTCCTCCTCCGCTGTATGGCGAAAACGCGCTGGGGTCTTGCTGGTGCGCACTGGATGAGGAGGCTTCAAGTTGTAGCGCTCTGTGTATTGTTTGGTCTTGGCCACAAGGTCAGCGAAGGTGTCATCTTGTCTGAGTGTGTTCAGTCGCTGGCAAAGAAGTTTGGCAGCTTCCATTGATCCAAGGGCTGTGACTTTGGTGCCTTGCAGTGACCGAGCCACGGATTCACATGGCGTAAACATGGTAACGCAGGCAAACAAACCAAAGACTGTGCACGTAGTAGTGCCCTTTTTGAGCAATCCTGCCACTTTGGCACGCGTCTCTCCCTTGACAATCCTGTCACTCTCCAAGGTCCTAAATGTCTGCAGCATCTCTCCATAGCATGCCAGCAACCGTGACAGTGCCACAACTCTGACGCACCACCGAGTTGGGCACAGGGCAAGCAGGTTGATCACTTCTCCACATCCAAAAAGAGACTGGTATAACGTTTTTCTCTTTGCTGAATCATTAATCACAACTGTGACTTCCCGAACAAAGTTCAGTGTATCGGCAACAAGGCGCACTTCTTTTGCCACTTCTTGCAACACTAAATCCAGAGAGTGGTTTGCGCAGTGGACAAACAAGGAGTCAGGACATGTTTCCTTTAATCTTGCCTGCACTCCCTTGAACCTCCCTGACATGTTGCTGGCTCCATCAAAACAGTAGCCTTTCAGCTTCTCCAGCGGCAGATTTAGCCGAACAAGGACATCTTTAATGCACAGAAAAAGCATCTCGGCGGTTGTGTCTGGAGCGTTGTAAAAGCCCAGAAAGAAATTCTGGACTTCAAGATTGTCATCTGCAAATTGTATACTGCATGAGAACTGTTCTTTTCCACTGACGTCGGTGGTCCCATCAGCAGTTAAGCCGAAAAAAGGACTTTCGGATGCTTTGGCTCCGATTTTCCTCTGGATGTCATGGGCAAATAGCTCCAGAACTTCATTCTGGATGCTGCCCGACATCCAATTGTCCCTCCTCTTCATCCAGTTTTGCAGGTCAGGATCAGCGCGTACCCTCTCGACCACTAGCTGCCACAACACCCCATCCCGATTTGCAGCTCCTCTCAGAGGGAGTCCCTGGCGCCCCAGGAATCTCACGCTGCTGAAAACGAGCTCCAGCATTTTCCGGGCTGTTATTTGTTCTTTAGCAGCAG
>NC_136912.1:7246411-7276411 GCF_949606895.1 Notothenia rossii | reverse complement strand
ACCAACCAAGGTAACCCCCCCCCCCACCTTATCACCTGAATCTCCTCCTAGAGCACCATTGTGTTCTTTGTAACCAAATATCTCTCAGAGGGGCGTGGGGAGGGGCTCCTTATTTTCATCTAAAGTAACAGACAGAGAATCAGCACTTTGGAAACAGGGCTGAAACAGAGGGGATTATGGGATGCTGCAATGATCTGTTTGGTGTTTCAGCCAATCAGAGACAGGCTCTGGATATATCTGAGACCTGATATATCGATGAAACACAGTATAATAGGGGACCTTTAAATGGAAACCAGTATTATTCATTTGATCTATTCCAGAGAGATTTCATGGAAGTGATCAGGGACATAATCTAACTTTCTGTACACTCAGCTGATTCTAATATTCAGCAGCTTCAATAATTGTATATCTTTCAAAGTTAAAGACTCTTTCGTGCAACATTTTCCATTTGTGTTTTTAATTTTCTTTTCTGAGCTTGAGTGGAGGAATAACATTTTTACATTTCAGCTATATAGATACTCAAATTCTATTTAACACATTTTAAAACTCACTTCTGTTCTGAGTCCTGAAAGTCATCTCAACACTTTGTTCATGTCTTCCAGAGTGACTCCACTTTGTATTATTCTGTCATGTGTGACGGCCCTGTTAAGGTAAGTAACGTTTAAAAATCATAGCATTCAGTAGCTTCACAGAACAAAATACTTAAAATAATATACTTTACCTTTGCAGTACAACAACTCGCGCACAGTGAAAATCAATGACATCAATGACCACAGTCCGGTTTTTGAACAGAAGACCTACACCACTGACGTCTCTGAGGTAAGTCGCTGAAATCTACAAGCAGTTGACAGGCTGCCCAAAGTACTGTATTTAAATCATTCAAATTAGTTTAAAGAGATACAAATAGTAACAAAAACTGTGTTCAGGCTAAAATGACTCATAGGAACAGCAGCTTAAAGCTTTGTGCAATAGAGTGGTGCAGTGACAAGTCCTAAAACCCGGAAGTGAGTTAGCATTTTACCACTTCCTGTTCCCTCGTCTCAGAGCCAATGGGATCTCTCCATAGAAGTTTGGAAAATAGCTGGAAATAAGGTCTGTGGTTGAGACACATTTAAGAGACGGGTAACGTTTTGTTCTACGACATTAAACACATCAGCAGTGACCCCACTGGTGATTTCTGAAGAGTTTACGTTTACGAACACGTAAACACTCCTCTAAGTTTGTTTTTCCCCCTGTTCTGCTTGAAAGCAAGTACCTGCCTCCTGCAGACTGTTAAAACAAAAGCTTCAACTTGTACAATTTAGAATCTGTATTTTTGAATATCGATCTTAAATTGGCGTCACGTTGAAGCAGCGACCCTGCTGTCGTTCGTTTATAGCATAACGTTAGCATTTTGCTTCTGGCGATTACATTTACGATTAGAAAATTAGAAAAGTAGGGTAGACATGTGGATATTATCCCGCTGAACAAAACGTGATCCGTCTCCTAAATGTGTTTCAACCACAGACCTTATTTCGAGCTATTTTCAAAAATCCTATGGAGAAATCCCGTTGGCTCTGAGACGAGGGAACCCATGCACAGATTACTTCCGGGTAAATACGTCATCCCTGCACCACTCTATACCACCGCTCATGTGCAATATGAACTCACGTGCAATTTACGTTTCATATTTCTTGCTTTGAATTTATTTACAATTTTAAACATTACCAGCTACTTCAATATTTTTCCTATGGTGACTTTTTTAGAAAGAAATCCTGCTACTTAGTTTTACCATGGTGTTCTTATCTGTTATTTGTTATTCTTGTATTGTGTTCTTCTTATTAATGTGTGCCTAGTTTTTTATATAATATGTGAGTCTATTCTTTTTACTTTAATCTGCATTACCTTTGCTGTTATAATGTCGTACATTTCCCCGTTGCGGGACAAATATCTGACTGATTCTGATGCTTGATGATGATGTTTGTTTATTTTATCTGTGCCTCATTTCAGTCTTTTCTCTTTTTTAGATTAACGACGTGGACAGCGTGGTTATCCAAGTTACGGCTAAAGATGGAGACAGCACTACAGCAAACAACTTAGTGACATACTCCTATGTAATAATAATATAATCATTATCATGATAAACTCATATTTTAATTATTTTATTTACACATGTAACAAGATTAGAGTAGCTTAAGAATTGTTTTAATCACAATCAGATATTCGCAGTTTTGAATTATTTTTGATGCACTGAGAGCAGATGTATGAAGATGTTTTTTAAATATTTGGTTTGTACGATTCTAACATGAACTCCTAACGGTTCAAAACATGTATTTGGTAATTTTGTCAAAGTGTGACTGCCTTTCATTTAACTCACAAACAGTGATGGATTCTTACGACAAAAAGTGACCAGACCGCCAACATTATGATGCTTATTTTATTGTCTTGAATGTTTAAGTCTCAAAATCACGTGTCATGATGTGTAACAAAAATCTGTGAATGTTGTTTTCTTTTTATAAGGCACCAACCTCAGAAGACTTTAGTTTGTTGAGCTCAGGGGCTTTTATTTTGAAGAGACGTTTAAACTACAATTTAGTCCAGAAATACAACTTCCTTGTGACGGCCAGGGTAAGTGAACATATTTGCAACTTTAAACAGAATTATTTAAAAAGCCAAGGGGACATGAGTAGCTGACTGTTCTGTGTTCTCTGCAGGATAACTGGGGTCTAAATGACACGGCCACTGTGACGATTAACGTAGTGGACTTTGATAACTTTAATCCCTCCTTCATCTACAACGTGTACCAGGCCTTCATTCAAGAGAATCAGGTGAGTCTGTTAAAGAGGCCCTTTTGTGCTTTTTGGGTTTCCCCTTTCCTGTAGCCTGTTGTTGTGTGTATAGGTTTTTGTGCATGTAAATTGCCTGCAAAGGTTAAAATCCAAGAGTTCCCTCCAGAGGCAGTTTGTCACAGCAGGGGTGTCTCAATTTCTCAATTGAAACTCAATTTCATCACGGGCTACATCAGCATTATGGTTGCACTCAAAGGGCCGGTTGTTACTTTAAGACTATATAAAAATACATAAATATTTAATATATATAAAATGATGTATTATATTACATTATTGCCTCTGCATTGGATTATTATCAGATAGGGTAATAACTTCATAATTAACTACATCTGAAAGAAGAAGTCAAGGGAAAATAATTGCAAGTCTCGTCCGTGAGAATGTCACAAAATGATTTTAAAAGAAAAGCCAAATTATAAAAATTAAAAAAAGTCAAAAAAAGTGACATTTTGAAAAAAAAAGAACAATTCAGAGAAAAAGGCACATTCTAAGAAAAAGGCATATTTTGAAGAAAAAATTGTCAAATTCTGAGAAAAAGGCATATTTTGAAGAAAAAACACCCAAATTCTGAGAAAAAAGGCATATCTGAGATGCATTGTGGGACATGTAGTTTATGGGCAACGTGCTTCTGTAAAGCGGCACATAACCGTATAATAAACATATTGTATTCTTTGCAAGCACTTGTGAGGCCACAGAAAATGAAGTCACAGGCCGGATTTGGCCCCCGGGCCTTGAGTTTGACCTCCCTGTCACAAAATACCAATATGGACTTGAAAATGAGCATAATGTGTACCCTTTAACCTATACAATATAATGCAAAACAACATACCTTATGCACTTGATTATTGACCTGTTATGGGAGCTGAAGTTGAACCTTTTAGAGCTGAACATTGAAAAGTAATTTTAAAAAATGAATATAAAATATATAGTATAATATAATTGAAACACATCCTAACCACAATATAGATCACAGCCAAAATGATTTGAAAATTAAAAAGCAAGTAATGTCCTCTTTGATGCGTACGGGTTGAACCCAAAACATGTCTCTCTTTGCAATGCCAGCCAACAATAAATGCTAAAATAATATACAGTCAATGGTGATGAGTTTGTTGCTGTATTTCTAAGATAATGTTGGTAGATTAAAGTGTACATTTAACATCTCTGCTCATTAAATAATTATATTTGTAGTGTTTTCTTTCATTGTCTGCTGAATGTTGCTGTTGAATTTGATTTGCATTATATATTTTATTAAAACCCCTTTCATATTACATATTTCAGCTTGGGCATTTCCGGACCATTGAGCCGGCGGCGATAAAAGCTGAGGACGGAGACAAAGGGATAATGATTCCTTTAACTTACAGCATCAGTGCAGGTAAACGACAAGAACAAAATAACTGCTCAGACTTTTTTGAGACTGAAGTACCAAATATTTAACATTGTGATTGTTTGTTTAGTGTCTCCAGGCAAGTATCAGAGTAACTTCAACATCGACTCCAGCAGTGGGGTTGTGTCTGTGACGACTGCTTTAGACAGAGAGGAAATGGACGTCAGTGTGATCGACATCAGCATCAAGGTACTGAAACCTATCTTTGGTCCTTCATGGAGGACACTGTAACAAGAACATCTAATCCAAGTCATGTAGCACTTTTAAATGAAATTCAAATACAAATTTCAAATGTTGTTGTCACCATTCTGCATCCAAATAATATTGTGGAGTTCCTCAAGGTTCAGTTTTAGGTCCCTTTGGTTTTTCTATTTGCAAAATATATCTCTGAAACTTTAACGTTTGGTCTCTCACGGAGGATGATGTGAGAATTGAACATAAACATACGACATTTGCTGCTTGTTTCTTCTAAGTTGCATCGATGCTTACATACAGAAGTTGAGTATCCAATATATGATATGGGTCAAAGGCTGGTAACATCTGTGGAATTTGTTCCTGTTTCTTTGTAATTTGCAGCAACAAGAGCTCAGTAGCAACATAACTAAATAGCTAAAACAAGCAGCTAGCTAATTGGCTTAAAGACAATATTACAGCTAACTGAAACACACACAAACATGCAACATTATACATATATGAACATTTGCAAATCTACACGTTTACATGTTCTACTGTATCTGCACACTGATAATATTATGTATTTTGTGTCATTGTGTCATGACACAAAATGTGTCATTTGTAGCATTCTCTGCATTTCATTCATTCATTTGTATTAGCAAGTAGAGAACTGTGTTACACATAATGAGTTACGAGAATAACTCTGCTTCAGTGAACTTTTGTAAGCTATTGTCGGTATTGTGGGTTCACAAAAATGTTACATACCCAATTTTTTATGTAAATGTACATGCTTGCAAAGAATATCTTTAAAATGGAGACAATTTTGATGAATGCTAATGACTCTTACCCATCCTTACATTTAAAAATATCATGTCAAATCAGACACACGTGTAAAAGAATGCAGTCACAGCAATTCAACACATGGCTTTCATCTGGATTTCAACAGATCACAGTTCATGTGCAGAATACAGAATACAAAACTTCCTAATTAATGTTTATCTGTAATATTGTCTCTCTGCAGGCGGCCCAGACAGACGACATTTTGAAGACGGCTGCCGCTTTGGTGACCGTCAGTGTCGAGGATGTGAATGATAATCTTCCAGAGTTTGACAAGCCCAACTACGCCGTAACTCTTCTGGAAAACTCTCCTCTGGATGCTGTTCTGTTCAAACCCATCGTCACCGACCTGGACGAGGTGGATTTTTAAAAATACTATATATCTTTGTGAAATTCTCAATAATTCGTCATTAAGTAATTTATTCAATGATGCTCTTTCCACAGGGAGGATTTGTGGGAACTTTGCGGATCGTTCCAGATTCTGCTCCTTTCTCTGTCGGTGCTGATGGGACGGTCAGAGTGAAGAACTCCACAGTTCTGGACCGAGAGACCACTGAAAGATTCACATTTCAGGTAAATAATCTTTACCATTAGCTCCAAACTATCAGGTTCCTATCAAAGACATACTTTTCTTTTTTTTAAAGTTCATAAATATTAGGGATTTCTTTACTTTTAACCATTGACATACCAGTTTTGATGAAAAATACTACGGTTGTGTCTTTTTTTAAAACAAAATATGTTTGTAAAAACTAAATGACTGCCAGAATAATATTCAATTTGTGCTCTAGTGAGTATTTGGGCCAGCAGGACAGCGTATGTGGGATTGAGTAAAAGTAAACAATTTTGTGCGCTTGTCCATGGTTCAATATCACAGAGGAGGGATCGCTCTGCCAGGCCGTAACATAGGTGTGTATACATAAAATAAAAGATAATCTAGTACGATATAGACTAAATGTGAAGGTATATTAAATAAAAGAGACTGTGAGGCTCATTGATGTCCTTCTAATAGCAGTTTGACAATTATTATTGTCTTAGTTGATACATTTATTGATTGTTTTAATCTAAAACAAAACCCTTAAATATCACAATACTTGCTCTTTTTGAACTATTTAAAAATGGTGGTAAACAAACAGTGCTGCTTTGTGATTGGCTCCCACAAAATGCCACTAGCTACAGTAGTACGTGTGGGGGAAACTTCTGAAGCAATTGGAAACAGGACTCAGAGAGACACGAGGAGAGCTGGAGCTTTGATGGCAAACACTGAGGGTTTATTTGGAGCTTCAGCCGGAGAACTCACAACCTTCCTCTGGTAGGAGGTTTTAACTAGTTTGCTTAGGGTAATCAACATTCTTCATTAGTTAGACTAAACAGCTGAGGAAACTGAATCAACTTTAGTTGTTGGTTATGGCCCGGGGTCATCTACACCCCTAGAAGGATGTGTTCCAGGTGTCCCACAACAATAACTATCTCTGACCGAGAGTTGCCCGATCACAAACTGGTAACAACAACAAAATGCTAGGGCAGCCCCTCCTTATGGGAGTTAACGGCTGTCCAAGGCTGGGCATTTCCGTGAGAGGGCGAAGGAGCACATGCAGGGCAAATTATTCCCCTACAGTATGGAAAACAGACAGGGCTGCATCTGTTTACATTCTGTGCTTTACTTTGCTTTTCTTTTGTTATTTACAGATTGAAGCGAGAGAGGCGAATCCCCCCCACAATAATGTAATGGTGCAAGTCATTGTGACTCTTCTGGACGAGAACGACAACAGTCCTGTGTTCACCAGTAACACTTACGAGGGAAAGGTGTATGCAAATCAAACAGAGGGAATGTCGCTGGTCCAGGTGAGTGATTACACAGTTATGAGTCTGGTTAACATTTTAGGTAATGTTTCATCTACCATTCAGATATTGTTTTCCAGTGTTGAGCATTTGACGAGCTACCATGTCCATCCCCTTAACTTATAATAGCAACTGTCTTGTTTTTATGCATTTAAAGATAGTTCTCATGGCTCATTTTGACATAATTGACAAATATCAATCTCACGTTTGTTAAATGGCAAGCTTAAACGGTTATATATGATACTCTGATTGAAATATTGTAAATAACATTAAAAAAGAGTTACGTTTCAATTAAGAAATACATAAAATTACAAATTGAAAATCATATTTGAAGGTTGTTCACCAGAAAACAATATGGAGTTCCTCAGGGTTCAATTTGAGGCCCCTTTCTTTTTCCATTTGCCATACAGAAAACAATATGGAGTTCCTCAGGGTTCAATTTGAGGCCCCTTTCTTTTTCCATTTGCCATACATTTGATGGTTATATCTGCATTTCACGGCAAAAATATTCTATAACTAACCCTGACTTTTTACAACTTAATGTCATAAAGTGTAACATTGGTCGTTTTTAACCTGGCCCCTAATTTCCCATGTTTTTTATCAACAATTTTTTTAATTAAGCGAAGAACCAGCAGCTGAAAATTGGACTGCGATGTTATAATTTAGAGTATAAAACACCAATGTAAACCTTTATTAAGTCATGTCATTACCAAATGTTCCACAATGTTAATTGATTAGTCTAATAGTCTTCTTTTTGGTTAGTTATTACATTATTGTTAACTATGAAATTGTTATAGTTTTAAGCTTGAAGCTTTTTTGTGTTGACATTTCTTTCTGTTGATATTTGTTGCTCTGTCATTCCCAGTTGACTCTCAGAGGCTAATTGGTATTATTTATCTCAAAGGTTAAGGCAGAAGATCTAGATGCCGACAAGAACGGGCAGATCAAATACTCGATTGAATTTGGGAACGACGACGGCTACTTCTCAATCGATGAAAACAGTGGAAACATCGCGCTGGCTAAAACCATTCCCCTGAAGGAAAACGTGCTTTTGGAGTTCCCCCTCTTCATAACAGCCAGAGATGGTACAACTGAGCAATATCTCTCTGAATATCCAGCACTTTCACCCTTTCTGATTGTGATGATTTAGCCTGTTAGGGTTAAAGAGATAATCGGAACAAAATCACAACTTTTGAAGCTACAAGTACGATTTCTTTGTATTTGTGTTGCTCAAAGCATTAATCCTACTTTGAACATCAATGTCCTTCAAATTAGTTTCTGTTGTTTTCCTAAAATGATCCCTGTGGTCTGAATCTTTCAATGACTCATTTTAATTACTCTACTGTATCTTCTTGGACTTTGGCCGTATAAAAGTCCTGGTGATCATATAATATATCTATCACAACTTAGACACATGGGTGATCTCAGTCACATACTGTACCTTGATTTACTACCCTACGCAGTTGCATCTTTCAAAAAGGCTTTATTTACTTTATTGTACTTTCCCATTTACTTAGGCTTCACATCAAATTCCAAGCTAACGTATGAAGACACGTACCACAAATTATTTATTGGGATTTGAAGGTTAGTTCGTCACTGCAATTTCACACAGCAGCATTTCAAAGTACTTAACAGAGTTATTAGGAGGCGTGTGGCGCAGTGGACTAGTGCGTAGGTGTTTGGATCAGGGGAGAAAGGTTCAAACCCCACTGCAGTCAGCATGTCGTTGTGTCCCTGAGACACTTCACCCCAAATTGCTCCTGTGGGGATTGTCCACAGTATTGAGTATGTAAGTCGCTTTGGATAAAAGCTTCTAACAGGTAACATGTAATGTAATATTAAACACATAGACATAAAAATCCTCAAATAAGATATGATAAAATAAGTGCTTAAACCTCACTGGTTGCTGCATAGCTGAGCCCCGCCTGGAAAGCTTTTATCCTGTGGATGAATCCGAGGGAACTACGTCCAACTTTTTTTTTTTACGCCACACTCAATATTATGAGTCTGATCATCTTCCCCACTTGTCTTATAGGCGGCAAGATATCCCGCTCCTCCTCAGCTGGGGTGAACATTCGTGCTCCTGGTGACTCGAAACCTCAGTTTTTACAAAAACTGTACCGTGGCACCGTAGAAGAAGAGCAGGAGCCAGGAGTTGTTATTCTTACGGTAAGTTGTTAATATCGAGAAATTCTCTCTGGAGGGAACACAGGGATTTTAGCCTTTGCAGACCATTTGCATTCACAAAAACCTATATAACACACTACAGGAAAGGGAAACCTCCAAAGGTAGTGCCTCTTTAAAGAAGTTAGTGACAAATCATTTTTCCTGTTCTTCCTGTTTGTGTGCTCAGGTTAACTTCCTCGCACTATCTGCTGAGCACCCTCCGACTCTCACGGTTGTCACAGATCCCGATAAATTCACCATCTCCAACAGTGGTGAATTCTCCACTAAAGTGAAGCTAGACTACGACGAGGCTCCACACAACTACACTGTGAGGATCTCCATCTCTGACGGATCCCACAGCGACAGTGCCGTGGTGGAAGTTCAAGTCACAGACGTCAATGATAACGGTCCTGTTTTCACCTCGAGTTCTGTCACAAAATCAGTCCCAGAGGACGCGGAGCTAGGGTCCAACGTTACTGTTGTTCCGGCTACAGACAAAGACAGCGGCTTTAATAAGGAGATCAGATACTCCCTGAGAGGAGGAGAGGGGCGGTTCTCTGTGGACGCTGTTTCTGGCATGGTGAGTGTTGCTGCTTCACTTGACAGGGAGACTAAGGCTAAGTACGAGCTGCTGGTGGTGGCTGAAGATCAGGGTCGTCCAGTCCGCTCCGCCTCAGCCTCCCTGCTGATTCAAGTCACCGACGTCAACGATCACATCCCTAAGTTCTCAGAGTCTGAGTATCAAGCTGAAGTCCTGGAGACAGAGTCAGCGGGTTCAATCCTGCTAAGCGTATCAGCGTCAGACCCTGATGAAGGAGCAAATGGAAGAGTTACTTACAGTGTATTCCAGCAGAGTCCTTCGTCAGATACTCCTGTGTTTGAGTTGGACTCTTCCTCTGGGACTCTGCGTCTGCTCCAACCTCTGGACTACAGCCGCGTGAAGGAGTACAGGCTGTTGGTTCAGGCTTCTGATGGCGGGACTCCCTCTCTGGTAGGGAACGGCTCTGTGGTGCTGAAGGTGAAGGACGTGAACAACAACGCTCCTGAGTTCAGTAAGGAAAGATACGATGTGACCGTCTTTGAGAACCTGGCTGGGGGTTCGTCCATCCTGAGCCTGGAGGTCACTGACAGAGATGAGGTGAGTCAAAAAAATACAGACTGTGCTTCTTAACAATGAGTACAGTTACAGGTCATGTTTTACCTTAGCTTCTGACTTCAACACTTGAATGAATTAAATACAAAATAAAAAGCTGAAGCCTCTGCTAATAATGAAATTGTATTACCATTTTTTCTGAAAGGGAATTTGGCAATAATAATGAAACAACAGTATGTAATGTAAAAAATGAAGAAATCACTTTAAATGTATGCTACTTTGGGAAAGATTGGAGACAATGCTAACGTCAGAGCGCTACATGCACTGCAAACAAGTTTAGTTTGAGGTGATCTTGGGAAAAAAATACAATGATCTGTATTTGTATATTCCAAGGCACTCCCTTTAAAACAATTTGTTGTATGCCTTGTGACACTGACAAACAAGAATGTGCCTTTAAAAACATGAATCCACAGCACTATAATACAATACTTCGCAGGGTGTCATCAATCTTAGCTCTTGTCTTGTCTCCTATTTGCACAATGACATGCTCGCCTTAAATATGAAGAATTAACCTCTAATTTTCAAATTTGTTTCCAAAGCATTCGTCTCATATTCTTTTCAGCTTCCTTCGATCTGGGTGCATGGAAATAATCAAGTTAAATACACAACTCCAAATAACGGATTTGTAGTTTGTCTGATCTGCTTGGTGAAAGAGACCCAGTTATATTTGTATTTTCAGTCGCAGTTTCTTTATCTTGAAGCTTTAACCACTTAACAGTTTGGACCTCAGCACTTCTGCTTCACACTGACGTCATTTATAAAGACTATCCCTGTCTTTTTTTCGATTATTCTGCATGTTACTTCAGATAAGAACCAGTGCTTGCGATTACCTTTGACTATGAAGTCAGCGCAGTTATTCAACACACGTATCTTCTTCTTCAGGGCGGATTCTCTGACGGTTACTTCATCTACAACAACGATACCTTCAACATCAACAATCAAGGTGTGGTCTCCCTGAGGAAGGACGTCACTTTGGACAGAGAGACAAAGGACAGCTACATTTTACAGGTACAAAAACAAAACAAATATAAATACTGTGGGGGAAACTTCTGAAGCAATAGGAGTCAGGACTCAGAGACACGAGGAGAGCTGGAGCTTTGATGGCAAACACTGACGGTTTATTTGGAGCTTCGGCCGGAGACCTCACAAGACAGGTGGTGGGTCTGACCACACAGTTGGGATGGTACCACAACAAATAAAGCATTGCCTGATACATATACATTTTTTGTTGCATATCTTGGTATTGATTGTGTTAACAAAAATAGTTTACAACACTATGGAGATATTTTGATTTCCTAAACTCCAATTAAGATGAACATTTCATTAATAATGGAAAGAAAGTCTCCCAAAATAAATATCTACATTAGACAGTATAAGAAGTAGAACATATAGCAAATCATTTCACAAGGTAAAAATATGTTGGGACTTTCAGTCTCATTGTATCCTAACAGTTTGCTCCCTGTTTTCTTCACAATTACTTTCATTAAGATTTGGAAAATATTTGTGAATGTAACTTTAACCTATTTCTCATAATAATATCTTAACAATTCACACAATATATTTGCAGTGTATTCACAGCCCTGCACAATAAGACAGGAAAAATAAAAAAATATCTACAATAAATAATAATTATATATCATTTTAAATAAATACATTTTAAATAAATAACTAAACTTTTTTACACAGCGTGTTATAGTTTTTATTTTATTTGTAATGGATAAAAAATATCAGGGAAGAGAGTTTTTCTCAGCTGACTTCAGGTCGGCTGTGGCTCAGGAGGAAGATGGTCCTATACTAGGGATGTCCCGATCACCTTTTTTTGCTCCCGATCCGATTCCGATCATTTGATTTTGATAATTTGCCGATACCGATTTTTCCCGATCCGATCTTTATGCAATGCATTAAGAGAAAAAAAAGAAAAAAAGCATTCAAGTTGTCCCTTAAGGTTATTATTTTATTTAAATAGGATATTCTATCCAACATGGATATAGCTTCTTTCTTTCACAGCAGCATTGATCAGTTCAGTAGTGCAGCATTGGATCAAAACAAAATAAAGCTTATCAGTACTCGTTAGCTTACTGCTACAATTAGACACTGCGCCCACTCTGTTGCCAGATTTGAGAGAAATAAGCAACCAGGTCTATGAAAACAAGCCCCAAAGAAGCAACACATACATGATGTTCTGTAATTTGAAATCAAAACTAAGGCCTCAGGATGACTTTAAGACTTGAACATGGTCATTTTTGTTTTGTAACATTGAACACAAAATTTAAAAAAAGTATTTAAAAAAAAAAAAAAATCCCGATCCCCGATTTTTTTTCTCCCGATTCCGATCTTTTGAAAATCACGTGATCGGCTCCGATCCCCGATCACGTGATCGGATCGGGACATCTCTATCCTATACCATAAAAAATATACTGGTTTAATTCCCAGCCCCTTCTGTCAATGTCATGAATGTCTGTCATGGGCAAAACGTAACCCCAAATTGGCCAACAGATTCAAAGCTTTATTGTCATGTGCACATTAGGTACAGTGTAGATATGGAAATGAAAAACGTAGGTCACAGGCTCCTCCAACCGTGCAACATATATATAGGACATGGAACAATTAAAACAGATGCAAATACAGAACAGTGTGTGAGTGTGTATGCATTTGGGTTTCCCCGAGCAGGTGACACCTTGTATGACAGCCCTTGCCTCTGTGTGAATGGGTGAATGCTGACTTGTAAATGTAGAAGGGTTGCAGAGAGCGTGAAAGCGCTATATAGATACCATCACCTAGTTTCCGTTCAACATTACCATCACTTCAGTCAAATGCTTTTATCACATGGCGATACTTATTTTGATGTATAATGGTGTATAATGTTTTTATGCTATGACGTTTGTATTTAGTTTTTGTCTTTGCTTTTCTGTCTCAGCCCTTTGAGGCATTTCTTGTGATTTGGGGCTGTAATACATTTTGATTTGGTTTGATTTACCCTGATGTCCTGTGTGTGTTTCCAGGTGGTGGCAGTGGATCATCTGGTTGACGGGTTCAGTTCCACGGCTCAGCTCAACATCTCCGTCCTCGACTACAACGACAACGCCCCGCAGTTCCCGGTCATCCCCGACCCCCTGCAGGTCCTGGAGGGCGACTACTCCGAGAAAAACCCTAGAGAAATCCTCATGATCGTGCCCACAGACGCCGACCTCGGCCCCAACGGAGAAGTCACCCTCTCCCTCAACTCCCCTCACCCACTCTTCAGATTCAGAGAGGTGAGGCCATGAGAGAGAGGATTGTGGAAATATTGTTGTGTCAGCAGCGCTCAGGTCCTAACATCATGTGTGGTGTTGCACAGAGGTGGGAGAAGTACTCAGATCTTGTACCTGAGTAAAAGTAGAAGTACCAGAGTGTAGGAATACTCTGTCACAGTAAAAGTCCTGCATTCAAAATGTTCCTCAAGTAAAAGTAGAAAAAAAAAGTATTAGAAGTATAGAAAAGTATTATCATCAAAATATATTGAAAGTAGCGACAGTAAAAGTAGTCATTGTGCAGATTGGTCCATTTCAGAATAATAGATATGATATGTTTTATAATGATTGATCATTAAAGTGTTCTCAAAGCTGGTAAAGGTGCAGCTAGTTTGAATGACTTTGTATACTGCAGGGTAGCTTGTGGATTTACTCCAGGTGGAACTAAAGTCTGATTTAACACTTGATTATATTTCACATCATTCATCCAGATCTGTAAAGTAACTAAAGGTATTAAATACATGTAGTGGAGTAGAAATACACAGTAGCATAACATTTTACTGAAGTACAGTACTTGAGTAAATGTACTTAGTAACTTCCCTCTTCTGTTGTTTCAGGACGGGATGCTGCTGGCAGTCGGACCTCTGGATCGGGAGAGCAAGGAAACATATGAGCTGGTGGTGAAGGCCTCAGATAACGGCAGCCCACAGAGAGAGGTAGGAGACGAAGGAGAGAGAACATTTCATTTCATTTGTTTTCTGACAGCACTGCACAAGGAAAACTAATTCTTTGAAGAAATGAATGTTCTTCTGCCTCCTCCTGTGCTTCTCATGGCATTTGCAAAACTCTTGCACCCGGATGAAAACAACAAATAAGGGACATGTTCTGATTGGTTGTTTTCATTTGAGCATTCGGACTATCTCATAAATTCAGCACTTTTATTTATTTATTCTATCAGTCTCATGCACCTCTGTAAGGATATAGTGACAGCTTAAAATCAGATATGATATAATGTATTTTGAACAAAGTTGATAACTGTCGTTCTAATCAGGTCTAGTATGGCACCTGATACCTGGCAAAGAAGAGGAACTATTAATATATATATCGATATCATCTAAATTGTAATCGATTATACCAAACACAAAGACTATTTAAAGATTGAGATATAACAATCCTAACCTCCTTTGCTGACTTCTGTGCACCAGAACATCACCACCATCAGAGTGAGCCTCGTGGACGTCAACGACAACAGACCTGAGTTCAGCTCCAGCAGCTTCGCCATCAGCGTCCTGCTCAAAGACGCCGAGGAGGGGAAGCTGCTGCTGACGCTGTCCGCCTCCGACAGAGACCAAGGGAACAACTCGCTCATCAGATACAGGTCAGATCAGCTGACTCACTCTGCTTTCAATACAAGGTCTGCTTTGAAATGTCAAGAACTCATGATGGTGGAACATGGAGTGTTTTCATCTCGGTGCAATTCACGTCTAGAAAATACGATACGATAACACTTTAATTGTCAGATCAAGTCTGAAATTCTCCTTGCATCACAGCAGCTCCATGTGTAACATCAACAGACACATATCAAGACAGACAACAAACATTGAACATAACAGCACCATCAGTGAGAGAAAAGCTGCTCAAAGAGCCTTCAGCGTGCGTTTGATCTGGGATCAGCTCTGTGTTTACTGAGAGGATCGACTGGAGCACAAAGGATGCTTCAGGCTGACTTTAGTGATCTCCATTAGATGGTAGCAGTTCATATTCTCTGTTCAGAACATGCTTTGGGTCCCAGATGACCTGAAAATGTTTCTGCATGAACTCCTGTTTCTAAGAACTGATCATTTATGAGTTAATTTCCACAAAGCTGTTCTCAAGCTGTTCTCAAGCTCTTGAAATGACCAGTGTGTCTGTATAATCTCTCTCTTTGCTATGGTTCTCTTTTGTAGTTTCTCAGAGGGAAGTTCTCCATATCTGGCGCTGAACAGTGAGACCGGGGCCGTGACCTTGACCTCTGACCTTGCTGATGTGACGGAGGACACCGCGCTGGTGCTGAAGGCCATGGCGACAGACCAGGGCCGACCCCCGCTGAACTCCACCGGTCAGTGTGACGTCATCATGTGACTCAACCTCCACTTTAAGTTCTGGTTTGAGCTTCAACGTCAGGCGTTTATTTATTATTTCATATATAATATAAGTTTAAAATGGGGGAGGAAGTGTTAAGAAGTCGCAATAATATTTATATATATTTAAATATATAAAATATTAATGTATTATATTTTTAACAATAGTTCAGGGGTGTCAAACTCAAGGCCCGTAATATTATATGTTTATTAAATGGTTACATGTTGCTTTACAGAAGCACGTTGCCCATAGACTACATGTCCCACAATGCATCTCAAATTTGACTTTTTTCTTAGAATTTGACTTTTTTCTCAAAATGTCACTTATTTTTCTTGATTTTTTTCTGAATTCGGCTTTTCTTTTTAAATCATTTTGTGATATTCTCACTGAAGAGAATTGCAATTATTTGCCCTAGACTTCTGCTTTCAGACGTAGTTAATTATGAAGTTATTCTTACCCTCTATCCGATAATAATCCAATGCAGAGGCAATCATGTAATATAATACATTATTTTGTATATATTATATATTTATATATGTATATATATATTATATTGTCTTAAAGTTACAACCGGCCCTTTGAGTGCAACCATAATGCGAATGTGGCCCACTTTATTTAGAATTTTTCTTTTATTGACAATAAAGCAAAGACAGTTAAACATTTGAATTCAAAATCATTTATTGATTCACCTAAAATCTGTTTGATTCTAATCAAGCCGCTCGTGTTTTGTTTTGGGATTTTAACGAATATTTTTGTCGTATTTTCTTGCATGAGAAAGTAGCAGCTTGTTAACCGATAGTTGATTGTTACTTTAACTTAGTTCTGTATTTGTGTGTTCTTGCAGCCGATGTGGTGGTGAACCTGAGGGTCGCCAGCCTGTCGGAGGGCCTGGCCTTCCTCAGCTCCTCCTACAACTTCAGCCTCCCTGAGAACCAGCCGGCGGGGGGGGAGGTGGGGAGGGTCTCCGCCGCCTCAGGAAGTCCCATTTACGACGTGATTTACTCACTGAAGACACACACAGACCTGTTCTCTGTGGACGCCAGCGGAGCCATCCTGAGCCGAACACAGCTGGACCGAGAGGAGCAGGACTGGTACATCCTGGACGTGGAGGCAGTGGACACACGCTCCCCCCCTACGTCTGCCATTGCAATGGTACGGTCCGTTTTGTCACTCGTATTGATCACATAGACCTGTGCTGAATATTCATGTTCACTCAGGAAACCATAACCTGCAGTAAATTGTATATATACAGTTGATATGAACTCTTAAACGCTATACTCCTTTGCAGTTGTGAAATGTAACCAAATACATTTACTCAAGTACAGTGTCAAAGTACACATTACATTACATTTAGCACTGGCGCTTTTATCTATAGCCACTTACAATAAGTGCAATAAACCATAAGGATACAAACTAATGAGCGCTGACATATTTACTTCAAAAAAGCCAGACCATGGCTAAGTGTTGGTGCATAAGTTAAACTCTTAAGTGCTTTCTTTTCACATTTTAGGTCCTATTTAATGTGATGCCACCACTCTTCTACTTCACAAATTCTCAAATGACATTATTTTAACTTTTTATTATAATAATTAGACATTAGTTTTTGCATTTGATGAGCTTATGAAACATGATTTTGTTATAAATGAATGAGTACAGCAGTAACAGTTTGTCCATCAAGCAATCAGGAAATTGATGGGAAATTAATCGTATTTGTAAAAACCTGATTCCAGCTTCACAAATATGAAGACATTGGGCTTTTCATTTGTAATAATTGAGGGTTTGAGTTTTGGACGAAACCAACAGCTGAAGGTGTCACTTTGGGCTCTGGGTAATTCTGAAGGAAATGTCGCCATTTAACCGCTGACACAAAGTAAATAATCAACAGATTATCTGAGAAAATAATCCCTGTTGTGATTGCTTACTCTACCTACGCATGTACTACTTTTAATTGCATGTCTCAAAATGTGATGCAAAGTCATACAAATATTTCTTTTATATATACAGAAATATATTTTTATAAAGGTGGATGAAACCCTCAAAGTTGAAACGTGTTCCCAGAGTTGACTAACCTATTCTAACGAGTATCCAAGTGGTAAAAGTACTAATTTACTTAAGAAAAAGTGAAATACTCAGTCAGTAAAAGTCCCACTTAAAGGTGGGGTAGGTAATTCACTTCAGAAACACTTTTTGTTATATTCCATGGAATGCTCTTAACATCCTGATAGCAATGAATATATTAAATGCTTTGATAATAAATACATACAAATATTTCATCTGTGGAAGCCGTGGCGCTGTAAAAAGCACGACCAATCATCTGAGCCGGCCCGGCTAAAGTAACTGGATGGCCTACCTGCCTGTCAGCCTTCCATCTGTGCACAAACTTATCTCGTGCCCTCATTGGTCATGTGCGCGTTCGTGTGTTGGAGGAGGGGCTCTGTAAGGAAGTCTGAACGAAGGGGCAGATTTGTTTCCGCTGCGTACTTCAAATTCTAGCGCACTCGAGCTGGTTTCTCCATTCTTACCTCCCCTACCTTCAATAAAAGTATGTAGGAAAAACCAGGAAAATGTACTTAAAGTGATAACTGTATAAATAAATCTCTGTGAAGATCTCGGGTGTTTGTCAACGGCTTCTAAAAAGAACAAGAAATCTTAGAACTTTTTTAATTTCTTGTCAGTGTCTTCAGTATTTTGACAAGCTGTGCTCTCTTCCAGGTCAGAGTGGAGGTGGAGGATGTGAACGAGGCTCCACAGTTCTCCTCTGAGGTTTATAAAGCCTCTGTGTTCAGCATCGCCCCGTATAAAACCCCCGTCATCTACGTCAAGGTAAACACACCCAGCTGCTGTTAGGAAAACAGGTTCTTCACAGGAGGAAGCTCTCGCTGTAATAAACCGTCAGAGAGCCAGATAAGAGGCTTCGTGTTTCTCCTCGGTGATGACCTTTGAGCCGAAACACGGCAGGCTGTAAACTCAGAGAGGTTGATAAGCAGAGACGATGTTTTTATTATTAGGCTATGTTTTATTGTGCCGATACACATTGTTGCACTTCCCGTCCTGTTCACTTCTCAACACGTCATTTACCTTAAACGTGTTGTTATCCTTCGAGATTACAGAAAACAAAGAGCAGTCATCAACACATAAAGATTCAAGTTTCAAGGCTTTTATTGTCATGTGTACCTAGTTACAGTGTATTTATGACAATGAAAATCTGAGGTCACAGAGTCCTCCAACAGCGCAACACAATAAAACAGATAAATAGTGCAAGTAAATACAATAAAATAGAATAGAAGTAGTGCCATAAGAGTCTATATACAAGTGATAAATAAACAATAAACAATCAGGCTGTTATGTTTTACCATAGAAGTAGGACTACTTCAACTTCTCCTCAAAACATCATCTATTTCATATTTAAATTAATAATATGGTTACATTATATTTACTTAACTTAAAACAGTTTTTTTTCAACCACATTTCCCTCTATTTGATATTGTAAATTCACTTTTTAATACCATATATTGGTCCTGATTCTGATTCTCTACTTCTTCCAGCCACTTGTTGACCTTAGGAAATAAACAGTCACGTAGAATAGTAGGCCATAAAAAAGGTCATAAAGTAGAAAAACACTTCGGTCCTGTTGAAGTTTTTTTAAACCTGTCCGACGTGTCATCACTTCATCATTTTACTCAGAATAAGCTTATATAAAACTACAGTAATTCAAATCTAGAGTCTCTGTCTCCCACAACAGTGCTACATACTATTCAGTATACTTAAGACTTAAAAATACCTTAACAAGCTCAAGAAGAAATAGATAAATAACAGAAAATAGTGCAAGTAAAATGTTGAAATATGTCACATATATCAAATAAGATAAGACTTTATTTATCCCGAAAGAAATGATTGTGCCATAGTTAAATAAGATACTATAATAATAATAATAATAATAATAATAATAATAATAATAATAATACAACTGTACACTAACACTAAAAGTGCAATAAGAGAGCAGATTAAAGAACAAACTACAAGAAACAAAGATGGACGGGTTATGAAAGTAGAAACTTTACAGTGAGCAGCGGTACAGTTTTTACATTATGTCTAAATATTCATTCATCTTCTCTTCAAGCCGCGGTGTTTTATTCCACTTTCAGTATTTTATTTATCATTCAATTGAGAATTAATGTAAAAACTGCGGTACAGATTTTACATTAATTCACAACTGAATGATAAATGAAATACTGAAAGTGGAAAGAAACACCTCAGCTTGAAGAGAAAATGAAGTGGTATTCAGACCCAGGTAAGTCTCGTCTGATGTGTGCTGTCTCCCCAGGCGACGGACCCTGATTTGGGGGAGGGGTCTCAGCTGGTCTACAGTCTGACAGAGGACTCTCAGTTCTTCGCCGTGGACCCGTCCTCCGGCCTGCTGTTCGTCGTCTCAGCTCAGAGTCTCTCCGGACTGAACACCGTGGAGCTGAAGGCCTCCGACCCGCGAGGGCTGAGCGCCACAACCAGGGTGGAGGTGATGTGATATAACAGAACACAGCTTTATCACAGCAGCCAACGCACACATTAGATTAGATTAGATTACTTTATTGTCATTACATAATGCAAGCAGTGAGTGTAACAAAATTAAGAGGGTCTAACCAGAGTGCAAACAGTCAGTTATATACACATCTATCAGCAGTCTGTACAAAATAAATGCACTATACAAGTAAAGGTACATAGATGTCAAATGTATAAATACAAATGAATACACTTGCGCTTCAGCACAGCACACAACGAACAAGTTGTGGCAGCGTCTCACAGATGCTACGGAAACAAGGCCTATTTTTTTATTAACTTTGTAAAATGATCATGTTCGTAAGATAAGGCAAGGCAAGTTTATTTATGCAGCACCTTTCAACACAAGGCAATTCAAAGTGCTTTACAAAAATGAAAGACATTGTGAAATAGTGCAGCGGAAACATGTTACAAAATGGCCTTTTAAAACTCTAATTTAAGTTAAGATAATACAAAATGAATAACACAGGGACATGAATAAAAGTTACAGTGCAATGTGAGATAAGAATATATCAATTAAAAGCAGCGGTTGGTACTAGTGGTTTTAAATGTTTTTAGACGTGACGGAGCAGGTTGGACTTTTATTAGAGATGTGTGTGTGTTGTTTTATAACGTGTGTCAAAATGCATACCTTGTCTTTGATCTGCAAAACAATACTACCTACAGGTACAAATAAATCACCTGAACCTGAATCATTAGAAAGGGACTCAAATGCTACTCCAAATGTAGTTTATTCTAGGATTTTCAGAAACAATGAATTTGCTGTTGGGTAAAATGGTGCATTCATAAACTCAGTAAGGAGAATTTAAATACAAAAGATAATATTTATTAGAAAATGTAGGAACAGAGGTAGAGTGCAGTTTAAAGTAGAAACTTACATATTATATAAAAAGAGAAACGTTTGTACAAAGAAAAACAATTAAAACAAAAACTTCCTGAAAGTATGAAATGTTATATAACTATAATAACTTTTAAAAGGTTGTATACAAATGTGGAAAGACACATACAGCTACTAAACGAATATGATTAACTGTTTATGAAGGAATGGTGAAAGCTGTTTCCATACAAATGATGTCCTGTTAGACATTAATAATCACTAATATTTATAAATAAAGGTTTCTGCTGCATGTTCTTCTTTATGGAAACACCTGAGTTTTACTTCGAACAAACTGTTAAAATCTCTTCATCTTAAATTAACCACAGACATTATTCCAGGCAGGTGAACGAAGAATAAATGATACAGCTAAAAACAGTTGGAGGCCTTCTTCCTGCTCTAATCCATATCTAACTGATGTAATGTAAATTACTCTCTGCTGCCCCCAGGTGGAGGTGCGTGGCAGTGCGAGCAGCGGAGACATCGTCGTGATCTCCATCAACCAGCCGGCCAACATCGTGGAGAAGAAGGTCCCAGAGCTGGAGAAGTGAGTGGAGTTTCTCTCAGGGTGGAGATCATGTTGGGGAAATACTGAATGTCCTCTTCCAGTATCAGAGTACACATGATAACAAAGATATCCCAACTGCAGCTGTGAACATGACAGGATGTGTGATTACCTAGAAGAGCATCAGGACTGTTTGAGGCATATGATAGCTATGTGATTAACATGATGATTCAGCCTCTATGGAGAGAGATATATGACAAGCATGATCATTTATGACGTGGAGCTCATCTGAACCAAACATTGAATACTGCTTTCTATTCCTCCATCTTGTGACTGTGTGAGGATTTTGAGAAAAAGTTAGAATTTTTTGAAAAAGTCAGAATTTAGAGATTTAGAGAAAAAAGCCAACATTTTCAGAAAAAACTCAGTATTGAAAATGACAGGATGTATAATTACTTAGAAGAACCTGTATTCCTCCATCTTGTGACTGTGTAACTCCCTCTCTTGGATATCAGCATGTGAAGGACACTGTTCAGGAACTAGCTGATGCTCTGTATGTGATGACTACTTCCATTCTGGAGAGGATAACAAATACATGGATCTTGAGATTGAAGCTCAAGCCGGAGACCAGTGATATGTTTTCTCCATGTTATTAACATGTGTCTCCTGCAGGTCTCTGGGTGCAGCTCTGGACCTCACTGTGAACATCCTGGAGGTGTGGAGCTCCAACGGAGGATCGTCCAGAGCCAGAGCCTCCGTCAGGACTCTGATCAGCTTCATCTCTGAGGACGAAGGGGAGGTGGTTCCCTCGGAGGACGTCACACAGTAAGAGCTGCTGTTTGATTTGTGATATTGACGTTAACATGCAGAGTTTTACTTACAAGTTGTTACAAAGCAGCCTGAATCAGACTGAAGATGTCATACCGTAGCTTACAGGTGTGGAACATTACAAATGACATTTACTAAAGTACACATTCGAGTTCCTTTTCTCTAATGCCGTTCTACGTAAAAGAAAAATATTCTTTTTGATACATAGTTACAGTATACAATTCAGATGTTGGCATATGATGAGCTGGTAAAATATGATACTCTGTCATAAAGGACATGAGAACAGTTTATCAGCTGAAAGGATTAGTAGATTTAGAGAGAGAAATTGCCTATTTGGACAATCTAGTCCCTAGGAAAAAATGTTTAAAAAAATGTCACGGTTCCAGCTTTTTTAATTAAACATGTCCTGCTTTTATTTATTTTTTAAATGTTATGTTTTGGTAGGGGGTCCTCATATAAATGTCAAATGTGTGTGTATTGTATTTTATAGTTTTCTATAATATATCATTTTGTTCGTTGGTTTGTTAAACATATATAATTTCAATTAAAAAAAGGCGTTATGTTCTTTTTTTCCATGCGTAAAGATGAAAATATCCTTAGTTTGTTGTAATTCATGCATGAAGGAGTTAACCAATCACACGCTGATGGAACATCACTATATTGTAATTATCTATATAGGCTTTTTCTATTAAAAAATGTTCGGGGTCGGTCAGGGGGTACTTGGCTGAGAAAATGTTTCAAAGGGGGTACATTACTGAAAGAACTTTGAGAAGCACTGAGTTAGAAGATATGTGTGCTACCTCCCCCCCCCTGCAGGAAGCTTCAGAGCGAGGCGGCGGCTGTGAGGGCGGAGCTGATCAAAGTGTTCGGGGAGGGGCTGCACTTCGATGTGGAGATAGAACCTGAAGATCCCGACTCCAGCCAGCCGGCAATCATCGCTCTGGGCGTCCTGCTGGCGCTGAGCATGCTGGGATTGATCGTTGCTGTGGCCTTGATCATCAGGTGAGAGAAGAGAGGTCGTCATTAAAGCATGTCGGTATCATCTATACCCCGTGGAGAGAGAAATGACACAATGCAGGTTTAATACGAGTCATTTTTTTACGTTATGGGTCGATCTCAGAATTCTGACGATTTTCTGTCTGCGGCAAATTATTAGATTGTTGAAAATATTCTCAATAAACTTACATTTATTTTATTTATCGCATGATGTCAAAGTTCTGCATCCATTTTTCATACATCCTGCCTTCCTCTAAGAGCTCTTTATGTTCACACTGTTTGACTTTAATGCCCCAGGGTTTGTCCCTTCATCCCAGACAAAACCTCTTCAACTCAACACATGTTTTACTGTTCGCAAAAAAAGGACTTAAAAAACAATAAGAGATCCCCTTTCAGTGATTAACGATGCTTATTTAAAATCAACACTTGTATCCTAAATCCTTCTAATTTTTATGTCATCAACCCTTTTCCTAAAGCTTAACATAATACAGGGTTCGTACGGTCATCACAAACCTAGAAAAGTCATGGAAATTCAAAATGCAAATTCCAGGCCCTGGAAAAGTCATGGAATTTCACAAGATAGTGATACTATAATGATAATAAATATTGTATCGTATAGTAATGAAACGTAACATGGCGCAGTATTTCGCTGGTGAGAGATGTCTAAAGTGGCTTTAGTCTGTAGGAGCTACTATTTGATATAAGGCTCGCAAGACGCCAGGGAAGTGCAGTTTGAACAATGTATGGCTTCTAAAGGATAAGTAGCAAAGTGGCTATCAAAAGACATTGACCCAAGACGTGCTAAATGCAAACTGTGTAGTGAAATATTCAATATTTTGAATATGGGCGAGGCAGCGCTTGCTAGCTAAATGAAAGAGTAATTTTTTGGGTCATGGAAAATTAGGTAAAGGTCATGGAAAAGCCATTGAAAATCATTGGTGAAAAAGTTTGCGAACCCTGATAATAACTCAGGCATGTTTGATGTTTAAATATCAGCGTCTCAATGCGTGAATCCTCCCAGGACTCAGGATGAATGAAGGTAGAAGTGTCCGTTAGGGCTGCTCGATTATGGCAACAATCATAATCTCGATTATTTGGGTCAATAATTGTAATTGCGATTATTTAAATGCGATTACTCATTGACTTTGAAAAAATCCAACAACCAGAAAAAAAATGTGAACAGTATGTTTTTAACAGTTGATTACCCTGAACTTTAAATATAATTCAACTGAAAAAAAACAAAACAAAAAAAACAAAAAAAGATTAATAATAATCATACAAAAATAATCGTTTTATTTCGATTACGTTGTTTTCGTAATCGTTGCAAGCTGTTATGCGGAGTGCGTTGCGGTGGAGATTTAATAGAACTCAGTAGTAGACAGCTTCCTTTAGCCTTCATTAGGCATATTTATTTATCGTGGTAGGAGAGATGCGGTTGTGCTGCCGCTCAGCTCTCGATCCAAACAAAATCTAAACGGATAAGGTAGAGGCCACATGTAGTGCACAGTGGCGTTTTCTCCCGGAGGCCAAGGGAAGCCAGGCTTCCCCTGTTTTTTCTGATTGTAGTTATAATTTAAATAAATAAATAAAAACACTTTGTTTTGTTTCGGTAATTCTCCTTTGCTGTGTGTTCCTGCCGGACCGTCTCTCCGTCTCTCTCCCATTCTCATTGAGTATTTTACAAAGAGTGAAACAGCGCCCCTCTAGATGTTATGGTGAAACAGTAGATTGCATTCAGTGTTGCGAGAGGAGGCCAGCCAAATCTGGCTTCCCTTGGTGAAAAAAAATGGAGGGATTGACCAATCAGATGAGGCCTACGTCATGCCCCTGCCAATCTGTGATTGGTCAGGGCCATGCCAAGGGAAGCAGGCCGCCTCCGGCTTCCCCTGGAGGCTGAAGATTTGATTGGATTGTGAGGCAAAATCCCTTTCCTCACAATCCAATCAAATCGCATCGACATCAGTTTTACTACGTAGTACTGTAACTGTCATCACCGCCGTTAGAAATGATCAAGCAAATGAAGCATGATGGAGGGAGGAGATTTGGCATACTTAATTAAGCATAACTTCACTAAACTTCCGCTACAGCAGCAACTAAAAATTAAAGCAGATGAAACTCCATACAAAATGACATCATTGAGAGCATAGCTCGTTGTATCCAGGATGAGACTGATAAAGAAATAAAGATTTGTCCTTTCATTGCTGTACAAGTGGATGACACATCAGACATCTCCAATAAGTGCCAACTCACTATCATAATCAGATACGTGAATGAAAAAGGCAGTGTGTGTGAACGTTTCCTCTGCTTTTTTGATGTCGGCTTAGAAAGAGACGCAAAAGCTGTAACATCAGTTTTCATGAGAGCCATCGGGAACTACAGTCCAACAAACAAATTGATTTGTCAGACTTATGACGGAGCTCATGTCTGCATGAGCGGACAGCACGGTGGCGTTCAGGCTTTAGTGAAAGCACACTGCCCCAATGCGCTATTCATCCACTGTTATGCTAAGGCACAAACAACATTCAAGCAGCCAAACTGTTTTTTGCCAATCTCGATGCCTTCCACAATTTTTTCTCACGTTCATGTAAGAGATCAGCACTACTGTCTGAAGTTGATCGAGCTGTGCGTGTACCAGGGGGTTCTGCTGTGAGGTGGAACTTTAAAAGCCGCGCAGTACAGGCCATCCATGAAGGACGCGGGTCGCTCTGTATCGCTTTTGACAGGATTATGACAGAGCCGGGATGGGACAAAGAGACCATTGCACAGAGTGCTTCCTTGAAGCAGAAACTTGAGGATTTTGACTGCATACATTAATAAGAAATGCTTAAATTAATAAGACGAGAGAGTTTCAGCTGGAGAGTGCGTGCGGACCTGTCGGTCAGATAACAGGCGTGTAAAAGTCCTGCATCTGTATGATACAAATGTGTGTAAAATGTTACCGGGCGCTGAAATCACTCATCTGGTTACGTTATTGACCACCCCCCCCCCCCCCTCCAAAAAAATTGGCTTCCCCTAAATTTTTCCCCACGCCACGCTACTGGTAGTGCAAGGTATAGTCAGTGACGTCACGTCCTGGACGCACTGCAGACAACATTGCCCTCTGCAGGACACAATGAGCAAGGGCGCACATAATTGTACAACATTTAACACAAGCCATAATCGTAATCGCGATTAAAATACGATTAATTGAGCAGCCCTAGTGTCCGTCACATTTCAAAATGACGACGTGTTTCCTCTCTCAGGTTCAAGAGTAGTCAGAAACACGAGCAGGATTCAGACGACGAGAGCTTTGACATCGGGCGAAAAGCTGAAGGTTACACGTGAGTCCTCCACAAACTCCTCATGGTCTTCCTCACTCTTCCTCTCAGCGTCCGTCTGAAGACTTCTAATGAAATCTGTTTGTTACAGGAACAAGTCTCTGAACGGGGCGGAAGCGTCTGAACAGGTACGAAGAAGACTCATTCAAGTGTCACAATATAAACACTGATAGTCAGCTTGTGATATCGTATTTCAAAGTCTTTGACATTATCAAACACATCCATATTACATATTACCAGGATATCGTAGGGTTGACTATTGGTGCTTCCATAACATATTTACATACTGTGATTCTGATAAATAATCTGGAGATAAGGACTCAGAAAGACAAATACAAATGTGATAATTAAATCAAACAGAAAACACTGGTGTCAAATATCACAATATTGATTTATTACCCAGCCCTGAAACAACACTACAAGTCAAATAAGTATTTAAGTATCACAGTATTAGTATTTAGCCTGTCAGTGTTTCACTATTATTTAATTTGTTTCTGGATTAATATTTTTGGTGGTGCTAATGTTAACTCCTTCATATGATGATGGGTCGTTTAATCTACATAACGCATCATACTCTTATTCATATTCAACATATAGAAGTATCGTTTGTTTGTAGCTTCGTCCTAAGACAACTCATACCCTTTCCTCACTTTCCTAAGAAACACAGCCCGGTTCCAGCTTTGTGATGATGAGTTTTCCTGCTGATCCAAGAGGGTTTTTAAAGACTTTATTTAGATTAATAAGTAGGAGGATTGAATCAACACATGAACTGGACAGGAGAAGAACAACATTTCCCTGTGAAATAAAGAAGAATGAAATGAAAATACTCAAGTTAACTAGCATGAATGTTTATTTAAAGGTCACCAATTATCTAAAATCCTCTTCTTCACGTCTCTTCTACATCAACATGTGTCCCCTCTTCTCCATGTCTCTTCTACATCAACATGTGTCCCCTGTTCTTCATGTCTCTTCTACATCAACATGTGTCCCCTCTTCTTCATGTCTCTTCTACATCAACATGTGTCCCCTGTTCTTCATGTCTCTTCTACATCAACATGTGTCCCCTCTTCTCCATGTCTCTTCTACATCAACATGTGTCCCCTCTTCTCCATGTCTCTTCTACATCAACATGTGTCCCCTCTTCTCCATGTCTCTTCTACATCAACATGTGTCCCCTGTTCTTCATGTCTCTTCTACATCAACATGTGTCCCCTCTTCTACATCAACATGTGTCCCCTCTTCTTCACGTCTCTTCTACATCAACATGTGTCCCCTCTTCTCCATGTCTCTTCTACATCAACATGTGTCCCCTGTTCTTCATGTCTCTTCTACATCAACATGTGTCCCCTCTTCTCCATGTCTCTTCTACATCAACATGTGTCCCCTGTTCTTCATGTCTCTTCTACATCAACATGTGTCCCCTCTTCTACATCAACATGTGTCCCCTCTTCTTCACGTCTCTTCTACATCAACATGTGTCCCCTCTTCTCCATGTCTCTTCTACATCAACATGTGTCCCCTGTTCTTCATGTCTCTTCTACATCAACATGTGTCCCCTCTTCTCCATGTCTCTTCTACATCAACATGTGTCCCCTGTTCTTCATGTCTCTTCTAAATCAACATGTGTCCCCTCTTCTACATCAACATGTGTCCCCTCTTCTTCACGTCTCTTCTACATCAACATGTGTCCCCTCTTCTTCACGTCTCTTCTACATCAACATGTGTCCACTCTTCTTCATGTCTCTTCTACATCAACATGTGTCCACTCTTCTTCATGTCTCTTCTTCATCAACATGTGTCCCCTGTTCTTCATGTCTCTTCTACATCAACATGTGTCCCCTCTTCTTCATGTCTCTTCTACATCAACATGTGTCCCCTCTTCTACATCAACATGTGTCCCCTCTTCTTCACGTCTCTTCTACATCAACATGTGTCCCCTCTTCTTCACGTCTCTTCTACATCAACATGTGTCCACTCTTCTTCATGTCTCTTCTTCATCAACATGTGTCCCCTCTTCTTCATGTCTCTTCTACATCAACATGTGTCCCCTCTTCTTCATGTGTCCTCTACATCAACATGTGTCCCCTCTGTGGAAAGAGATTCTGAAAGTTTCAGGAACAAAGATTCTCTCTCTTTTTGTCCTGATCCATTTACATAAAAACCTGTCTGAAAATGAGCTGATCAGATTTTGGCCACTTTATGATGTCATAACGATGTGTTGGCTTGTGTAACCATTAGCCAATCAGCAACCAAGGTAACCCCCTCCCCCTTATCACCTGAATCTCCTCCTCGAGCACCATTGAGTTCTTTTTAACCAAATGTCTCTCAGAGGGGCGTGGGGAGGGGCTCCTTATTTTCATCTAAAGTAACAGACAGAGAATCAGCACTTTGGAAACAGGGCTGAAACAGAGGGGATTATGGGTAATGCTGCAATGATCTGTTTGGTGTTTCAGCCAATCAGAGACAGGCTCTGGATATATCTGAGACCTGTGATATATTGATGAAAAAAAGATTATAGTAGGGGACCTTTAAAGTATTTGATTAAATGTCCTGTATTTGTTTCATTGACAGACGAGGGGACAGGAGAATGCAGCAGAAGACGGAGAGACGGACGGAGACAGTGTGAGGGTTAAAGCAAACGCACAGTGGAAGAACGAGGAGAGAGACGGAGAGGAAAGCAGAACGACTCTCTGATCTGAAAACAGCTGATTCACTCCTTCTGTACAGTCTGCAGATCGCCACCGACATCACGACTGATATTTAAATATATTTAAAGCCACTTTGTGTTAAAGATTAGAAACATTACAAGCCGTCTGCTTCCTAAATATTTAGACTTTTCGAGTAGTTTCAAAACACCTTGGTCCAAAGGCTGCTAATTGACGCTATAATTGATAAATGGATGTTTGAAACATTGATCTCCAGACTGAGCAAGTCCATGAAATGCTGCTGAAAGCTCTGGAAAAAGATAGTTCATTGATACATTTTTAGATCTTACATTTATTATTGTAATGACGGACCAAATTAAATGACAGTCAGCTTTTTAAAGTGTCAAAAAGTGGCGCACTGCAGACAAACACAAACATCGCAGCAGCAGATTTGATTGAAATTGACTCACGAGAATCAGCTGCAGTTGTGTTCAGATTGAGTTTTTATTTTTAAACAAATCCTCTGATCAGTCCTGAGCGATACGAAACAAA
>NC_136912.1:7199441-7246211 GCF_949606895.1 Notothenia rossii | reverse complement strand
CAGAGGGACTTTCTGTCCTGCCTGAAACGCCTCCATTTGTTTACTTCTGTAACATTAGCCGCTTTCACACCAAGTACTTTGCCGTACTTAGTTCCCAGTACTTAGTCCCGCCGAACTCTTTAGTCTCGTAAACTGTCCTAGTAAATCGCGTTCACACCGGAATAAATTCCCTGAGGGAGGATTAGGCAAATGAAGCCGCTGACGTCACTTCTTCTTCTTCTGCTTTGGGTTTACTGGCAGGCCGTAAACAACTTCACGCCGTATACTGCCACCCAAAGTCCCCCAGGTAAATCGCCAGAAGCGCCGACACCTCCTCATCACTCCACTGACTCCACGTTTTATTTTGTGTTGCCATTAGTTAGTCACTCTCCGTTGGTGCACTGGGCTAATGCTATTAATGCTAATGTGAGCAATTAAAATGCCGGCTTCACAAAACTTTTTGGGAGTTTTAAGGGCCGTGGTTCTCAATCCGCCCAACCAATCAGAAATGGGAACCTTTTTCTCCCATGAAAGTACCTGCTCTCTAGCAGGGACGGAAAAGGTTCTCATGAGCTAAGTTCTAGTTCCAGATATTTTTTGGTGTGAACGCAAATTCCCAAGAACTATCGGAACTATTCCTGGGAAAAGTACTCCGGTGTGAAAGCGCCTATTGTGACATCACTATGCAACACCTGCGCTTCTATTGGCTAGCGCTCCAACACATTGAACATTAAAGCTTGGAAACATGTCACAGGAAATACAGGAAATCTGAACCTGAAGTTAAGCAGAGAACGACCCCTTTAAACAAACACTGAGGAAATAAAGAAACCCTCACAGCTTCAGATGGATTTCAGTTCATAATCCTTCATATTAAAACTGTTTTTATTCATTTATTCTCTATTAAAATAAAATCAGAAGAAGATCAGAGCACAGCAGAAGAAGCGAAACATAGATTATGGAATGTATTTCAGTAAACAAAATAAAAGCTCCAGCTGGTCCAACATGGGGGGGCTTTATTACAACCACAGTCAAATAAAGCACCGCTTTTATATATTCATATATATATAAAGATATTTATATATATATTTATATAGTTTTCATATACACCTTCAGGCAATGACTAGAGAGGATTCTTTACAGAATCAAGTTTCTTGTGGTTCTCTTAATTTACAGGTAAACTTAGTTTCTGGATATTTAAACCACAGAAAGAGTCAAGGCAACTTTCACCTGCCTCGTTCATAAAGTACAAAACTGGCACAGAGAACGACCATTTTTATACACAGTAAAAATGCCATAAAATTAAATTACATACAGGAGACAAAAGTTCTGTAAACCTTTCCCCGTTACAGCAAACCTCAAACAAACAAATCATTTCCAAAACAAATTCAAATCAGTATAAAACACGCAAAAAAAACAACGAAACGTTTCTTTTTTTGCCCTTTGAAAAAAATGTGCTGTAGCTTTTGAACGACTTTCTGTTTTCAAACGGGGAGCGCGTGAAGTTTTAAAGAGCGAAACAAGGCGGGCGCCACTGAAGCTGGAGAACCGAGCGACTGAACATCAGCAGCGCGGGAACAGCGGGAAGTAAAACAGGGAAAAAACCGGAAACGTTTTTTTTTCCCTCTGAGCAGAAAAGTCAGATTTCCAGAGAGGAAGAGAGAAAAGGGGGAGGAGTTTAAGATCTCATGACGGCGGTGAGGTGATGATGTCATGAAGTGGGCGGGCCTTTAACAGACAGTTTGGTAACTATGGCGATGGTGGCCTCCACCGTCCTGTACAGCATGTCCAGCATGTCGGGGGGGGAGGAGGCGCCCGGGAACGCCTGCGGGGAGGAAGAGGAGGAGGGGGCGGGGCCTATGCAGCCCTCTGGCCCCTCCCCCACAAGCCCAAGGGATGATGGGAAGGCGGTGGCACTGTCCTCAGGAAGGGGCGGGGCTAAGCTGGTTTTAGATCCCGCTTCCTTCTCTTCCTGCCCCTCCTCTGATTGGCCCTCGCCTCTCCTCCCCTCTTCCTCATCATCATTGTGTCTCTCAGGCTCCTCCCCCGCCTCCTGAAGCAGGGACGACGAAGAGGAGGAGAACGAAGAGGAAGAGGACGACGAAGACGCCTCCATCTTCTCCTCTTTGGGGGAGGAGTCCATGTTGTCTCCCAAGGAGGAGGCAGTGGGGGGTCCGGGCTCGGGGGAGGGAGAGGGGGGGTCCTGCTCCGTGCCGGGGTCGATGAGGGAGGAGGAGTCTCTCGTCTCCGTGTCCGACGTCAGAGCCTCCTGCTGCTCGGGCTTCACCTCGCTGCAGGGGGGAAGGGAGGAGGAGGTGGAGGGGAGGGAGGAGGTGGAGGGTAGGGAGGAGGAGGAGGGTAGGGAGGAGGAGGTGGAGGGTAGGGAAGAGGAGGTAGGAGGGAGGGAGGAAGAGGTGGAGGGGAGGGAGGGAGGAGCCGTCTCCCCCCCTTCACTGCTCACCCTGCGACGTTTCACTGGAGTCGCTCCCTCCTCCTCGGCTGCAACACAGAGGAGAAAACATGTTAGAGCCGAGCGGATCTGGTTTAACAATTTCTCATCTTTTTAAAGGTCCCCTATTTTTATCATACTGTTTTTCATCAATATATCACAGGTCTCAGATATATCCAGGCTCTGTCTCCAGAGCCTGTCTGTGATTGGTTGAAACACCAAATGGATCATTGCAGCATTACCCATAATCCCCTCTGTTTCAGCCCTGTTTCCAAAGTGCTGATTCTCTGTCTGTTACTTTAGATGAAAATAAGGAGCCCCTCCCCACGCCCCTCTGAGAGAGATTTGGTTAAAAAGAACTCAATGGTGCTCTAGGAGGAGATTCAGGTGATAAGGTGGGGGGGAGGTTACCTTGGTTGCTAATTGGCTAATGGTTACACAAGACAAAACATCGTTATGACATCATAAAGTGGCCAAAATCTGATCAGCTCATTTTCAGACAGGTTTTTATAGAAATGGATCAGGACAAAAAGAGAGAGAATCTTTGTTCCTGAAACTTTCAGAGTCTCTTTCCACAGAGGGGACACATGTTGATGTAGAAGAGACATGAAGAAGAGGGGACACATGTTGATGTAGAAGAGACATGAAGAAGAGGGGACACATGTTGATGTAGAAGAGACATGGAGAAGAGGGGACACATGTTGATGTAGAAGAGACATGGAGAAGAGGGGACACATGTTGATGTAGAAGAGACATGAAGAAGAGGGCACACATGTTGATGT
Source organism: Notothenia rossii (assembly GCF_949606895.1). NCBI lineage: Eukaryota > Metazoa > Chordata > Actinopteri > Perciformes > Nototheniidae > Notothenia > Notothenia rossii. The sequence goes on along the minus strand of NC_136912.1, from coordinate 7,243,004 downwards.
AGAAGAGACATGAAGGAGAGGGGACACATGTTGATGTAGAAGAGACATGAAGGAGAGGGGACACATGTTGATATAGAAGAGAGGACACATGTTGATGTAGAAGAGACATGAAGAAGAGGGGACACATGTTGATGTAGAAGAGACATGGAGAAGAGGGGACACATGTTGATGTAGAAGAGACATGAAGAAGAGGGGACACATGTTGATGTAGAAGAGACATGAAGAAGAGGGGACACATGTTGATGTAGAAGAGACATGAAGAAGAGGGGACACATGTTGAAGTAGAAGAGACATGAAGAAGAGGGGACACATGTTGATGTAGAAGTGTGTGTGTGTGTGCGTGTGCGTGTGCGTGTGCGTGTGCGTGTGCGTGTGCGTGTGTGTGTGTGTGTGTGTACCTTTGGCCTTGTGCTCCTTGGCCTCCAGCTCCAGAGCGCTGCGCTGCTGCACACACACTCTGCATCGAGCCAGCAGCTCCTGGAGGGCGGGGCCCAGCGCTGGGTCCACGGCCTGGGGGGGGGAGACGGAGAGCAGCAGCACCAACGCCCTCAGGTCCTGGAACAAGATCCATATAAGATAAGATAAGAAGGACTTTATTGATCACAATGTGGGAAATGTTTGCGTTGCAGCAGCATCAAAGACAGGGCATTGGAGAAATGTAAAGACTAGAAATAAACAATACAAAATGTAAACGTCTGAAATAGAAATAAAATAGCAAAATTAAAACATTTCCCAAATCAAAACATAGATATCAGACTTCACTGTCCACACAGCATGATCTCCTTTTAGTGTCCTTATTTTTTTCCCTTTTCTTTTATTTCATAAATAACAATTGATATTCTGTCTTTGCCTGGGCACGTTTGATCCATCATTTTAGGAGAATAAAGTCAAGACATTAGCAGACACAAAATATGAGTTTTTCATTCTAAAAGCAGGGGTTAAGAGATCCTGTGTGTGTGTGTGTGTGTGTGTGTGTGTGTGTGTGTGTGTGTGTGTGTGTGTGTGTGTGTGTGTGTGTGTGTGTGTGTGTGTGTGTGTTCGTACAGCGTTCAGCAGGCCGCTGGTCTTGCTGAGCTCCAGGCGGTGAGCGATGAGTTCTGGCTGCAGGCTGCTCTGCTCGCTCAGCAGGTTCGTCACCAACACACTGATCAGGTTCGAGCAGCTGGGCCCCGACAGCACCTGCACCTACACACACATATTTGTATTTATTTTTACAAGGCACCATCACAAATGTTTAAATAAGACTTAAAATGTATATATTGTTACATAATTTGCTAACACACAATATACCAATTTTGTGCATTTACAAATTAAACTCCTATTTAAAACGTGCGGTAGTGCAGCCTCTTGTGGTCAACATGAGTATTACAACAAACACTAAGCCCCGAGCCTGTTTTTCAGGTCTCAGGCTCGAAAATGACATTCCCAGAACAAATGACCATGTCTTCCCTTCTAAAAGGGTTAAATTAATAATCCTTTTTCTCAAAGCAAGGTTACCCCTGTGAGTTGGATGTCGAAGTGTCAGAATCAATATATAGATGTTTTTATTTTAAAGTAAATTCAGATTGAACACAGTAAGAAAATGTAAATGATTGTGTCTGTCCAAAAAAAACAAAATACTTATAGTGAAAACCACCCTTGAATGATGGGATGGTAGACTAAAAGCTTTAGGAATCCAAACTACAACATATAATAAGTACCCTGTATCAAGATTGATGCAAAACAAGTGAAATTTGACCTTTTTAGAGAGATTTAGCAACAAAAAAAACACTTCTGGGGTCATTTTAGCTGGATTTTCCATATCTCTGGCCCCCCTTGGTCGATTTTGCTGATTGACATCTCTTTCTAACCGTCAGAGCCAATGGAATCTAGGGGAACTCCCACATACTCCTTATTTGGTAATGTGTGTGTGAGACTGCCGCATAGCCAAGACCGGAAGCTGCGATAACTCTGGTGGCTACCATTAGTAGCTAACTTTTACACTCCAATTTTTACATAAAAATTGAATTATGGATTATGAATTTAAAAAAATATTACCCAGAAACATTATCAACCTATAGATTAACCGATTCAGCCGCGTTTTTTCTCGTTTTAATGCCATTGAACAAGTCTTTTGATCAGATTGACAGCTACGGTGAGACGATCTCCCGTAAAAGCTCCGTAAAGGTACGTGTTGTGATGGCTGTGTTTGCTTCCCCTGTCGCGAGTTCGGATCGCTCAGTGATGATATATATACCTAAATAATCTGTGGAACCTCAGCTTTATTCGGATATTTTGTATGTGCAGCTACGATAAGTAATAAGGGTACTTTTATCTTGAGTTCTGTGCCAATGTGCGTTAGCATTTTTCGCTATGGGGTCATTTAGATGCTTCTTATGAGGCTTGTGTTTTGTTTTGTTAAAAATGGTTTGTATCGTCAGTTAGCTGAGATTATTTCCGTTAATCTGGTATAACACATTAATAGGTTGTTAAATATTAAGATCTCCTGAGACACTGTGTCGTGAAAAAAAAAAGAAGTACCCGACGGCGGGGACCTTGGGGCTTAACAGGTTAATAAAAAAATAATTTATATAAAAGGATGGGGCGATTTATTTTAGGATCCTTTTTCTAATAGTTCTTAAGTCATAAACACAGGACAGAAAACTATTTAGAACAGAATCAAAAATAGTCATCAACTGTCATCATTGTCCGAACGATTCAAAGACATAATAACATATAAAAACATCACTTCCAAAAGACATTAAGGAAAAGTGATTACAAAGCAGACTGAATTCCTCCCAGCTGTGTTTCCCGTACCTTGTGCAGGAAGCATGTGAGGAAGGAGTACGCCACGTTGTTGTTGAGGAACGTCCTCTCGTCCATCAGGATACACTTGATGTACTCGCTGAAGGCCGGGTCCTCGCACAGCAGCTTCACACACGTCTTAGCCAGAGCCGACTGAAGGAGACAGAGAAACAACGACGTCAGAAACTCTGGAGCTGCGGCTAATCAATCGGCTGGATGACTTAACAGCGTATGAAAAAACGGCCTATGTAGTTGACAAAAAATAAAAGATACAGACAGAAAGATGGGTGATAAACGCAACGTTTCATAGATTAAAGTGAGAGTGTAAGGTTCTCACTAGCACTGAGCTAGCTATCCATCCAGTTAAACCATTTGAAAGAAAACTCCAGCGCAGTTGTCAGTTTTACTGAAGTCTCTTTACTTGGTGAAACTGTAAAGACAATACAGACATATCAGTTTATTATTGACTGCCCGACTGACGAGTTAAAACATAACAGAATACTTCACACAATGAGCTACGGTGCACAAACTGAGAGGCTAACCAGCCTAGCCGCTAGTAGCTTAGCCGCAAGGAATACTCACTGCATTCCTACAAACATAAACATTTGCATACAACATATTTCCATTAAGTCGGACAATAACACTCACAGACGATGCGTGAACCAGCGGGAAATACGAAGCACAGCCCATGGAGAGCACATGTCCGTTCATGAAAACAATCCAAGCTACACGTGGAGCGCACTCGGAAACAAACAAGTTCGTTCTCCTAGCAACAGGAATCCAATAAACCACTAGCAAGCAGCAGTGTCAACCAGCCACCACAAGGTGGTGCCAAAACACAGCCAAGAAACACATACATAACAGATGTTCACCAAAAAACACACATCGAGGACCGAACAGAGAGCTTTAGGAGAGATTAAAGAAAATATAACAACTGGATTTAATAAAAAAGGAGGATATAAAAAAAAATAGTATCCATTAAATGACAAAACTTGGAGATGGGGGATATTCTGAGAAAAACTCTGAATCTAAAAGTGATAGATTTTTGAGTAAAAAAAAACTCAGATAATCCATGAGATTTAGGAAGTACATTTACAAAAATGAAAAGCACAAATGGAAATGTTCTGAAATAATAGAGTCATATAGTTTGGAGAAATGTTCTACGATTAAAGTCAAGACATTAGGAGGGAACATGAAAGTAGTTTGTTTTGTTTCTATCAGTTTTTGACTCCAGCTTATGTCCAACTTTATATTGTAATTAAATATCTCTTGTAAATGTTTCAATACTACGGATTTGTGCGGTGATAAAACCTGAGAGACTGAAACAACAAACCTGAGACTGGCAGAGCTCCGTCCACAGTTTGGGGAAGATGGCGAGGTGCAGAGGAAGTCCTTCGTACGCTATCAACACACCTGAGAGACATTTCATATTTTAGTATCTGGCTATATATTCAGATGTGTGTATGCAGTTTTTATGAATCATATATTTTCAGTTCACACACAGGTTTGTACGTACTCAGTTTGACGAGGGTCTCTGTGAACTTCTCACAGTTGATGGCAACGCGGCACAGCAGGTGGCTGAACTGATGGTACGACAGGAAGTAGTCCAGCAGCATCCTGTCGTACACCTCGTCCTTACCCTGAGGAACACACACAGTTTAATACCAACATCAGATTTATTATTTTTTCGATTATGTCATTTTTTTGTTTTGAATATTTATTTCGTGTATTTTCATGAATATGATTTTCTGTTTCTACACTACGCAGGAACTACAGGTCTATATTGTTTCGATGTTGCACTTTCCTCCAAGACAAGAAGACGTGAAGTTAGATCCTCTGTTTCATGTTTCAAGCTAAATGTATTCAAGATTTTCATTTTGTGCATTTTCCTAATAAGGTTGTCTACAGTTTGTGTGATGCAAAGGTTTACTAATAATCACATTGTTATGCATTTTAAGAAAAATGTTGTAATCTTTTTTTTTTTTGAGGAACAGGTGGTTCTCAGAGCATCAGGTGCGTGTGTGTGTGTCCTAGCATTACCATCCTTGTGGGGACCTAAATCTGTCTATACAGTCACGTGTGGGGACTAGATGGAGGTCCAGGAAATGCATGTAAGTTAATGTATAGATGGTGTGTGTGTGTGTGTGTGTGTGTGTGTGTGTGTGTGTGTGTGTGTGTGTGTGTGTGTGGTACCTTGCTGCTCTCCACCATGGAGGGCAGTAGACACATGTTGAGCTCTGGTCTGGGGGGGCGGATGTTGTTCTTGGCTCCCATCAGCTTAATGTTCTCTCTGCAGGGCAGGTAGGGGCCGAATGACACTGAGGACACAACACACACACACACACACACACACACACACACACACACACACACACTGAGTAAAGCTGCTCCTCATATGTATGAATGTAAACGATTTAAAGAAGAGGAGGGGGGGGCTCACTGGGGATGTTGCTGTGGTGGTAGGTGCAGTGGTTGTGCTGCAGGAAGGGAACCAGAGTGTGCAGGAAGTCGTGAGGACTCAGCAGAACCAGCTCCTTCAGAACGTCTGAAACAGGACAGAGACACACAGACCAGTCAGAGGAGGAAGAACAAGTTATCATAACGCACGGAGAAAATACTCTTTATTTGATTCAACAGGGAGAGTGCAAATTAGACATTTCTGTAAATGCACTAGAGTTAGCCAAGAGGGTATTTTTCATCTGTAGTCCCTGGACAGATGTTGTTAGTCATCCTCAAAACAACATTTAAAACAACAAGTAAATACAATCAGACAGAACTGATTCCTAACTAACCACGTTTTGAAATGAGATTTAAATAAACTTGATGTCTTCTGGTCTCTGATTGAGTTCCATTGTTCTGCAGCTTTCATAAGTAGAAGTCCTTATTTGAAATGTTATGTCAGAAAAAGTGTAGTTAACTTAATATTATTACTTGACTTCTGTATGAATTCACAACTAGCATTAAGTGTGTGTGTGTGTCTGTGCGTGTGTGTGTGTGCGTGTCTTACCCAGGCAGGCGTTGCGCAGCTCGGGGGGGCTGTAGGAGTTGAGCAGAGTGAGCAGCTTGTGGGCGAAGTCGATCCTCTCCTGCCACTGGATCAGAGCCTGCTTCACATCTGGAGACAACACATCTGTTTAAAACCAACCTCTCAATACACAGCATTTCTCATCATGGATGTGTATTCACATTTAAAATACTTTATTAAGGTTAAATCTAATTATTATGCAAAACTGTAAAAGTCTCCACTGTGAGACGAACAAAAGATGTTACATGTTGATCATCTCCCGCCAATTTATGACTTTTACCTTGTAGATTAACTGCTTATTGTTTGATTAAACTGCTCCTGGTACTAGGATGGGTTCAATGCAGGGGTCAAATGTCACTTTGTGTGTTGTGTGCATGTATGAGTGACCCTAACCCTATACTATTAGCCTACAATGCCCCTAGATTTCCATGGTAATGAATTAGTCCAGTATGTAAGAAATGAGTGTGTGTGTGTGTGTGTGTGTGTGTGTGTGTGTGTGTGTGTGTGTGTGTGTGTGTGTGTGTGTGTGTGTGTGTGTGTGTGTGTGAGAGAGACCTTTGCGCTGCAGGTAGGGCCGCGTGGCTTTGAGCACGGAGAGGAAGATGGAGAGCAGCTCCACCAGGTCTCCGGTGACGTGGCAGGCCGTGGCCTCGTGGTACATCATGTGCAGAGTGTTGAACGACTGAGGACAGGAAATCACATTATTAAAGACAGCAGAGGGATTCACTGAGGCTCCTCGTATATTTAATAAGTGTTATCAACCTGGTTCTTATCATAATAAACTTCAAATGCAAAAAAGGTTTCCACAAGGTGCTTTATATACGATAAAACTCAAAGGAGGAAAACACAATCAAACACAGCAACAATAAGAGATTCAACATCAAAGCACAAGTGTTTTTAGAAGGAATTCCAAACAACTGATTTTGCCAGCTTAATATTTAAACTTTAAGGCTAGTTGAATTCAACAGGATGTATTAAGTAAAATATGAATACAAGTGATGTTGTTGTTAAAAATAATACATGATGAAGGCAAAGGCCAACCTTACTTTAATTTTCTCCCTAAAAACGTTTTAACATTTTTATGAGATAAGGTAGGAAAAAATACCAACTATTTTCCAGTGTTTATGTAATTGTATTTTTTTTTCTTATGTACCCGTATCTCTCTAAGTCTGAGTCCTTATGTATCTTTCTTAGCGTGTAAGTCTTGTACTGTGTGTATATATTTATTATCTCTGAGCTGTCAAACAGCTACACTCTCAGGTCAGCTGAGCAGTTCCTCCTGAGGGTAGCAAACTCTAAGGCCGTTTCTCAATCTCGAGGAAACTGGCTTCCAAGCCAATATTTCAAGGATGCTACGTCATCGAGTGCCGCCAAAGGACTGTTCCAATCTCCAGCATACTTGGAATTCCACCGAGGCCACGTCCTTGGTTTGGGGGTAATTTCGAAGCTGCACATGGGTAGACTTCGCGTCCTTAAAATCCCCACAATGCTTTGCGCACGGACAAATTTAAAAAACCCTTGCGGAGAATTGCTGAACCGACGCAGCACACATTTAAATGTAAGTATGTAGTGGCGTAGAACATGTGTTGGTAAATATGTTACTTTGTTACATTTGTTTGTTATCACCAAAAATGTGTTCCGTGAAAGTAAAGCAAGTTCATTATTAGATAGACATTGTGAGGTATTTATTTTCGGTACAGTTTATGTTGAAAACGTTAGAGAGAGTGGCACACTTGTTAGCCTGTTCCATTCTTCTTCGTTTTCCGAAGCCGTGGCTTGGAAGTATACTTGCTTCGTTTCTGAAGGAAGTGACTTGGAAGTACGCGACTACCAAGCCAGCATCCTCGAGATTGAGAAGCGGCCTAAGTCTAAGCGCAGAGGGGACCGTGCTTTCTCTGCTGCCGCCCCTGAACTGTGGAACGAGACAGGCTCCCACACCGTCTGTTTTTAAATGCCGTCTTAAAACCCACCCCTTCTATTTAGCATTCGGAAACAAGTTGCTTTCAGTGGTCTATTGTTTTTACTATATGGTTGTTTTTATTTTGTAATTGTTACGTTTATTCTGGTTTGTTTTGTGTTTGTATCTTTTATGTGATTTTATACTTATTTGTATGTTTTGTGAGCTGAGCTGTGTGATGTTATATTTGATGTATCTCTCTGTACAGCGCTTTGGTCTGGAGGTTTTAAAGTGCTATATAAATAAAGTTGGATTGGATAATTAAGCTGGTCTGATTCTGAAGTGTTTGAGGAAGAGAGGCTCTGTCTCACCTCGGTCATGAGGATCAGTCCTCTGTTGAAGACGACCAGCAGACGGTCCTCGTCGTTCTCCAGCAGAACCCTGAAGGCACTGAGAGGAACAACAACAACAAACAGGAGGTCAAATCAGAGGAAACAAACTCGTGAAGGCAAATATCGTTCCTGTGTTTCTCTCTAAACATGTCTGTCGTTTCTTTATGTGTTTGTGAGGAAGGAAATGCTTGCAACATGTTTAGTGGACCTCAAAAGATAATCAAAATTACTTTCCATGAGTACCATTGAATTTGACTTTCACAAAATATATTGCGTGTCCCAGAGTCTCCAGCATCCGTCCCACCAGAGGGAAAATGTCTCCCAGAAACAAACTGGTGTCGCTGTAGCAAAACTTAAAAATTGAATCAGATCATCATCCCAGAGGACTACTGACACAGAGTGTAGCTTGCAGAGTGTGTGTGTGTGAGTGTGAGTGTGAGTGTGAGTGTGAGTGTGAGTGTGAGTGAGAGAGAGAGAGAGAGAGAGAGAGAGAGTGTGTGTGTGTGTACCTGATGAGCGTGGTCCAGCAGGAGCGTCCGTCCAGGCAGCGAAGGTAACAGCTGATGGTTGTTTTCTTGAACTGCTTCACGTCCTCCAGCTCTTCTTCTCGCATGTCAGCTCTCTGAGCCACGAACAGCTGCATCAGGTTGAACAGCTCCTCCACCGCCTGCAGGGGGCAGCACACACCTTAGTTTAGCATTTACAATATTGGGTATTTTAAAATCGGAGTACTATAGTTAAGTAAATGTTTCTGGTATCAGTACTTTACTCTGAACTTTCTACTTCTCACATGTTGAACACAAATACCTGTACTTTCTACTTCTCATTTTCCAAACAGGCTGGTTCCTTTAGTCTGAATGTGTGTTTGGTGGCGTGATCATTATTATTTAGAGTCATTGCGTGCCTATTGATTTGAACATGATCCGTGTATCCATCATTTCCTGGTCTTCTCTAAAGAAGAGGGACCAATGAAAACGTTGTCATGTTGCCGTTGGTCACCATGGAAACATTCATTAGCTAACAATGACATTATTGTTCTATTAATATAAAGGGAGGTCAGGTACTCTTTAAAACAGCTGCTAGTTATGGGTACTTTTTACTGAAGTACATTTCAAAGCCTCTTTACTTTGACTTGAGTAAAGAAGTTTAGTCAGTACTTCTACTTTCACCAGAGTATTTAAACACGAGTATCTGTACTTCTACTTGAGTAAAGGATGTGTGTACTTTTGCCATCTCTGCACATGACATAAACTGCTCATAACTAATTGCCCCTTGCAGGGTTAATAAAGTTGTTGGTTGATTGATTGATTGATTGATTGATTGATTGATTGATTGATGGATGGATTGATGGATTGACGCTCTGTACTCACGCCGGGGTACTGGCTGGCGTGAGGCGTGAGGTTCTTGAAGGCCCACTGGATGTTCTGGTGCGATGCCAGCTGGCGGGTGAACGCTGGCGACTGCTCGCAGCACATCCTCAGGATGCCGTAGTAGGCGGGCAGCATGCCGCGGTTGAACAGCACCACCTCCTGGTCGTCGTGGTCGGCCAGGATGTAGTTGAAGGCGATGTTCTTGGTCACCACGGGGTTCTGCACCACCAGACGCACGTTCTCCGGACAGTCCACGCACATGTTGTACCAGAACGAGAGCAGAGCCTGCTTGTTGTGGTTCGTGGCGATGGCCGGCTCCGAGAGTTTGGGCTGGAGGCGGAGAAGAGAAACATAATGTGAGTGAAGCTGCAGACCAGAAACTCATGTTTAGGGAAGAAGTGCAACTAGCAGGAGCAGAGGATTCCTTTTGACTGGCAGAGGGAAAGGGTTTTCATGACAGCTGCTCCATTTCAGAATTAAAAAAACATAGGGTTAAGAAAAAATGTGCAAAAATTAAATACTAAATATATATGAAAAATAAGGTAAGTCAATAATGTGCAATAAAAACCAATATATATTCATATAAACATACAATGCTAGATGATGTGCAAAAAAGTAAATGTAATTAAATACAAATATTTGTATTTATATGAAAAGTAAAGTGAAAGAAAAGACCAATACAATTAAAATAATTATACAAACATAAGTAAATATATGCATTTAAAAAGTTGTATATTAATAACAAGTTGGCTAAATGTGTTAGACATACAATTATAAAATACAAACAAATGTATAAACATAAGAAAATAGAGGAACAAATCTGCAATAAAATAAATAAAACAAATATGTATATAAACATAAGAAATCAAGTAAAAATGTTTATTAAATAGATAAATAATGTAATGTATCAGTACAGGATAGAGGAAACATTACTCTGAGACAATATTAAGAATAATATCTTGGTTCAGCGGCTGAGTCGTTGAAAAGTCGGCTCAGATTCCTTTTTCTCTCCCCCTTTTGTGTGTGCATACGTAATTTGACGCCACTTGATCCGGCCCACGGGGGTCCTGGGAGGGTGGGGTTTTTATTTTTATTTTTGTTTGTTTTGTAAGGGAACTGTTTGTATGTTCTTTCACGTGGTATGTATGTGTTTTGCACCATGTTTTTCTGTGCTTCTGCTTAAATAAATAAAATATTTGATAAAGAATATCTGTGTGTACCTGGAAGAGGTTCCAGAGGTCCATGAAGTACCCGGAGAACATGAGTTTCTCCGTCTTGGAGATGAGGCAGTACGTCATGAAGCTGAAGTACTGCACCAGCTTGGTGGTGCCGTGCACGCTGGCGTCCACGTACAGCTTGGCGCGGCCCAGCAGCCCCAGCAGCAGGTTGTACACCTGGTGCAGAACCACCGTGGTGTCGGGCGACAGCGGCAGCTCGCGGGTCGGCAGGTGCAGCGAGCGCGTGGAGCGGAACATCTGACGGAAAGAGTTGCTGGGGATCAGGGAGACCAGGAGGTACGCCGCCGCTGGAGGGAGAGGCAAGGAACTTTAATATGTGATACGGGAAGCCTTTCATATTCTAATAGAGACATGGTCAGAACACATCATTACAATACTTCAATTATACCAGTGGAAGCATGGTCTGGAGACAGATGCTTCATTTCAAAAGTTAAATAGATATGTGCAATTAAAAATTAAAATATTATTATAAACATTAGAAGTTAAGTAAAAATGTTTAGTAAAAAAGGACCACAAAAATAAATGATATTAAAAATGTCTGAGAGAACGATCAAATGAAATATAAATAATTATATAACTTAAGGAGAAAGATCAAATGTGTAGTAAATAGATAAATACAAATAAAATAACGGTAAATTTTTATAAAATCAAATGTTAGGTACAATTGTGTAATAAAGAATTAAATGATTCATCTAAACATAAGAAGTTACGGAGAAATATGTAAGAAAAAGGTCAAATAAAATATGTGCACTAAAAAATAAATGAAAATACAACATTATAAATTAAGCAAAAAAGATAAAAAATATGTATATGATCATAAGAAGAAATAAAAACATGCAATAAAAAGATACAATTATTTATGTTAACATTAGAAGTTGTTATCAAATATCATACCCCCCCTACCCAGAGACCCTTTAGGTTATGTGTACCACTGAATGATAACACCTTAATGTCAGGTTAAACAGCTGCAGTATTATCAGAGAGCTGAGTTTCTCACATGTGCGGACTCGGGGGTAGTTGTGCGCCAGCAGGAAGCGCTCCACCCAGTTCTCCATGTTCTGCAGAACCCAGCTGTGAGCCAGCTTGTTCCTCGGAGTCTGAACCGCCAACCAGTCCAGACACTGGGACGGGTTGTACTCGATCACCTGGAGGAAACAAACACACATGAAGACACACAATAAAATACACCACAGCTCGTCAGTGTTGGACTGCCATTAACCTGACCTATGAACATGAGGTGAGGTTCATACTCTAAAGTTAGATCAGATTGCTCTGAATTGAAACCAGCTTTTTAAGCACTCTGGACTTATCCCTTAGATGCATTTGACCCGGTGAGGTGGTTTTCTTCTTTTATCATTTCAAATTCCAGCTATTCCTCAAAAAACATGTTTTGGATATCATGCCATTCACAATTTAAATGTACATTTTAAGAAATTGTAGTTTTTGTATTTCTACCCCAAGCTTCCATAAGTGGGTCAAAAATGACCCGCATGCATTTCCTATGGAATCCTCTGGGGAACATTTCTAAAATTATAAATAGTGAGAAATTAAATATAAAATATTTCTAGTGTGAACCAAAATATAAAACTAAATATTATACAAGTGATTTCTTAACCAAAATGACAAAAATGTCATTAAAACACATATTATTCTAATACGGGTCCCACTTATGGCAGAGTGTAGGGTCCAGTCACTCTAAGGCAGTCCTGCATCGGGTCGGGTATCCGCGGGTACCCGACGGGTGACCCGCAAAAAAGGTGATTTGCGGGTGGTATTTTTTCAAACGCTTTTTTCCGGGTTTCGGTTCTGGGTAAAACAAAGATTATGCGGGTCGGGTTGCGGGTGTTGCATAATAAATATATTTAAATAATAATAATAATTTAGTTTAATGTTTAAATCCTCAGACCTCTCCCCCGCGGGACCGAGCATAATCATAACCTCTGCAGCGCATCTATCTGCTGCTGAGCGCGCCACATTCTGAATGGCTGAGGTGAAGCTCTCTATAGCGGAGAATACAGCATTTTCAATAACTCTTCGTCAAGAGCGAAATCCAACATCTGGGAGGCTTTTGGTGTCATCCTAGATGGAGAAAATAAACAACATCCCAGGCTTTTTGAGCCAAATATGCAACTGCTTGTGTTAATAATTACACGTTTTCACTGCTCATATATATGCGGGTTCGGGTCGGGTTGCGGATCTTGTGCCGGCGGGTCGGGTCGGGTTGCGGAACTAATTGGCAATATGTGCGGGTAGTGGGGCGGGTTCGGTATTGCACGTCGCGGGTGCTGGGCGGGAGCGGGTCTTGAAAATCAGACACATGCAGGACTCTGCTCTCAGGGCATCTAAGGGTTAAGCAAACTTCAATGTTACCAGGTGTGTACATATGCATTTTGGCAAAGATAGATAAACTATTTGGACAAGTTGTGAATAGTAAGTGTTTGGAAAGTAGTGAGCACCCATCTGGATCAATCAGACTGGGAGGAGTTTTGAATAAGAGTTAATAAGGTAATCATCTCTGCCATTTTTAGTGATCAAACCAGTGTCTTTTTTTTTACCATTTTGAGCTTCTTCGTAAAAAGAAACATATTTATATGTATTTATCCAATGTATAGTGAATTAATCAAATCAATTCAAAACACTAAAACGGCTTTCCCTGATAAACACAATAAACTGAAAAGAATCCTTGTCAAGTTTAACCAAAGCCAATCGCTTGATTCTAAATATGTGACGGCTTTAAAAGGGAGATTTAAAACTCGAGAAATGTTTGGAAGTTTAACAGTAAATGTGTTTACCTCCCAGATCCTCTGCAGGATGTAGGAGGCGAAGGAGGGCATCCCCGGGGGTCCGCCTGCAAACTCCATCAGCATCGTCAGCAGCTTGAAGAACGGGTTGGCAGCCTGGAGGAGAAGAAAAGAGGGCTGTGGTTGGAGAGCTACATCTTAGACCTTAGATGATCAGCGGTCATATTTAGTTCATCACATTAACAACAGAGGCAAACACTGCAAGAGGAAAGGGGACTCGTGATTCCAAAGATGAGAAGTTAAGGAGAAGCTAATGATAGCGGTTTATAACCAGGTAGGTTAACACATACGAGATATTGTACTTGGTGCTGTGGTGCATACATAAAATAAAACAAAGATTCAAAACACACATAAAAACATTTTGGTAATCTATTTATGTAAATTCACTGAGGAAATGATTACAAGTGAGAGATATTTGATCAGAATTCTGCTAATATCCAAAGCTATCACTAGGAATTGGGGTAAGGAAGCACCACCAACGAAAAATCAACATGGAAGAAATCTTTTTGATGGAAAAACTGACTTACCGTCATTTTGGGACTACAAGGCGCACCTGAATATAAGCCGCAGCAGCTAAATTGAATGATGTGTACATATATAAGCCGCACTGGACTATAAGCCGCAGGTGTTTTAATGTTTCATTACCATATGTAAGGGTTCGTGCACAGAGGGGATTGTCGGGAAAGAGAGGGCTGTTTGAGGAAGCTCCCATTTATTAACATTTCAACAAACAAGTTGCATATTTGCATAACGTATTCAAGTGTTACCATTTAGTGCAATAGTAGCTACAGAACATGTACTGTGCTGTGTAAACTGTACTGTATCACATAGCGTTTCAGACACACAAACTTTTCAACTTTCAAACTGAAACGGTGCGCTCCCAGCGCACGTACCGGCAGTGATCTACAGCAGTGGTTTTCAACCAGTGGTACGGGGACAAACTGTCTCGCTCTCGTAATGTCTGTCTGTCTTGCTCTCGTTCTGTCTCTTGTACCACTCTCGGTTCCACTTTTACTTTTGCGCGCTACCTGTCTCACTCTTTTCCGGCCTCCAGCTTTTCCTGCTGGAGCCCGCCGCTTAAAGGTGGGGGGCGCGGACCGGCCATAGAGCCCATAGAATTAAAGGTGGTGGACTGTAACCTGTAACACCCATAGATTTAGGAGGTCCCCTAGTGGCCGTTAGCTGTAAAAATCCATAGATTAGCCGCACCGTTATATAAACCGCAGCGTTGAAAAATGGGGAAAAAGGCGCGGCTTATAGTCCGAAAACTACGGTAAATATAAATTGAGACTCCAAGAATCACAACTCAACAGAAAGTGGGGAAAATGGACTCTATACAAGACTCAAAACAAAGACATGTGTCTGGAACAACAGCTAATAGTTACATGCATATTCAAGAATATAATAACAAGACATATCCATAGCCTTTTATTTCATTTTTATTTGTATTGCCTTGCCTGCCTTTTGTTACATGATTGTAATGTTGTAACCAGCATGTTAATGCCATGCATAATGTGACAATAAAGATTTAAATTACAACAACAAAAAAAACCATTTGAAGACAACTATGATAATATTAAAAAATATAGTAAAAAATAGCAGTATTTACATTGAATACGTTCGTAATCCTCAAAATAGAATTGAATACATTTGAATAAAAGATAAAGCTGTGTGCATTGGGCTTACCTCAGGAGTCAGCTTAGCGATGGAGGTGAAGAGCATGGAGACAATCTGCAGAGAGATCAGGAGGAGGACATTTTTAAATGAGGGACGACTTGTGATTAAAAAGACAATAAATCAAGTTTGATCTGTAAAGTGATGACAACATTTTGGCAGCATCGCACAAACAATGACAAAGACTGATTGATCATTCTCATTTTAAAACAGCACTGAGATCTTTGTCAAATGTTAAAACTGCTATTTTACTTCCTCAATTTAACTAATAGATACAGAGACCAAGCCGTTATGTGATTGTGAGGAAGCAACATGTTACCTGGACCTCAAAGGAACACAGAATGACTTTCTGTGCCATTGAATTGTTTACAAATATAGTGTGTGTCCCAGAGTCTCCAGCATCCGTCCCACAAGAGGGAAAATGTCACAAACTGGTGTCTCTGTAGCAAAACTTAAAAATTGAATCAGATCATCATCCCGGAGGACTACTGACACAGAGTGTAGCTTGCAGTGTGTGTGTGTGTGTGTGTGTGTGTGTGTGTGTGTGTGTGTGTGTGTGTGTGTGTGTGTGTGTGTGTGTGTGTGTACGTGTGTGTACGTGTGTGTACGTGTGTGTGCGTGTTTGTGTGTGTGTGTGTGTGGGTTCATGTACCTGATGTGTGTGTTCATGTACCTGGTGTGTGTGTGTGTGTGTGTGTGGGTGGGTGTGTGGGTGTGTGTGTGTGTGTGTGTGTGTGTGTGTGTGTGTGTGTGTGTGTGTGTGTGTGTGTGTGTGTGTGTGTCTTTGTATGTGTGCTGGACCTACGTGCTCTGCGAGGCGGTTGTTATAGCGACAGAGGCTGAAGATGAGGTTGCAGGTCTGCCGGATGTTGATCCCGTCTCTGATGTGCTGGAACAGGAAGGGGAAGCCTTTCCCCCCCGTCAGCGCCGCCATGTCGCTCTGAGACAGAGTGAGGTGTCTGCAGGGAGAGAGCAGTCAGTCTGGAACTCAGGGAGCATCAATAAAACAGGTAAGGACTTCTCCAGTCCAATCCCTTTCTGTTCTGTAGTTTCTTTTTGTTTAGTGTTCACCAACACTGCGGTCAGCTTCTCCTGGTTTGGATTCTTTCAGATCAGAATCTATAAACTATATTTGTTAGTGTTTTGTTTTCAAATACAATATTGTCTAAATACAATTTTTTAAATAAAATGACATTTAGTTAACTGCTATTCCCCTTATAGAGAGCCAGGACTGTGTCTGAAATGTTACTTTCTCCCAAATCATATGGACCATGAGATCAAATCCAAGGAGGACAGGCAAGAAGAGAAATCAAACTTCTTAATACCCCCAGGGTAAATTAAACGTTTAAAAACAACTAAATTAGATAGTTCCACGTTTAAAACCTGTATTTCTCCGGTGCTGATCCACTGCTGCTAACATTCGCTCAGTTTTTCTAATAACTACAGATCCAAACGTTTAAAGACTCAAATCCTTTATCACATTAAAATATATAGTTAAAAACTCAAATAAAGTGTGATAGAAACCTGGCTTCAAACAGGATAAACAGTCGATTTAAAAAAGGGGACATGATGCCATTGCAGGAGATCAGAGGAAACAGATGCTCCTTTGACCATTTTTGTAATAATTAAGCAAAAATATATAACGCAGGTTTAGTATTTTGTTCCATCATATCGTAGTCTTTAAATCGTGCCCTCGTACCTCTCTGAGCGCGACTGCTCCACCAGCAGAGCGATGAGCGCGATCATCTTCTCCAGAGCTGCAGGACGGTACTTCTCCTCGGCCAGAGACAAGATGTCCTCTTCTTCATCCTCCTCCTCCCCCTCCTCCTCCGACAGCACCTCCACCTGGGGCTGAGGGACCAACATGTACTCGTTATACATTAGGGCTGCTCGATTATGACAAAAATCATAATCTCGATTATTTGGGTCAATAATTGTAATTGCGATTATTCATTGACTTTGACAACATCTATTTCTTGGAGAAACAAATGTGAACAGTACGTTTTTAACAGTTGATTACCCTGAACTTTAAGTATAATTCAACTGAAAAAAAAAAATTATAAATAAAAAAAAAAAAAAGTAATAATAAAAAAATAGTTTTATTTCGATTACGTTGTTTTCGTAATCGTTGCAAGCCATAATCGTAATCGCGATTAAAATACGATTAATTGAGCAGCCCTATGCTACATCAGTGTTGTCTATCACTAAATATATATCACTAAGATGGCTGTGCGACATAAACAAAGACATCAGAGGGAACTCACATTCTCCGGGCCTTTGGTTCCCATGTAGAAATGCACCATGATGGAAATGGCTTGAAGAGACAACAAGAACTGACTCTGCAGAAACAGAACACACGCATTAGTTCACCTGCAAACAACTACTAATGATAATAATGAATGTATATTTAAAGTACACAATAAATAAAACAACATGTGTAAGCTTCATATCTAAAAACTATAACATAAAACGATAAACTAATGTAATATGTTGTAATAATATGACCACTCTCAGTGTTTCCCCACATAATTTGATTCTATTTGTGGGGGCACCGCACCCCCCCCCCCCCCAACGTTCTTGTTGCTCTGTGTTTCGTTGTTAATGAGTGAAACACACCGGAGTTGAGGATCTGTGGGGTTTATTCTCCCAAAAATGTAATTTACAATTTCGGCATTTAGCAGACGCCTTATTCCAAAGCGACTTACAATGACCAATTACAGGGACATTCTCCCCGGAGTAACCGAGGGCTAAGTGCCTTGCTCAAGGGCACACTATAAGTGGTGTTCCAGGCAGGATTTGAACTCGCAACCTTCCGATCATCAGCCCACCTCACTATCCATTAGACCACCAAAAAAAAAAAAATAATAATTTATCCAACCTCCATTTATGGCAGACGATATTTAATTGTGGCGGCCCGCTACAATTAAATCAATGTATGGGAAACACTGCACTCTTTTTAATGTATTACATTCACTTGTCTGATACATGGGTACTCAAATGCAACAATTTGAATTTATCTATCATTTAATCTAAATCTCAATAATTGTGAAATAACTAAGAAAGTCTTTTGACCAAATATATTTTCCATACTAGATACTTTCATAGGATTATTTCTCATTCTTGGCTTTAAAAAAAGCACCATTTATTTTCTCTTTCTCGTTAACAAGGCATGTTGTAGAAACTAAAACTGATGAAGCCTTTGGGCGACAAGCATCTCTCAGTACAGAAGGTGAGACTAGTGACTGAGTGACTGAGTGTTCAGACCGACCTCCTCCTCTCCCATCTTGGCGAACTCGTAGAGGAAGGCGAAATACTCCGTCAGGTGTTTGCTGTGCGGCTTCACCCCGTGCTCCATGATGGACAGCAGCGTCTTCACGAAGCGCGTCACGCAGGAGCGACTCCCGATGTCCTCCACCGGACCGTCCATATCGTCAGAGCTGAGGCACGCGGGGAGACAAAAGGGGTTAGCAGAATCCAACATTTTCAGTTTCGAATTTATTCTACTATTTCAACAATTAGACAGTTTAGACATCCGAAAAAAAACAAAATGAGTAGAAGGGAGGGCAGAAAGCACATCTTATACAGAGGTAGCCGCATCCAGTTGCAGGATAAAGAAAAAATAATACAATTCCGTAATTAAATACTCAAACAGATAAACAAAATGCTATATATAAATACACATAAATACAGTGTGCTTACAAAGAAGACATACAGCTCAAAACAAGGACAACTTAGATGATCAAACACAAGTTAAATATGTATTTTAAAGATAGTTTTCTGTGTCAGTGATGGAGAGATAAATCTTTCTCAGAGTCCAGAGAGACTGAGCGACACACACCTCCTGTTTGATCTCTGTCACCATCTGATACAATTACTTTAGCTGCTACGTTAGATGTGAAAAAACTTCCAATATATTTGTAATTCAAGTTTTATTACAATTCACTTCTTTGGGCTAGGGGAGAGAGGCTGTACTGGGAGGCTTTGGCTTCCCATTTGAAATGTTGGGTTCAATTGTATTTAATCGACACACACACACACACACACACACACACACACACACACACACACCTACCTTGGGAAATGGGAAAAATGGTTGACTAAAATGTGGACATGTCTGTATAATGAAACTGAGACTACGTTAAAATGAATGAGTTATGAGAGAGAGAGTGTGTGCGTTTTGATTATCTAGGATTATGAACAAAAAAGTGATCCCATACCCGTCCTCCATGCCGGGCTGTAGGTAGAGGTGAGCGTGAACGGGACGCAGCCTCTGGATCACGTGAATACACAACCTCTGGAACATCTGGAGGACACAAGAAGTTTGGGAAGATGTGAGAATGAAACTTAAATGAATAAATACAACTATGAGCAGGATAAAGGATATGAAACCTCAAGGAATATGCGGTAAAATAGGGCTCGGCGATCACATGTCAAATTAGTTTGAACTAAACACCTCGATATCAATACGGTAACAAGTAGGGATGGGCACCGAGCCCCGGTATTAAACGGGCCCCGAGGCGGAATTATAGACCGTGGTACCGTTAAGCTCCGACGCTATCGGTCTTTTTATCGGTACTGGAGACATGTAAAAAATATATGGCATGTGTATTACTGCTACACAAACATTATATTGCAGTTTTAGTTTCGCCAACTTCGTTTCTAATATGCAATAAGACTGCAAAATGTGTCTATGATGCATTTTCGATCTTTCCAATCCAGACCAGAGATCTCTCTCCCCCGTCTGTGTGCGAGGGGGCGGGGCAGTTCACACACACACGCAGCTGCTACATGCAGCAACACACACACACGGCGGAGAGAACTAAGCGCTCCGAGGTGTGGTTAAACTTTACCCGTCTCGATGTGGACAATGCTCGTTGCAAAAGTGCAATAAGAGTTTAGCACGTGAGGGCGGTAACGAGCAATTTGCACCACATTCAGACGGAGAAATGCACCGTTTTCGACGAGTAACGTTTCCACGTCAGGTACGTCAGTATACCTTAATCTTCCTCCAGAAGAAGGCCTTTTGCAGCATACCTGTCTGCCCCACCTGTGTTGCTCTGTACCACTGTATTTTTGGAGTAAATACTTGTTTTTTGTTTGTTTTATACGGTTCTGTGAATTCACATTATTTACAATTTCTTTAGTAAATTTACCTATTTTTTTTCTCCAAAAGAACCGATAAGAGTACCGTTAAAAGACCGGATCGATCAGCGGTATAGATAAAAGTAGTAGTAGCGTTAAAACCTTAATAGGCGCGTTCACACCGCAGTACTTTTCCCACTTTAGTTCATCAGAACTAAAGAGTTCTGATGAACTAAGTACAGATCGCGTTCACACCGGAATAAGTCCCTGGGGGAGGATTAGGCAAATGAAGCCGCTGACGTCACTTCTTCTTCTTCTACTTTGGGTTTACTGGCAGGCCGCAAACAACTTCACAGCGTATACTGCCGTCCAAAGTCCCCCGGCCGGAAGTCCCCGGAGTTAGGGACTGGCTTCAGTAGAAGCTGCTGGGACTCCCAGCAGCTTCTACTGAAGCCTTCCGAGTAAATCTCCAGAACACCGACACCTCCTCATCTCCACCGCTCCCATGTTTTATTTTGTGTTGCCATAATTTAGTCTCTCTGCGTTTCTGAGCTGGGCTAATGCTAATGCTAATAATGCTAATAATGCTAATGCAAGGATAATAAAATGGCGGCTTCACAAAACTTTTTGGGAGTTTTACGGGGCGTGGTTTTCAATCCACCCAGCCAATCAGACATAGGAACCTTTTTCTCCCACGAAAGTCCCTGCTCTCTAGCAGGGACTGAAAAGGGGGTAAAAAGGTTCTCATGAACTCATTTTAGTTCCGGCTCTTTTTGGTGTGAACGCGACATTTCGGAACTATATCGGAACTAAAGTGGGAAAAGTACTGCGGTGTGAGAACACGCCTATTGATACCCATGCCTAGTAACAAGAGTGTAACGCTGACCATTGATGCTTTCACAAATGTTTTAAAGAATGAGCGTCCTGAATAATGATTATCAGTAATGTAGATTCAAGGAATAAGTGGGTAAAGAAAAATGTCAGGGGAGCTTGGACAGTCTTGTATATTGAGAAAACAACATGAGTTAACTGTAATGCAGCCTTTAAAACCAGGAAGACACGACGCCTACTACATAAAGATATAAGTAACATCTAGTCTTACTTCACAACAAAGATAATAACAATACATATTGCCCAGCCTGATGTTAAAATGATGTTATATCAGAAGAAAAACTCACTTGTCTGACTATCTGATTGGGGCACTTTATGAGGATCTGCATCGGCCACCAGTTATCATCCGCCATTCGATCCAAAAACCACTGAAACAGAGGAGAAGTTAAATTAAAACGCCATACAGTAAATATAGGATCACCGACACATCATAATACTGAGAGTAAGTAATGGTTAAAGCCCGTTTCTGACCTCGCAGGCGGCCTGGCTGTTGTTGAACTGTTTGGTCAGGAGCTCGATCCACTGCAGCATCGTGGGCTGGAGGTCAGAGAGCAGGAAGGAAGTCAGTTCATCTACACTTTAGTTAGAAATTAAAAGTCCTACAATCAGCTGAGAGGGCGTTACCTTCTCCTTGGAGTGGATAAAAGTCTCGAGGACAAATGATGTGCTGAGCTGTGAAGAGAAGGACATTAACAGTGATCAAATGCGAACAATTTTGATAAAACAATTTACAGATTTTTCTATTTCTACTGTATTTACTACCAGTTTTTTGCAGAGACAAAAAAACAGAAAGATATTTTTCCAAACAGCATGCCTTCAATTTTTTTCTGTGGCTGCAACTAATTTATTTTCATAATCGATTAGGCTTCAGTTAATTACTTTTTTTTTAAAGTGGACCTATCATGCTATATTTTAAACATATATTGTAGGGCCATACCGATACAAAACATGTCTGTGAAGTTTTTTTTTCAAAATACCAAACAGATCATGCATTTTAGCCATGCCTCATTTCGCTCGATTTGCTCTATTCCAGCCCTGTTTTCACAAGGGCTGATTCTGTGGCAAATGAGCTGCAGCTGACCACGCCCCGCTGCAAAGGAGGGGGGCGTCATGTTACCATGCTGTTACCATGCCACGCAACCCCCCATTCCCCTGATAGGTGAAGAGTTGCCCATATAGGCGGAGCTCCCCGTTTCTGACGTCAGATATATTTCAAATCTGGATCAGTCTGTATCAGATCCGTTGGAGCCCCGTTTTTAGAGATTTGGGTACGGAGGAAAAGGGGGTTGAGTTTTCTGACACTTGGTGAGTTCCCTGACACACCGGGGACACATATTCATGTATAAAAGACGTACAAAAGTGCATTTTGCATGATAGGTCCCCTTTAAATTCATTTGGATGATAAAAGGTCAGAAAAAACTGAGATATTCAGATTTCTATTGACAGAAAACAAAGGAAATGAACAGTAGAGATGTTTTGTTATTTTTGCTATGAATAGAAAGCTACTTAAAGATGATGATATATATCAAATCAACCGATAACTTATCTACAACCCGTATTATTTCTCACCTTAGCGGTCATGAGGGAGACGGCTTTAGGGTCGGGGAGCGTGCTGGGGATGCTGCTGCAGAGCTGCCACATGAAACTGAAGGAACACAAAGGAATAAGTATAAGCAAATGATGAAGGGTGAGTATAGATGGTTTCATTCTATCGAAATAACTAGATGGGATACCCACCCAAAGTAAGTGTGTTCAAATATATTTTTGTCCTGGAGAAACTGCATGTTGTCGTGCCAAATCCACTGCAAGAGACAGACATTAGCGATTAGACGTCACTTCATATACATGTATTGACATTATCCAAAGTGTAAAGAAAGTGAAACCACGGTACCTCCAGCAGATCAGGAGAGACGTCAAAACTGAAGTCCTTCCCGTTCTCCTCCTCCAGCTCCACTCGCTTATAGAACAGCATGTAGGCACTGTGTGTCTGCGAGACGATGAACATGTCGTTATTACTTTCTGGAGCAAACGTGGTGACATGGACATTTTAAATGAAACTGATCCTCACCTTCTCAAAAGAGAAATCCATGAACTTGTCCGTGACAGAGTCGTAGGTTTTAGTCTGAAAGATAAAAATCATGTCAGCAAAATCCAAAAGAGACAAATACAATTAATTTAGTGTATTTATTTACTGCAGCTCGTACCGTCATTTCTCCTCCGAAGCACTCAGAGGCCAGCTGGGCCGAGTCGAAGGGCTTCACCTCGGCATCGTTGAACAGGTACCTGCAGGAAGATTGGTTTTTAAATCCTACTTCATATCTGATATTCAACGTTTTCAAAAACCTGGTGCATAAGACTGAGGTCCCACTCGATAAAACCATTCAAACTAAAAAGGTAGTTCACTTTCACAAGCTCAAAATGTAATTTAACAAACAATATGGTGTGTGTGTGTGTGTGTGTGTGTGTGTGTGTGTGTGTGTGTGTGTGTGTGTGTGTGTGTGTGTGTGTGTGTAGAAGGTGGTTGAATTTGATGTGTTTCCTTAGAGAAGCAATTTCTTTTTGATATCAAAAGTGTTTATCATTTATTTTTCAGCAAAGGATAGATTTTCCAATCAGTTTCAAAGCTTTCTGCCATTTGTCCGGCATTGCAGTCCGTCCGTCCGTCCGTCCGTCCGTCCGTCCGTCCGTCCGTCCGTCCGTCCGTCCGTCTGTCCGTCTGTCTTACTGTGTATAGTTACAGCCCTACTCACCACTTGTTGTTCTTGTAGGCGTGCGGGTTGACGATGTCTCTGATGAAGCTGTAGTAATGGCCGCCGTCTGCTGTGCCCGTGTGGACCGTGACGCCGATGAGGTCGTACTCGTAGCTCTCCGTGACTTTTGCCTCTCCTTCTTCCCGAAAACCTGCAACACGTGACAGACAACGCTCAGAAACTAATGTAGTTTATCAGAAATGTACTGCACATCTTCCACCGTGTCTCCCAGGACGTAGCCAAACACAGATTTCTTTGGTACAGTTTTGTTCTGATTCACATATTTTGTAAGTGTTCCTTGATGTTTGGACGAACCCTCTTTGCGCTCTCCCTTGCCCATGAGGAAGTCCTCGGTGTAGGGCGTCATGTCGAGGCGCAGCGGGAAGGAGAAGTGTGTGTTGACCTTCTCCTTCATCATCGTCACCATGTTGAAGGTGTATCTCATGGTGTTGAAGCTCAGGATCCGCGGAAGCTTCTTGAAACACGCCCTGAGGGAAGAGAGACGAAGGGTAGAGTGAGATACATTACAGGTGAAGTTGTGAAAATTGCCCTTTTTTTTTTTTTTCTTGCATGTTGTTTTTTTAGATGTGTAGAAATTAGGATTAAAATCAATTTGCTTCTAGTACGTTTTTGGAAGAAAATTCAGAAAGGCGGTTATACTAAAAGTGATTTAGTTCTATTGAGGTTGAACTAACAAGAAGTACACAGATTGTGCCTTTCTGCTCTTCTGTTTGATTGGTCAGTTAGTTTGACCTCTGGTAATTGGTGGAGGTCAGTAAGAGGGCGGGACATTCAGGCGATACAGAACAGAAAAACATCAAATCTATACATTTTATAAGGATCTATTTAGTAGCAGGGCATCATTATTTACCCTAAACACGTTACCCTTCACTGTAGCTAAACACCAAACACCCGATCATTCCAGTCTTAAGTAATAATTAATGTTTATAATTAATATCTACCCCAAAACAGGTGTTAGGATGCTATACATGATACCCCTAGATTCCACCGGGTTCGTCCGCCGTCCAAAGTCCCCGGCCGGAAGTCCCCGGAGTTGGGGACTGGCTTCAGTAGAAACTGCTGGGACTCCCAGCAGCTTCTACTGAAGCCTTCCGAGTAAATCGCCAGAACGCCGACACCTCCTCATCTCCACCACTCCCATGTTTTATTTTGTGTTGCCATAAGTTAGTCTCTCTGCGTTTCTGCGCTGGGCTAATGCTAATGCTAGAAATGCTAATAAAATGGTGGCTTCACAACACTTTTTTTGAGTTTTACGGGGCGTGGTTTGCAATCCGCCCAGCCAATCAGAAATATACCTATTTTTTCACAAGAGGGCCGCGTGAGAGGAAAAGGGGGTAAAAAGGTTCTCATTAACTAATTTTAGTTCCGGCTCTTTTTGGTGTGAACGCGACATTTCGGAACTAAAGTGGGAAAAGTACTCCGGTGTGAACGCGGCTACCGGGTGCTATTCCACCAGGCGCGCCGCGTTACGGCTAGAAGCGTCCCCGAAGCGTCTCGGAAGCGTCTCAGAAGCGTCTCGGCGCTGGGCTCCGCTAAAAATAGGCGGCTGGTCTATTTTCGATGCGAGGCGTTGCATAGCGCCGGGCAGGAAGTGGAACAGTCAGAGCATCCGGCCCATCCCCAAAATAAACAGATATTGCAGACCCCATCCCTCCGTAGTCTTTCAAGTAGGAGGAGAAATGCCAGCGTTCTCCTCCGGTTTACAGGCACTGTGTAAATTATATATAGAATAATTATGATGATGAATGCATTTTTTTACCACTAAAATACAGCAACACATCTTTGATTCCTGTCGTTTAGAACTGGGATATTACAATTATTATTAACTTTGTCTGTACAAAGTAGCCTGTCCAGGAAATATATCCAGATCAACTAAAACTGCGAGCTGGCAGGCAAGACGCTCCGTTTCTGAAACGCGCCCGGTTGGGTTATGACGCCGGAGGAGGTCGGACCAAAACCGTGGCGCATACGTTGGAATCCTGGGGTTAGTTTAATCAAAACAAATCCACAGACCTCTTCTCAGCGCGGACCTTCTTGCCGCACTGGGAGCAGGTGTACATGTTGTCGCCTTCAAGAGTGTCCTTTATCGTCACTTCATCCAGAGATTCCTACAAAAAACACACCATCAGAAATCTCAAAAAAGTCAACTTTTCATGAGTTTCTCAAATAAACAGCTCTGTTTTTAGCTTGATGGCTATGCATGTTATCAGCTGATGCTAGAAGGTTTTCAAAGGGTTTATTGAGATTAAGAAGTAGGAGAATTGCCTCATCGTATACAAGTTACACTTCATACTTTCGTTTATCAGAAATCACTACATTTGAGATACATTTGTAACTACAGCTATCTTACAAAGTCAAATTATAAAACTGCATCCAATGGAAATACTCAACAATCAAATCAAAGTTTATTTATAAAGCACATTTAAAAGTGATTTTCGGTCGTGCCAAAGTGCTGTACATGTAATAAATACTACAACCATCAACAGATTTATAGAAAACACAGGGAAAAGTCAGGAGTCGTGCTCCGCTCTGACTAAAAGGCCAGGGAGAAGAAGTGAGTTTTAAGAGTAGATTTAAAAACCCCTAGGGTCTAAGAAAGATTAAGGTACTTCTAATATATATTTAGATTTCTTACACTTACTAGAATACACTTAGTTATATTCTACCACTGATGTGTTTTATGAACTCACGTAGATGTTCTTCATGTCCGCCACTTGACATCTGACCGTGTAAAACTCCTCTGCGGTCTGACTGACGTGGTCGCAGTCCTGCAGGGAAAGACGGATACAAGTTTCACTAAAAGTCTCCAAAACTGAAAATACACTTGAAATAAATTAGTATGACCTGTGGACTACATCTGGATAGTGAATTCTGAAGATATGAAGTATGTTATTAATTTATACGAATGAACCATAAAGCTTGTTTTCATTTTGTATCAAGTTCTTGAAAAAAACGTTACAAATAATACAACTAATTCAACTTTAGAGCAGCGCCAAAAAGGCTATCTTATCACTGATTTTAACATAATAAAATAATTAAAATGTGTTATTAAAAAAAATGTAAATGTAGGAAATACTTTAAAAGTAAATTAAATAAAAGCAAAGAATGAATATGAAGATGAAATTCTATATAAAGAGGGATATAATCCACAATTCAAGATGAAAATATTTGAGCTCCAAATAACCCACTTTTGGAAGTTAAATGTTTAATATGTTAATCTCTTACTCACCAGAGAGACCACATTGTTGGTGATGACGCCTCCGAACAGAGTCTTCACTGTGTTTTTCTATGAGAACAAATAAAACACATTCATCAAACTTCAGGGTGATAAACTATTATTCATGATTTTAATTATGTTAACACAGTTATGCAATTTAGGGAGTCATTAGTCTGAGTCAATGAGCACATCGTGTAGTGAGTGTGTCCCAGAGTCTCCAGCATTAGTCCCACCAGAGGTCCCACTGGGTTCACTTTAGCAAAACTCAAATTGAGCCGGATCATCGTCCCAGAGGACTTCTGACACAGAGTGTAGCAGACGATTATATGCACAAATATATTCTTTGTATAATTAGATATACTGTATAAGTACTTTAGGAAGAGCATTATGAATTTCCTTAGTTTTTCTACATGTTCTGAAGTTCCTGTTGTCAAAAGACGCAGCCCACCTGGAACACTTTTGTACTTGGAGATACATCACGTCTTTTAGAAGCACATATCTACAGGAATGAAAATTGACCTTATGTGTTTCGCCTGCTCTCATGATCATTTGTCATTCAAAGATGTAATTGTTTATATATTTCTCGCTTTTTAAAATCGTCTGAAATGTAATGTATTCTGTATTTGTTTTAGTGAAAGCAGTGTGAATTGCCTTGTCAGGAAATATCAAAATGCTTATAGTGAAGAGTTGTGTTTTCTTTAAGGAGAAAATAGAAGACACATTTGGAGAATACACAAGAAATGCATTGGCATAGGAGTTGCCAGTGTGATGTGTGAAGTGGTGTGTGTGAAGCGTGTGAAGCAGTGTGTGTGTGAAGGTGTTTGTTTGTGTGTGTGAAGCAGTGTGTGTAAAGCAGTGTGTGTGAAGCAGTGTGTGTGAAGCAGTGTGTGTGAAGCAGTGTGTGTGAAGCAGTGTGTGTGAAGCAGTGTGTGTGAAGGTGTTTGTTTGTGTGTGTGAAGCAGTGTGTGTGAAGCAGTGTGTGTGAAGCAGTGTGTGTGAAGCAGTGTGTGTGAAGCAGTGTGTGTGAAGCAGTGTGTGTGAAGGTGTTTGTTTGTGTGTGTGAAGCAGTGTGTGTGAAGCAGTGTGTGTGAAGCAGTGTGTGTGAAGCAGTGTGTGTAAAGCAGTGTGTGTGAAGGTGTTTGTTTGTGTGTGTGAAGCAGTGTGTGTGAAGCAGTGTGTGTAAAGCAGTGTGTGTGAAGCAGTGTGTGTGAAGGTGTTTGTTTGTGTGTGTGAAGCAGTGTGTGTGAAGCAGTGTGTGTGAAGCAGTGTGTGTGAAGCAGTGTGTGTAAAGCAGTGTGTGTAAAGCAGTGTGTGTGAAGGTGTTTGTTTGTGTGTGTGAAGCAGTGTGTGTGAAGCAGTGTGTGTGAAGCAGTGTGTGTGAAGCAGTGTGTGTGAAGCAGTGTGTGTGAAGGTGTTTGTTTGTGTGTGTGAAGCAGTGTGTGTGAAGCAGTGTGTGTGAAGCAGTGTGTGTGAAGCAGTGTGTGTGAAGCAGTGTGTGTGAAGGTGTTTGTTTGTGTGTGTGAAGCAGTGTGTGTGAAGCAGTGTGTGTGAAGCAGTGTGTGTGAAGGTGTTTGTTTGTGTGTGTGAAGCAGTGTGTGTGAAGCAGTGTGTGTGAAGCAGTGTGTGTGAAGCAGTGTGTGTGAAGCAGTGTGTGTGAAGGTGTTTGTTTGTGTGTGTGAAGCAGTGTGTGTGAAGCAGTGTGTGTGAAGCAGTGTGTGTGAAGCAGTGTGTGTGAAGCAGTGTGTGTGAAGCAGTGTGTGTGAAGGTGTTTGTTTGTGTGTGTGAAGCAGTGTGTGTGAAGCAGTGTGTGTGAAGCAGTGTGTGTGAAGGTGTTTGTTTGTGTGTGAAGCAGTGTGTGTGAAGGTGTTTGTTTGTGTGTGTGAAGCAGGGTGTGTGAAGCAGTGTGTGTAAAGCAGTGTTTGTGAAGGTGTTTGTTTGTGTGTGTGAAGCAGTGTGTGTGAAGCAGTGTGTGTGAAGCAGTGTGTGTGAAGCAGTGTGTGTGAAGGTGTTTGTTTGTGTGTGTGAAGCAGTGTGTGTGAAGCAGTGTGTGTGAAGGTGTTTGTTTGTGTGTGTGAAGCAGGGTGTGTAAAGCAGTGTTTGTGAAGGTGTTTGTTTGTGTGTGTGAAGCAGTGTGTGTGAAGCAGTGTGTGTGAAGCAGTGTGTGTAAAGCAGTGTGTGTGAAGCAGTGTGTGTGAAGGTGTTTGTGTGTGTGTGAAGGTGTGTGTGTTTACCAGCTCCTGGGACATCTCCTCGATCTTGGTGATGAGGTCGGTGAAGAACTCCGTCATGTCCTTCTGCTCGCCGGTGTTCAGCGGCTGTTTGTCCATCGTGTACGTTTTACAGAACGGACGAGGGTTGTACGCCTTCCTCTCGCTCTCCTGGAGACAGAGGGGGTTCAGATTAGATTAGGTTTAGATAATGAAAGAGTCGTGGTGTTGTTGTTCAAACTCTGTCTGCAGAGCTTCAAATGAGTCCTGTGCCGTTAGTAGTGCTTTGATGAATCCATCACATATTTCCTGGATTAAAACAATTAATTGTTTGGTCTAGAACATTTTAGAAAATTAACTTGTAGACATGTCATCAATTTAACCAATAGTCGAGTAGATACGCAAATGTATAATCTTGATTTAGTTCATTGAGTCTGTCCCAGAGTCTCCAGCATTAGTCCCACCAGAGGAACAATGTCTCTCAGAAACACACTGGGTTCACTTTAGCAAAACTCAAATTGAGCCGGATCATCGTCCCAGAGGACTTCTGACACAGAGTGTAGCTTGCTTATGAAGGTGTGTCTTTTTGCAAAGAAGTGGAACTTCTTACAATGTATATTGTGTTAGGATGAGCTATTCCTTCAACCTTCTGTTTGTGCCCTATAAAAGAAATAATGCACTTGAATCTAGGGCGGGGGTGCACGTTTTTCACATCCTTATTTTATTACTAACCTCTGCTCTCTGTAGCGTGAATATCAAATCAAAAGTAGATGATGATTTTAAAAACACGTACCGTAATTTTCGGACTATAAGCCGCGCCTTTTTCCCTATTTTTCGACGCTGCGGCTTATATAACGGTGCGGCTAATCTATGGATTTTTACAGCTAACGGCCAACACCTTTAACTCTATGGGCTCTATGGCCGGTCCGCGGACCCCCACCTTTAAGCGGCGGGTTCCAGCAGGAAAAGCTGGAGGCCGGAAAAGAGTGAGACAGGTAGCGCGCAAAAGTAAAAGTGGAACCGAGAGTGGTATGCCGCTGCTGCGGCTTATATTCAGGTGCGGCTTATAGTCCGAAAATTACAGTACATCCGTTTTATTAGTTCTATGTCCTATACATGAGTAACACCTACGTCACTTCCGGGCAAAAAGTACGGCTCCGCCCACTTTTGGGTGAAAGCAAAGCCGTCATTTGAGGCGGTCAATACAAATTCTGAAGTTTTTGCCAATCCGATCAGAAGTTTAAGAAAACCGTGGATTTGTGGATCTTCAAAGAGCCCGATCACGACAGGCAAACAATTACATTCAATCATTGGAAATGGAAATCGAAGAGCGGGCTCGATATATGGTTAAATATAGCAGTTGGAGATCGATGTCGATGAGAGTAACATCTACGTCACTTTACGGCCCCGCCCACTTTTGGGGGAAACCAACGCTGTCATTTGAATGGTGATCAAGCCTGAAGCCACAGAGCTCTTCAGTAACTGTCCTTTTCTCTTAGAGGAAGTCCAGGAACACGCCTCGCTGATGAGAGGAAAAGCTGGCGAAAATCACGGCCTCGCCTACTGATTTTAATTTAACCATACATCGAGCCTGATCGTCGATTTCCAATGATTGAATGTGATTGTTTGCCGGATTGGCCAAAACTTCAGAATGTGTATTGACCGCCATTCAAATGAAAGCGTTGTTTTCCCCCAAAAGTGGGCGTGGCCGTAATTTTTGCCCCGAATTGACGTAGGTGTTACGCTCATCTATATATATTCATGTTGCCCTGTTAGAGGAGCCTGTGACTTTAGCTACGGTGTAGATATGGCATTGACAATCAAGCCTTGAATTGAATAAAACTCACCATGAGATATGTGAACATCTTCTGCAGCTCCAGCAGCGTGGTCTTGTGTTTGATATCCTCAGCGTACTGCACACACACACACACGCAGTATAAGAATCCACACACTCTTCTTAATCTGAATGAGGTTTTGCTGCCCTCAGTTCGTCCTGCAGGCACTGACCTTGGCGGTGAACACGGCCTGCCGCGCCTCGGGGATCATGTAGAGCTGCTGGATGGTGGAGGCCAGGTAACACGTGGCCCCGAGGTTAGTCAGACCCACGAAGCGACACTCGGCCCGAACGTCGTCGTGGGGCCAGTAGTCCCACTTATACGGCGCGTGAGAAGCTGGAGGATGAATAAAAGAACAATGTAGTTAATGAGGGAATGTAGAGCGTGGCTTCTTTGGTGAACAAGCTGGTCGTTTTGTCTGTGATCTAGAAATGAAATGTACATTCATCAATATTTCTATGAACTATCAGAATTGTTTGAGCTTTTTGTTTTTAAGCACATTTACTGTGTAGTTCATTGACGTATGTCCCAGAGTCTCCAGCATTAGTCCCACCAGAGGAACAATGTCTCTCACAAACAGACTTTAGCAAAACTCAAATTGAGCCAGATCATCGTCCCGGAGGACTTCTGACACAGTGTAGCTTGCAGACGATTATATGCACGTATACCGTAATTTTCGGACTATAAGCCGCGCCTTTTTTCCCATTTTTCGACGCTGCGGCTTATATACCGGTGCGGCTAATCTATGGATTTTTACAGCTAACGGCCACTAGGGGACCTCCTAAATCTATGGATTTTACTGGTTACAGTCCACCACCTTTAACTCTATGGGCTCTATGGCCGGTCCGCGCCCCCCACCTTTAAGCGGCGGGCTCCAGCAGGAAAAGCTGGAGCCCGGAAAAGAGTGAGACAGGTAGCGCGCAAAAGTAAAAGTGGAACCGAGAGTGGTACGAGAGACAGAACGAGAGCAAGACAGACAGACATTACGAGAGCGAGACAGTTTGTCCCCGTACCACTGGTTGAAAACCACTGCTGTAGATCACTGCCGGTACGTGCGCTGGGAGCGCACCGTTTCAGTTTGAAAGTTGAAAAGTGTGTGTGTCTGAAACGCTATGTGATACAGTACAGTTTACACAGTACATGTTCTGTAGCTACTATTGCACTAAATGCTAACACTTGAATACGTTATGCAAATATGCAACTTGTTTGTTGAAATGTTAATAAATGGGAGCTTCCTCAAACAGCCATCTCTTTCCCGACAATCCCCTCTGTGCACGAACCCTTACATATGGTAATTAAATATTAAAACACCTGCGGCTTATAGTCCAGTGCGGCTTATATATGTACACATCATTCAATTTAGCTGCTGCGGCTTATATTCAGGTGCGCCTTATAGTCCGAAAATTACGGTATATTATTTGTACATATAGATATACTGTATATGTACTTTAGGAAGAGCACTAGGAAATGCCTTAGTGTCTGACATGTCCTATAAATAAACTTGCCTTGTCTCAAACATCACAACAATATCAATTTTCGTCTGTAAAGTTTTGTTTACAAGGAAATATCTGTACGCTTATGTGTCTTTTGTGAAAAACCGTAACCAAAAAAAATCATAAAATAATAGAAAACATGATAAGCTAAGCCGGTAGTGGAGGAACTTTAAAAACACCTCCCTAATAGTGACAGTTCATGCCCCTCTTTAAATGTTCACTAACTTATCCGTCGGACAATTTAAACACAAACAACCACAGAGATATTTCTAACAGCTGGGATAGCAAACTTTCAGACTTACAATAAATCACATTTTGAAAGTTGAAGACACTTTTCTGTTTAAGCCATTTTAAGACAAGATAAACCCTCATAGATCCCCTAATAGGGAACATCAGGTGTCAAAGCAGGAATAAGAATAAGAGTGCAGAGAGTTATTTTCTACCTGGTAACCAACTTTAGATATAAAGAGACACGTAGTTATCTTCCTCACCTTGCATGTGCTGGGACATGACCCAGTTGTGCAGCAGCCGGTAGTTTTCCACGGATCCCTTCACCGTCTCCACCAGCAGGTCGTAGGCGGCGGCCCGGGCGGCGTGAGATTTACATTTGGGCTGAGCGCGGTCTGCCAGGCTGGGCAGGAGGAAGAGGAGGTTGTGCACGTCGCGCAGGAACTCCTGACCCTCGCGCGAGAACTTGAAGGGAGGTTTGTGTTTGAGGACGCTGGTGGCGAGACGCAGGAGGCCGGTCAGCCCGTCGTCCTCGATCATCCCATCCTGCTGGTCCAGGATCTCACGGCTGAAGGAGAGACAACCAGGTCATGGTGGGAGGTGGAACTATTTATTTTATTCAATCATTATCTATTAACTAGCTGTTTTTGTTTATATAAAATGTATAATTATTTAAGTTAAAGTAATTCTTTATGCTTTTATTTTGAAGGCGGTTTGGGGTGATGGGGATGATTGTATAAATTGGACACAGGTGGTGGGATTAGCGCACCAGTATGTTTTTTTAAATCAGGGAAAACACAGGAGAAGCCATTGTTTGTTAAATATTGGATAATTGGAATTCATAGACAATGAATGCACAAAAACAACATTCTTGCCTGGAAAATTGATTATTCTCTGCATGAGATTCGCTTTTCCTGGTGCTTCAGCGGCAATTTAAATTAGAATTACAGTTACAGTTCATTTTCATTCATATACAGTTTTACAATATATATGTATCTCGTGTTTTCAGAGCACAGATTCTGACCTCCGGATGCAGTCGGCGAGGTGTCGAGCGAGAGCGTCCAGGTCGAGCAGCGTCGTCTGCAGCGGGGCGGCCAGCGACAGAGAGGGAGAGACCTTCTGTGAGTTCAAACAGACCAACACTAGCAGCAGCTCCATGACACATCAACGCAATGCTACACAAATAAAGGTCCCCTATTATCCTGTGTTTCATCAATGTATCACAGGTCTCAGATATATACAGAGCCTGTCTCTGATTGGCTGAAACACCAAACAGATCGTTGCAGCATTACCCATAATCCCCTCTGTTTCAGCCCTGTTTCAAAAGTGCTGATTCTCTGTCTGTTACTTTAGATGAAAATAAGGAGCCCCTCCCCACGCCCCTCTGAGAGATATTTGGTTAAAAAGAACACAATGGTGCTCTAGGAGGAGATTCAGGTGATAAGGGGGGGGGGGGGGGGGGTACCTTGGTTGCTGATTGGCTAATGGTTACTCAAGCCAAAACATCGTTATGACATCATAAAGTTGCCAAAATCTGATCAGCTCATTTTCAGACAGGTTTTTATAGAAATGGATCAAAAAGAGAGAGAATCTTTGTTCCTGAAACTTTCAGAGTCTCTTTCCACAGAGGGGACACATGTTGATGTAGAAGAGACATGAAGAAGAGGGGACACATGTTGATGAAGAAGAGACATGAAGAAGAGGGGACACATGTTGATGTAGAAGAGACATGGAGAAGAGGGGACACATGTTGATGTAGAAGAGACATGAAGAAGAGGGGACACATGTTGATGTAGAAGAGACATGAAGAAGAGGAGACACATGTTGATGTAGAAGAGACATGAAGAAGAGGGGACACATGTTGATGTAGAAGAGACATGGAGAAGTGGAATAGGGGACCTTTAAATAACCAGATATGATCATCAGTAAGTGAGTTGGGTAAGGGTCTCACCTGGCTGGCGTCTTTAACGTGGATGTTGTCGATGAGTTTGCAGAGCAGCCAGAAGTATTCCTTACAGCCCGTCTTCAGCAGAGGCTCCTCCTCATAGTCCTCCACCTGCAGCAAACACACATTAGCATCAAACTCACTTCTTAACAGAGAAGAGCAAACATTTTTGACTCTTTAAAAGTTCATTTAAACCATAAACATCACACAGTTTCAGTCTATGGAGGCAAAGTGTCTGCTGTGATGTGACTTTAAGGTCAACCAGATTTGTGTTAAACTTAAATCTTGCAAATTAGATGCTTAATTTTTGGCAGAACCTGTCTTGATTAGAGTTTATCAATTGTATCACTACC
The DNA here is from genome assembly GCF_949606895.1 of Notothenia rossii. Classification (NCBI taxonomy): domain Eukaryota; kingdom Metazoa; phylum Chordata; class Actinopteri; order Perciformes; family Nototheniidae; genus Notothenia; species Notothenia rossii. The sequence goes on along the minus strand of NC_136912.1, from coordinate 7,207,801 downwards.
GACTACTACTGTACCACAATACTATATTTTATATTTCATCTAAATGTATTATATTCTAGTGTGTGTGTGTGTGTGTGTGTGTGTGTGTGTGTGTGTGGTTTTTGATATTTCTAAATAGAAAGCCTTTATGTGTTTTAAAAAAAATAAAAAAAATTGGGATAACAACATGGCTTTGGTTGAGATTTATTAAATGTAAATATGATTGTTTGTTTATCTACAAAACATATATATATACAAATATATATGTGGTGTCCCAGTGTCTCCAGCACCCGTCCCACCAGAGGGAGAAATGTCTACCAGAAACAAACTGGTGTCGCTGTAGCAAAACTTAAAAATTGAATCAGATAATGGTCCCGGAGGACTACTGACACAGAGTGTAGCTTGCGGTGTGTGTGTGTGTGTGTGTGTGTGTGTGTGTGTGTGTGTGTGTGTGTGTGTGTGTGTGTGTGTGTGTGTGTGTGTGTGTGTGTGTGTGTGTGTGTGTGTGTGTGTGTGTGTGTGCATGTGCGTGTGTGTGTGTGTGTGCGTGTGCGTGTGCGTGTGCGTGTGCATGTGCATGTGCATGTGTGACCCACCCTGAGTGGTTTGAGGGCCTGAGCGTCGGGCAGGAACTTGAGCAGCGTGGAGGCGGCGAGCAGCAGGAAGGATCTGTTGATGGACTCTCCGCTCTCCAGCCCCGACAGAGACAGCTTGTAGAGGCCGTTACACGCCTCGTGTCTCACCGCCGGCTGAAAACAAACACCACACGTCAGACAACAAACTAAAGAAACAACAACAAGTGTTATTTACTCCAACTAATATTTGTTTATTGCTTAAAGAGTTTTCAAATTCATGTAACTTTAACGTGTTCTTTTATTAAATGCACATATTTTATTCCATTCTACTTCAATGTAAACACTGCTATATTTTACCATATTTTTTATAATAATACATTTATTTTGGGGGGCGCCTTTCATAACACCCAAGGACACCTTACAGGGCATAGGGGCAATTCAATTCAATCTTTATTTCAAACTCAAGGTCGATATCACTATCAATATAGGGAACAATTAAAACAGTGGATTTAGTGAAGTATCAGCCGGGGTAAGACAAAGACAAACAGGAAATGGACTACAAAAGGACACAAAAGGACACAGAAGGACACAGAAGGACACAAAAGGACACAAAAGGACACAAAAGGACACAGGGTACCATTTATAAAGAAAATGCCAGTTTGAACAGGTGGGTTTTGAGTTTTGAAAGTTGTTATGGAATCAGACTGTCGGATGTGTAGTGGCAGGGAGTTCCAGAGTCTGGGAGCCGAGCAGCTGAAAGTTTATAGTTTTTTGCAAACTGTTTTTAATCATTGTTTTACTTTTATGTATGCACCACGACATCAAGTTAAATTCATCGTACCTGCCTGGTGATAAACCTGATTCTGATAAGATCACATAAATGAACTGTTCGTGCATGAGTTAGTTTTATGTCTTTGAAAGCTGTTTCCAGTCTCACCTCGGGCACCAGCAGCGTGAGTTTCTTCAGCCAGTCGTGAAGATGGTCGCTGTCGGCCAGACTGGACTTCACCGTGGAGGAGCAGTGGGCCCAGCTGACCAGCAGCCACATGGAGTAGTGGGTCACTGGGGAGGAGAAAGAAACATCAGTCGTATCGCTGTCACACTAAACTCAGATGGGTTTTCTTATTTGAGTTGAGAGATGTTGAGGTTTCTCTTTCCTTCTAGCTTTCAGAATTGTATCAGCGTGTTAATAAATTGAACGCCAAATGCTAATGGGTATCATTTGTAATCAGTTCTCACCTTCATGACGAGACCTGTGGTCAGACTGAGCCTTAAGAACTCTGTTGAACAAAAAGACCACATGCAAATTATACTTGATATATATTTAGTATTTAAAAAAGAATTAAAATATCTGAAAGTATATTAAGTACCAGAAGAACATGTGTAGTGTGCTCACCTGTGTGCGAGGTTGTCGTAGGTGTAGGCCACGTTGATCAAGCGTTGGATGAGGTTAGTACCCTGAACCAGGCTGAGGAACACCTGCAAACCACCAAAGATCGTTCAATCCCAGAATAAATCAATTTAAGCTTTTTAGTTTGTTCTATCTCGTGGAACATTTACCTCAGTGAGTCGAGGGATGTGCAGACCCTTCCCGTGCTCCACGGTGGATTTGCGTGATTTCCCCGGCCACGCTCGTTTGCGCTGACTGTCTGCGAGGCCGGACCAGGAGAAGACGTCGTGGTACGCCAGGTCCAGGTCAGCTGGGTCCACGGCAAACTGACAGATCAGCTTCTGCAGGCAGGCGAGGCAGTCGAGCAGCCACTGAGGGAGAAGGAGAGAGAGAGATACAAAACACACACTCATTGCAGGAAACACAATGTGAAGAGAAATGGTCAATGTTTAAGATTCAAACCAGCGACAAGGAATACTGACTGATTGAGTATTGAGGAACTGTTCTGACAAATGGTCAAATGAGAATGTGTCTCCCAACTGCATTGTTTATTTTGTTTGGGTTGTCATGAACTCATGAAGATCCCCCAAGCAGCTGTGAGGCTTTACAACATGCAGCTTTGTTAATAAAACACACATCAAAGAACTTATTCCATGAATATCCAGGACGTTCTTATTATTTATTGTTTCCCCTTTGAAGTAGATTCTAAAGGCAGGTGTTCTCTCTCACCACAGTCCAGGACTCCTGGTCTTTGGGCTCCAGGATGCCCGAGTTGAAGATCTCCAGGAGAAGCTGCAGACCTCCAGAGGAGACAAACTGGAGGACAGAAAGACACGTATTCAATCTAACAATAACCGTTTCTAATGTATGTTTTTTATATTCTACATGAGCAGATTTGTTTTGACTGATCCACAGGTAGATCTGGTTTGCAGATAAAACCACAAGAGATCCATCATGTTGTTTATTCTGGTTATATTTGCATCTTTACTTAAAAACAAAAAATGTTAAAGGTCCCATGTCATGTTTTTCTGGTTATTACCCGTCCCCTTGTGTTTTATGAAGGTTTTTCTGTATGTAAACGCTCTGCAGAGTCACAAACCCTCAAAGTACACCCTGTAGCGAGTAAAACTCTAACACAGAAAAGACCTGTCTATGCTGCCCCAGAACGCCTCCTTGGACATTTCTCTTTTTCCATTGTTTGCTTCCTGGGTATAGTGACGTATTTCAGGTATAGTGAGGTATTTCAGGTATAGTGACGTATTTCAGGTATAGTGACGTATTTGGGGTATAGTGACGTATTTCAGGTATAGTGACGTATTTGGGGTATAGCGACGTATTTCAGGTATAGTGACGTATTTTGGGTATAGCGACGTATTTCAGGTATAGTGACGTATTTTGGGTATAGCGACGTATTTCAGGTATAGTGACGTATTTGGGGTATAGTGAGGTATTTCAGGTATAGTGACGTATTTGGGGTATAGTGACGTATTTCAGGTATAGTGACGTATTTGGGGTATAGTGACGTATTTGGGGTATAGCGACGTATTTGGGGTATAGCGACGTATTTCAGGTATAGTGACGTATTTTGGGTATAGCGACGTATTTCAGGTATAGCGACGTATTTGGGGTATAGCGACGTATTTCAGGTATAGCGACGTATTTGGGGTATAGCGACGTATTTCAGGTATAGTGACGTATTTGGGGTATAGTGACGTATTTCAGGTATAGTGACGTATTTCGGGTATAGTGACGTATTTGGGGTATAGTGACGTATTTGGGGTATAGTGACGTATTTGGGGTATAGTGACGTATTTGGGGTATAGCGACGTATTTCAGGTATAGTGACGTATTTTGGGTATAGCGACGTATTTCAGGTATAGTGACGTATTTTGGGTATAGCGACGTATTTCAGGTATAGTGACGTATTTGGGGTATAGTGAGGTATTTCAGGTATAGTGACGTATTTGGGGTATAGTGACGTATTTCAGGTATAGTGACGTATTTGGGGTATAGTGACGTATTTGGGGTATAGCGACGTATTTGGGGTATAGCGACGTATTTCAGGTATAGTGACGTATTTCGGGTATAGCGACGTATTTCAGGTATAGCGACGTATTTGGGGTATAGCGACGTATTTCAGGTATAGCGACGTATTTGGGGTATAGCGACGTATTTCAGGTATAGTGACGTATTTGGGGTATAGTGACGTATTTCAGGTATAGTGACGTATTTCGGGTATAGTGACGTATTTGGGGTATAGTGACGTATTTGGGGTATAGTGACGTATTTGGGGTATAGTGACGTATTTGGGGTATAGCGACGTATTTCAGGTATCGTGACGTATTTCAGGTATAGTGACGTATTTGGGGTATAGTGACGTATTTGGGGTATAGTGACGTATTTGGGGTATAGTGACGTATTTGGGGTATAGCGACGTATTTGGGGTATAGCGACGTATTTCAGGTATAGTGACGTATTTCAGGTATAGTGACGTATTTGGGGTATAGCGACGTATTTCAGGCATAGTGACGTATTTCAGGTATAGTGACGTATTTGGGGTATAGTGACGTATTTCAGGTATAGTGACGTATTTGGGGTATAGTGACGTATTTCAGGTATAGTGACGTATTTCAGGTATAGTGACGTATTTGGGGTATAGTGACGTATTTCGGGTATAGTGACGTATTTCGGGTATAGTGACGTATTTCGGGTATAGTGACGTATTTGGGGTATAGTGACGTATTTCAGGTATAGTGAAGTATTTCAGGTATAGCGACGTATTCCAGGTATAGCGACGTATTTGGGGTATAGCGACGTATTTCGGGTATAGTGACGTATTTGGGGTATAGTGACGTATTTGGGGTATAGTGACGTATTTCAGGTATAGTGACGTATTTGGGGTATAGCGACGTATTTCAGGTATAGTGACGTATTTCAGGTATAGTGACGTATTTGGGGTATAGTGACGTATTTCAGGTATAGTGACGTATTTCAGGTATAGCGACGTATTCCAGGTATAGTGACGTATTTGGGGTATAGCGACGTATTTCGGGTATAGTGACGTATTTGGGGTATAGTGACGTATTTGGGGTATAGTGACGTATTTCAGGTATAGTGACGTATTTGGGGTATAGCGACGTATTTCAGGTATAGTGACGTATTTCAGGTATAGTGACGTATTTGGGGTATAGTGACGTATTTCAGGTATAGTGACGTATTTCAGGTATAGCGACGTATTTCAGGTATAGTGACGTATTTCAGGTATAGTGACGTATTTGGGGTATAGTGACGTATTTGGGGTGTAGTGACGTATTTCAGGTATATATTTCGGGTATAGTGACGTAACGCCAATCTGCGGAGCCGTTACGTTTGGAACAATCCGTGGACACACACACACACACACACACACACACACACACACACACACACACACACACACACACACACACACACACACACACACACACACACACACACACACACACACACACACACACACACACACACACACACACACACACACACACACACACACACACACACACACACACACACACACACACACACACACACACACACACACACACACACACACACACACACACACACACACACACACACACACACACACACACACACACACACACACACACACACGGCGGGACGTTGTGAGGCTCGCTGCTGCGAGGAGCGGGACGCTGTGAGCTGGCTCATTGGTGTGGGGTCGGCGAGACACCGCAGAACTCAGCCTGAGCACACACACAAACTCCTAGCCAGGCTGCGGGTGTGTGTGTGTGTGTTCCGGGCTGGGTTTCGCTGTGTCTTGCTGTCTCGCAGACGGCCACTGGGCTCACAGGGAGGAGGGGGGGGGGGGGGGGGGGAAGGAGCTCTAAGAAGCCGTTTAGGACAGAGAGTGAATACACATACTATACAGAGATGCTGTATGAGATGTGAGTTTGGAAAATTGCACAATTTATATCTATTCTAGTAGACCTCAACAATGGAATTATGATCAGTAGAAATGGCCATGACATGGGACCTTTGACTACAGTGAAAGTGACCGTAATGGAATCAAATGTAGTTTCTGAGAGCCTTACGGTCTAAAAACAACAGCTCAATAAAGTGTATTATTTTTCTGTAACAGATAGAATATGTGGTACCTTGCAGCTCCAGGTGTTCTTGCTGTTTTCTATCTGATCCTCGCTGGAGTCGTCAGAGTCTGGATAAAGATCGCTGTAGCTGCCCTGAACACAGAGACACACACACACACACACACACACATACAGAGACACACACACACGCACACACAGTTAGATTTACAAACAGTGGAAGCAAGTACCAAGAATGTACTAGTGCAAGAAAAAAGTCTAATGCATTGTGGCTGTGTTTGTAAATGACAAATTATTGTGACAGATTACCATTTATTATTTTAAAGATCCTTACTAAGTATCAATGATTGACCTGAAACATTTAATATCTTCATTTCTAATATGTTGTTCATCTCATACAAGCAGGTGTGCTTTTATAAGTTTGTGTTTACGAACCAATAAACACATGTCTATGCATCAAAACGATAACAACAAAGATTATACTTTATTTAATCTATGAGGTTTTTAGAAAAGTGTTTATTTGGCTAAAAAATGTTCAACAAAATGACAAACCAGAAGCACATATGTTAAATGAAATCAAAATGATGGTGTTTCTCTCACAGTAGACTCTCGGTGGATGCGTCTGTTGGGTTTTCCCAGAGCCTCGATGATCTCCAGAGCGTAGAGCAGCTTGTGGGGGCTTTTGATCCTCAGGAGCTCCTTCCAGCACAGACCCTCCCCATTCTGCACAGAAACACACACTCAGGTCATCTCTGTCCGACAGATACAACGTACAGCAACTTGAATGTGTGACTGCATTCTCCATTTCCTCCTCATGAACTTCAATTCGGCATTTCCTGTGCTTTATATTTACTTTTAATAAAAACACATGTACATTAAATCTGCTCTTTATTTCCTTTAACTTCTGAAGGTTGTTGGGGAAGTGTGGTGACTGACCGTGTCGTCTGAGATGTTCTGGAAGGCCTGAAGCATCTTGGGACATGTAGGAAGAAGCATCAGCAGCTCCCAAACCCGCCGGGACAGATTCTCTGCGTTGAGGTGAAGCTCCTCGCACCGTGCACTCTGCTTTAAAACAAAAACACACATTCATGTTATAACAAAGCTCATATAATGTTGTCCTCATTATGAGTTGCTTAGATTAATACTTTAACTCAGAGGTGCCAAGGTAAAAAAATACACATTTATTGTTATAGAAACACTCATATAATCTCTAGGGCAGGGACTTTAACGCGTTAATTAAGATTAATTAATTACACAAAAATTAACGCATTTTAATCGCACTTATTTTTGCACCGCGGAACGTTTCTCACTGGATGAGTTTCAGGGGTACCGATTATACTGGAGCACCAACTAACGCTCATGACTTCAAACAACAACAAACCACAGTGAACAATAGTCAAACGTGAAGGAAGAAGCTGATGAGACCGCTTTGGTTGGCCCCGTGGATGGGACATTTTGTTTTAAAAAACGGACGGATGGAAGCATCGATAAGAGCACAGTTGTTTGCAAATTATGCAAAAAGGAATTCGCATATCACCGCAGCACATCAAGCCTCAAGTATCACCTCAATGCAAAACATATAGCAGCTAGCGTGGAAGCTAGCGTGGACGTTAGCCCGACTCGGAGTACAAGGACCCACACCCAATTCGCGTTGATCAAACAGTGGCCTATGCAACAGAGAGATTTTATTTTTCATCAGGATATTGGAAGAATAGGAGGGATTGAGGTCAATCACTGGCACTTTTTTATTTTATTTTAAATGGTACTATTTATTACGTTGTTGGTGCAACTGGCACTTTATGTTGAACTGTTTATTGTTTTGGCCAAGGTTATTGAGAGAGTTGGACTGAAATTGATTAGATTTTTTAAACCAACTGTTGGTAAATCAACAATGTCTGTTATGGCCTCTGAAGCAACAGAGAGATGTTTTCTAATAGTCAGGGTTTCCAATGTTCTGAATGTACTTGAAAGTATTGTGTTTTACTTCAAAAACAAAGTGTTATAGTTTACAGAAGGTCTACCTACCTATAGGCTACCTGAATCTCTGAAATGTACTATATTCCTAAATATGCTATTGCTACACTTTATGGCAAAAATTGCACTTTTCTGTTGGTCTTGGTTAAGTACCACCTTGAAAAACATAAACAATATGTTGTTGCTTAAGCTTATGTATTCAGTCATTATTCAATGGTATACTAAAATCCATGTGAAAAAAATTGCTTCTCACTGTTCTCAGGTCAAATATTTATATGCGATTAAAAATGCGATTAATTGCGATTAATTAATTACAAAGCCTCTAATTAATTA
>NC_136912.1:7195986-7199241 GCF_949606895.1 Notothenia rossii | reverse complement strand
GAAGTCCTGCAGGTTGACAGACGATCCTCAGAGGAAGGGACTGTTTGTCGCTAAGAGCCTTCAGGTGGCTGCTGATCCCCGTGCCCTCGATCTGCCACTGCCGCAGGTGGTACGCAAACCTGAAGGGGACAGGATCATGTTGTTTAGATAAAGTGTAGTTTAGACCCGTGGTTCCTAACCTTTTTTTAAACCAAGGCACCCCTGAAAAATGTCTTGACCCCAAGGCACAGCAACTTCTCGTAGATTTAAAAACAACTTCAAAAACTAAAAACTATAAATACTCCATACATTGGTTTTCATGTGTATTTAATTTAATAGAACATTTTATAGAACAAATAATCAAATATAAGTCATCCTAAAAAACATATAATCCATCGTATAATAACAACAACCAGACGAGTAGGCTCTTTTGTTTTGGCTGAAAGTAGTATGCGGCCCACCGGTTGGGAACCACTGGTTGAGACGTTTATATACAGTCATTCATGTCCTTCCTGCTGCTGTGAGGCTTCCTGCTGTGAGGCTTCCTGCTGTGAGGCTTCCTGCTGTGCCTACCTGCGTCTGAAGGCCTCCAGGTGGGTTTTGAGCATCAGCAGCCCCCTCTCGATGCTCGTCAGGCTGGAGTGGGCGTCCTTCTCCAGGTTGGCTGAGGCCAGCAGGAGACTCTCCATACACTTCCTGATGAACTCCTGCTCCTTCTCCAGCCCCGTCTTTCCCGCTGCGGGAGTCATCATGCAAACAACACGACATACAGAGACACAACGCAGGATCAAACCGGAACTTTCTTCATTGGGTTTTTTCAACAGCACACAGTTATTCTATCAGAGCTTGTATCAAAAGTAGGTCAACAAATCTTCCCTTTATAGACAAATAGGTAGAGTAACAATGTAAATACTATAAGACTTTGACTCAAGCTTTAAGATGTTTTCATTTTGATGTTTAAAGTACGGCCAAAGAAGCAATAAAAAGCGAGCTTGTGTAAAATATAGGGCCGGGACTTTAACGCGTTAATTAAGATTAATTATTACACAAAAATTAACGCATTTTAATCGCACTTATTTTTGCACCGCGGAACATTTCTCACTGGATGAGTTTCAGGGGTACCGATTATACTGGAGCACCAACTAACACTCATGACTTCAAACAACAACAAACCACAGTGAACAATAGTCAAACATGAAGGAGGAAGCTGATGAGACCGCTTTGGTTGGCCCCGTGGATGGGACATTTTGTTTTAAAAAACGGACGGATGGAAGCATCGATAAGAGCACGGTTGTTTGCAAATTATGCAAAAAGGAATTTGCGTATCACCGCAGCACATCAAGCCTCAAGTATCACCTCAATGCAAAACCTATAGCAGCTAGCGTGGAAGCTATCGTGGACGTTAGCCCGACTCGGAGTACAAGGACCCACACCCAATTCGCGTTGATCAAACAGTGGCCTATGCAACAGAGAGATTTTATTTTTCATCAGGATATTGGAAGAATAGGAGGGATTGAGGTCAATCACTGGCACTTTTTTATTTTATTTTAAATGGTACACTTTATGTTGAACTATTTATTATGTTGTTGGTGCAACTGGCACTTTATGTTGAACTGTTTATTGTTTTGGCCAAGGTTATTGAGAGAGTTGGACTGAAATGTATTAGATTTTTTAAATCAACTGTTGGTAAATCAACAAAGTCTGTTATGGCCTCTGAAGCAACAGAGAGATGCTTTCTAATAGTCAGGGTTTCCAATGTTCTGAATGTACTTGAAAGTATTGTGTTTTACTTCAAAAACAAAGTGTTATAGTTTACAGAAGGTCTACCTACCTATAGGCTACCTGAATCTCTGAAATATACTATATTCCTAAATATGCTATTGCTACACTTTATGGCAAAAATTGCACTTTTCTGTTGGTCTTGGTTAAGTACCACCTTGAAAAAAATAAACAATGTTTTGTTGCTTAAGCTTATGTATTCAGTCATTATTCAATGGTATACTAAAATCCATGTGAAAAAAATTGCTTCTCACTGTTCTCAGGTCAAATATTTATATGTGATTAAAAATGCGATTAATTGCGATTAATTCATTACAAAGCCTGTAATTAATTAGATTAATTTTTTTAATCAAGTCCCGGCCCTAGTTAAAATAGTTTACTTTTTGGTTTAATGTATGTGAAATTCCTCGATGAATTTACAACTTTCAACATGAGATTCTTGATTGACATTTCATTTTTGGTATTGTGTTGATGTTTCTGTGGGAGACTTACGACCTTGAGACTTGAAACAATGTGTTATTGTTTTGTTGTTGTGATGCTTTGTATCTTGTTTATCATGAGGTTTATATTTATATCCCTGTGATATTTGAGATCTTTGACAAGAAGCGATATGATTGGATAACTCACAGGATGGCTATCATCTTTATGAGCGTATTTTCAGCCCTCCTGCTTCTATTAACTTTGATATGGAAGTCTGTATGTATTTGCATCACAGGCTGTGAACTGTGTGTGTTCTCTGATAGAGTAAACTCACCGTTGATGTAGTAGGAGTTGATGTACTGGATGGCGGCGCGGCTGATATCTGCAGACTGAGCTCTCAGAGCGATGCCCCACAGCTGGTCCATCCCACACAGCTGCACACACACACACACACACACACAGACACATCTGTGAGTCCAGTGTTTGTGACTTAACTTCAGGCAAGATGAGTTAAGATAAGATAAGATAAGACTTTATGTATCCCGAAGGAAATTGTTGTGCCAGAGTAACAAAATACAATAAACACAATAAACACAGCAGCAAAAAGAGCAATTAAACATCCACAGACAACATGAAACGTAGAAACATAGAAAGTCACACAATCAATGCAATTATTATTAGCAGTATTTAGTAGTTATAGTGCAAAAATTAAAACGTAGTGGCAGTTACGTAATTGCACGTTATCATAGTATTATTAATAATACTAATAATAATAATATGATATAATATTGCACATAGTTATATATATATATATAGCAGCGAGTGTATTGCAGTGATGGAACTTACAGTATATTGCACATAGTGTTGGTGTGGGAGTTCTCAGTGCCCTTTACTTAGGGGTGAAGAGTTAAAGAGTTTGATTGCCACTGGGAGGAAAGACCTCCTGTGGCGCTGTGTGGTGGTTATGGGTGATCTCAGTCTATGGCTGAAAGTGCTCCGGTAGGAAAGTTACTGTAACATGTTAGCTTAGCTCTGGAGCCTTTAGATTTTAAACAGCTTTGTTTTTCCGTAGAGATA
>NC_136912.1:6843486-7190986 GCF_949606895.1 Notothenia rossii | reverse complement strand
GGCTTGGCTTCCTATTTATGGACATGCTTTTATTTTGAAGGAGAGTTATCAGGAAGTCAGACAGGAAGTTGTTGTTGCTTTGGAAACAACGTGACGGAGATTAACGGAGAAAAGTAATATCTAGACTACATATGAAGAAGGAGAAAGTAAACGATAACGTTTATGGTTAAGTGTTAGCACCCCACGACGAGGCACAAGCTCTTACGTTGATATTGGAGATTTCAATAAATTCAATTTGAAAAATAAACGGGGAAAAAACAAAAAAACGAATAACGAAATTGAAACCCGAATAGTACTCCAACGAACTAATATTCGGGTACAGCCCTACCATCCATCCGTCCATCTGTCTGTCCGTCTGTCTGTCTGTCCGTCTGTCCGTCTATCTATCTATATAATTTATCTTTTTTTGACAAACACCCAATAATTGACCTTTTCAAAATAATTTAATACAATAAAATAATTTCTAGATCATTTCTCCATGCAGCTTTCCGAGATTCATTCTACGGGTGTTGTTGTTCGTTTGCAGAAAAGGTTAAATCCAGTTTGCTCCCTGAAAAAAATAGGCCTGTCGCTCAGTCAGTCTTACCTGTGGTGAGCCAGGTTGTCAAGGCAACCCTCGATGAAGCGCATCCGGATCTGTCTGTCAGTGAACCAGCAGACGAGAGAACAGAGCAGCTTCTCCGCCTCGTTGATCAGACCCTCAGACAGATGGATCTAAAACACACACACACACATTAAACATGAGACCAGAGGGGGGAGAAGTACTTTGACATCTGTCTATGAGAAGAAGATGGAGGCCGTACCGCGTCGTCGTCCTGGACCAGGTCCCACAGCAGAGTGTTTCCCTTCTTGCAGACGTTGTCCAGGTTGATGTCGGTCACAGCGTGGCTGTTGGAGAACTGGTGCTTATGGACGGCTGGCCCTGCGCACACACACACACATTAATATATATTAATCAGTAAAGTGGATCGTAATGGCTTGGTGGGTAAAGACAAATTGAACAACATTTGAGAATAACACTTACAGTTTACTGAAATGCAGACATTGAAACATGGAAAGACATCACTTATCCAAAGTGGGGCCGCACAATTAATAAGAAATGTATTACAATTGCAATACGGACTAGTCTTTGCTCTAAGTATATAAGTATAAGGGATTGTCCACAGTACTGACGTCACGTCGTGTCACGTAACTTGAATTTTGAATTGAGCCGTCCCTTATAGATAATATCTCGTTACGCATTAGTGTTGGGATTTCCGGCTCCTTCTAGTGAGTCGGATCATTTGGCTCGGCTCACTAAGAAGAGCCGGCTCTCTCAAAAAAAAAAAAAAAATTCGGACGCTCTCGGCTCGAGTTCAGGGCGTTCCGAGCTGAATAACGTGGTCAGATGACGGCAAGATGCCCCCCTGGCGGAAATGCTGGTTGTAGCCCTTACCCAAAACAATAGACTAAACACAGGGTGTCTTCGGAGTCACTTGCTTCATAAGCGAGGCAAGAATACTTCCTGGCATTCGGAAAACGAAAAGTGGAACAGGCGAGCAAGTGTTTAGGTGTGCGTCATATGAGAGGCCCCGCCTTACATTTTCCGCCACAGATTTGGGGAAATTGGTCCGTGCGCAAAGCATTGTGGGGATTTTAAGACCGGAGTTTACACATGTACAGCCTCGAAATTTCTCGCTACGAAGTACGCCGGGCTCGGTAGAATTCCAAGTATGCTGGACATTGGAACAGTCCTTCGGCGGCACTCGATGACGCAGTATGCTTGAAATTGTGGCTCTGGAGCAGCTTTAGTTTATATTTTATTACATCCTATTTCAATGTATATGTATATTATTTTACTATCGCACCATGACATCAAGTCAAATTCCTCGTACGTGTCAACCTACCTGGTGATAAACCTGATTCTGATATCAGGATGTATCTGTATAATATATATAATACATGTGATTGTCCAGTGGGTGCTGCTGACCTTGCACCAGGTGCTCGTGGTAGATGGAGGCGAGGTTGGGGAGGTGCTGCTGGAGGTGAGAGCTGAGCTCAGCGTGGGAGTTGATCTGCACCAGCTCCTCCTCGCAGCCCGACTCCTCTCCATCGAAGTCGGCCATGTTCTTCTCCGACTTGGCGCTGACCTGAGAGCTGCTGCAGGACACATCGTCAGCGCTCAGCATGTCCTCCACCATCGGACTGAGAGGAGGAGGGGGAGGAGTTTGTGGAAGAGAAGCAGAGAAGAGGTTATTTTCCCATGTGTTAATGTGTGTATGTGTGACTATGTTAAAAACCCAATAAATATAATGTTAAAGTCCTTACCCTTCATGGTAGGGTTAGGGATAGATCATTTTAAAACTGCAACTACTTTGCAAACTTATGTAATATGTTAAAATGTTCCTTAAGTAGTACGTTTATTTTGTGTACGCCTCGTCTACACGCTGCCGTAACAAAACAATTTCCCATTTGTGATGACTAAATGTAATCTAATCTATTATTTTTTAAGTGCTCACCCGTCATGGTGGTGGTGGTGATGGTGATGGTGGGGGGAGGGGGGTGTTATTCTCCCATTTGTTAATGTATGTATGTGTAGCTGTATGTTCTTTCTGTGTTAAAAACCCAATAAATATAATGTTAAAGCTCTCACCCTTCATGGTGGTGGTGGTGATGATGGTGATGGTGGTGGTGCTGGGGGCCAATAAAGCGCCGGCAGTTGAAGATCTCGTTGCCCATGGCGTCCCCCAGGAAGTCCCCGGGCCCCCGAGGCAGACATGGAGGCTCCTGAGAACCCTGAGGACCCTGAACCATCTGAGAGGGTCCGATCTCCGGCTGCTGAGGCTCCGTCACATCGGGCCGAGCCGACGCAGACGCAGAACAAGCGTCCAGCATCCTCATCCGGCCCTCCAGAGACGCAGACGCCATGACGGCAGCAGAAGAAGCTTCCGGGTTGAAAGGGAGGTTTTTCGATTTGGCTCCGCCTCCTGAACCGCTAGGCCCCGCCCCCTGGCTCGTGCCTTCACCGAGAGCCTCCCCCGCCTTCCTCTTCCTGGACTCAGTCTGCTCCCTCTGTTCCTTTTGATGATTCCCGCCTTCAGCAGCCGACCGATTCCCCTCGTCTTCGTCGTCGTCGTCATCATCGTCCTCGTCGTCCTCGTCGTCTTCCTCGTCGTCATCCTCCTCCTCCTCTTCCTCCTCTTTGAGGGCCTCGCTGTCGGCCATGTCGTCAGAGTGCATCTCGCTGCCGGGGCTCCCTGCTGATTGGCTGGCTCTGGAGGAGGCGGCCTCGTTGCTGGAGGCTTCGCTGCGGCCGCTGCTGCTGCCCGGCCCGCTGCTGCCCTCCTCCACACTGTTGGCCGTCTCGTCAGAGCTGCCCTGCATCGACTCCTGGGAGGAACAGAGACACAAATGTGTTTTATTATGTTACTTTTACTTTACTATCACGTTTCTTTTTCATTATTTAGCAAACATGAGCACAAAATCAATTGCATGTTGAGTTTCTTTTGTGTGGTTGCATAATTTTAGCAAATAATAATAATGAATAGTCTGAGAAAAAAAGTCTGGTTCTCAAAATGTTACACAGCATTACAAATCCTACCCCTTTGTGTGTGCATGTGTGTGTGTACGTATGTGTATCAGGGTTTCCGTTAGCAGGTAATTAGCTGGTAACATTTATTAAAAACCGGTAAATTCAAAATGTCCGCTAATAATTAGGGATGCTCCGATCGATTGGCCGCCAATCATTATCGGCTGATATTCCCTCTTAATAGTTTGATCTGTGCTCTCTATAAAGGCCGATCAGGAGAGCTGGATCTGATCGATGTGGACATAAACGCGAGTGAAGTGTAACCGGACGAGAGAGAGAGAGATCAGATCTCCCTCTTGCTATTATCCAAAGTTAATGTAAACTTTCGAATAATGTACTTCATCTACTACAAATCGTTTCTTTGAATGTAATAATTATGTTGTTTGTGGAATCATTTATTGAAAAATGAATCTAAATTTTCCGATCTGTTACGATTATAAACTGAAGCGATATAAAAATGACTCCCATTAACTGAGTTTTAAACATCAGCATATCCGGTCATAGTCCGGTAATTACCTGCTAACGGAAACTCTGCTACACAACTCTTATTATTATTATTATTGAAACATGACCGGTAAGTCTCAAATGTGTCCGGTAAAATTAATTATTTCCGGACATTTGACCAGCAAGAAAAAATCCTAGCGGAAACCCTGATGTGTATGTTTGTGTACGTGTTTGTATATATGTGTATGCATATATATAATATACACATACATGTGCGTGTTTAAGTAGATACATGTGTAGATATTTGTCATTTCAAACAAACCCTATGTACTTTTTGTTTCTATTTTATTTTACTAATTGTGTTCCGTATTTAAATTTGCCTTTTTGGGTCTCTAAAGAGATATGATTTGCAAGACGGTACTTTTAATATAATGTGACCCCAAATAAATCAAATAAAACCCCTAAAGAGTCTATTTGTTAACTCTGCACAATGCTAGCTAGTGATAATAATAATAAATCTGAAGAGGTGTTTAAACTGCGTCTCCGCACCTCAGTGTCAGAGAGCCTCTGCTGGCCTCTCTTGCTGCCGCTCATCATCTGGTCGTCCATCTCCATGTCGCTGCCGCCGCTGTGCTGCGTGTCACTGTTGTCACTGCTGTCTGGACTGGCAGCCGGCGAACCTGAAACCACAGAAGAAGAGTGAGACTGAGAGGGAGAGGAAATCAGAAATGGTACTCATAATATCAGCTTACTTCTTCAAGAGCGGACAGAGACAATAGATTCCAATGCTAATCAGTCCAGGTTTTCCAGGACATTGTGGCGAGAAATGTTTTCTTGCGTTTTGGAGGAATCAGTTTTAACCCATAAGAATATCTCATTTCTACTTTTGGGAAAATTAAGGGGAACATAATTTCGACTAAATAGACCACCTAGAACACATTTCTGACAAGTAACGCCCCCTAGTGTCAAATATCTGAAATGTGACACAGGCTAAATGTCACATTGGGCTTTAATGGTAAAATAACTCTTATACACAACTTCATTAATGAGGATGATTTTTTTGTTTTAAATGAGTTTGAACATTCTTTGAATTGAAGAATATATTAACTAAATATAATTGAATCAGCTAAATTAACTTCGCAGATCATATTTCTAATTGTGCATATAAGTCACTCCGGGTTTACTGTGAAGGGTTAAAGTCCCGATGTTACATCAGTGTCACAGCGATGTTTGTCTCATTTGTTTCATATCAATTTGATCAAGAAATGTTTCCACAACAGGTTCAATGTAATAAAGGACATGTTATGTAAGCATTTTCATTCTTATAAAAAGGGCTTGAATCTCACCTTTAGCAACAACAACAAAAAGCTTTTGAAATGTTGCTAGTTCGGTCACATGTGTTAGTCTGGCACATGGACATCTTGGACATGTTGTTATGGGAACACAAAGTCACATGACCTGGCCCAGGACCCACCAGACTGTTCAGGGTGTGTCACTTGGGGACTTCATGAGATAACATAATTGCTAAAGCTGTATAAGGAACTTTCCAGAACATTTAAAGTTCATGTGACCCCCCGTGTCACGTTGGGTCCTTATGGGTTTTAACTTGCAGCTGTGCATGAATCCAGACTGACCTTTCTTGTTGCCCATGGGCAGGTTAGTGTTGAGCAGGGAGGCGAAGGAGCTCTGCTTGGAGAGCTGAGCCTTGGCTGCCAGCGCGTTGTTCCACAGAGCCTTGATCAGCATGGAGGCCAGGTACAGCGTCTGAGGAGGGAGGGACACGTACCATCAATTAAAACACATGATCAACAAATTAAAAAACAACAGTCCGGTCGTTTTAAAACGTGATATCTTCCTCCTAGGAACCAGGGAGCATTCTTACGCCGGATAAAGTCCTTTGTCCAGGCACTACGTTTGTTTATCTGGTTTATTTTTATTAGGATTCCACTATAAAACATACAAAGAACAACGGCTTTACGTCTTCTCTTTCCCTGGTAAAAAAAACCTTTTCCTTTCCCGGTGCTTAATCTCTCCTTCACCTGTCTACAATAAATACCTAAATCACCTGGTGATGGAAGCTGCCTTCAAATTAAAAGCTCTGACAACTGCTCAAATTAAAAGAAACAACGACACTAAATAATGACCAGATCAGTGTACATAAAACAGCAAGAAAATACATGTTTAGCCATTAAATAATACAAACAAATGAATAGTTCAGTTTGTGAGTGAGTGAGAGTGTGAGTGTGTCTTTGAGAGAGAGAGAGAGAGTGTGTGTCTGAAGGAGTTAAATAAAGATATCAAATGTGAGAGAGGGAGAGAGAGAGAGAGTCTGTGTGAGAGAGAGAGTTTGTGCGAGAGAGAGTCTGTGTGTGTGTGTGTGTGTGTGTGTGTGTGTGTGTGTGTGTGTGTGTGTGTGTGTGTGTGTGTGTGTGTGTGTGTGTGTGTGTGTGTGTGTGTGTGTGTGTGTGTGTGTGTGTGTGTGTGTGTGTGTGTGTGTGTGTGTGTGTGTGTGTGTGTGTGTGTGTGTGTGTGTGTGTGTGTGTGTGTGTGTGTGTACCTGCTCGGTGTGTGCGCTGGGGTGCAGGCCTGACACCAGGTTGAGGACGTGGCGGAGGGGAACAGGATCCAGGTTTTTGATGAGCGAGGGGAAAAGGTCGTGGATGTAGCGGCTACAGTGTTTCAGCTAACACACCAAAACAAAAAGCACGATTAGTCATATTGTATTATCCCTATACAAATATGTTTTTCTACTAGTGTACAAATCATCAATTATACCAGAATCAAACATATAAAAACATGTTTCCAGGGAAGAAAAATTATGAATAATTCAGTTGTATTTGGTCATTTCATATTTGGTTCATCCTCATTAACTGGTACAATGATGTTTTTCAACTGCATGTATACAACAATTATTAAAACAGAATACAAGTTAAAGAAAATGTGAATAGATTATTATGAATATTTCAGTTTTAAATGTTATATATTCTACAATAATCAACCTTGTTCCAATTGCCCATTTGTACAGTAGTTAAATAAATTATTCTAAAGGAGAGCTTAACAAATCTGTCTCTACATTATAATAAATACCAAAAAGATACGGCATGAATAAACGTTTTTAATATTAAGTGGACATATAAAACTGCATCTGCTTTCTACAAAAGTTGTTAAAAAGGCAATGCATCACAACTCCAGCCATTATTACCGTTTTCATCCGTGGCTTTTCCCCTTAATGGCCCTAGTGATAAACACTGAAGGCTCATATATCGTGTGCCACAGAGTAACTTTATGTGTTGGAATAAAGCTGCGTTCAGTCAGGTGTAAATGTGTCTCACCTGAGCTGCAGCCCAGATGCAGTCAACATGCTGCGTGCTGAGACGACCCTCTGCAGCCAGGAAATTCAAGATCACCTGGCACTGTTTAATGATCTGGAGAACGAGAACACACACACACACACACACACACACACACACACACACACACACACACACAGTTAGAAAGATTCCTACCTATTTCTTGTCATTACAATAGCGATCATCAAACAAATTACAAGGACAGACTGGTGCACGGATGACGTATTTACCCGGAGGTAAGCTGCTGGTTCCCTCGACAAAAAAGCAACGGGATTTCTCCACAGGATTTGGGAAAATAGCTGGAAATAAGGTCTGTGGAAACGAACCTGTTTGATAAATGCACGTTTTGTTCAGCCGGATAATCTCCACATGTCTACCCTACTTTTATAATTTTCTAATCATAAATCTAATCGGCAGAAGCAAAATGCTAACGTTATGCTATAAAGGAACTACAGCCGAGTTCAGCAGGGTCGCTGCTTCAACGTCACGCCAACTTAAGATCCATATTCAAACATACAGATTCAAAAGTGTACAAGTTGAAGCGTTTGTTTGAACAGTTTGCAGGAGGCAGGTACTTGCTTTCAAGCAGAACAGGGCAAACAAACTTAGAGGAGTGTTTACATGTTTGGCGTAATGACGTACAACGGTCTCGACAACTTCTGTAGTCCTATTCAGCCACTTGGTAACAACCATCGTTTTTCAGACACGTAAACTCTCACCAGTGGGGTCACTGCTGATGGATTTAATGTCGTAGAACAAAACGTGACCCGTCTCTTCAATTTGTTTCAACCACAGACCTTATTTCAGATATTTTCCCAAAAACTAGTTCAAAATCCCGTTGGCTCTGAGACGAGGCAACAGGAAGTGGTTCAATGCTGACTCACTTCCGGGTTTTAGGACTCATCACTGCACCACTTTATTTGGCTAAAAGATAATAACTTAGTAAACTCACAATGGAA
Organism: Notothenia rossii; assembly: GCF_949606895.1. Lineage (NCBI taxonomy): Eukaryota > Metazoa > Chordata > Actinopteri > Perciformes > Nototheniidae > Notothenia > Notothenia rossii. Next base: position 7,182,665 of record NC_136912.1, on the reverse strand, counting down.
TAATCGAGTAAATGAAATCTATGTAATGGAGAGAACAGTTATGAGAATTAGAAACCAAATGTATATCTTTGAGGAAAGGAGGGAAAAATGGGTAAAGTATAGAACACTATAATGAAGATAATTAATGTATACCTGAGTATTAATAATGAATCCATTCTTGTATTATTATTACCGTAATTTTCGGACTATAAGCCACGCCTTTTTTCCCATTTTTCGACGCTGCGGCTTATATAACGGTGCGGCTTATCTATGGATTTTACAGCTAACGGCCACTAGGGGACCTCCTAAATCTATGGATTTTACAGGTTACAGTCCACCACCTTTAACTCTATGGGCTCTATGGCCGGTCCGCGCCCCCCACCTTTAAGCGGCGGGCTCCAGCAGGAAAAGCTGGAGGCCGGAAAAAAGTGAGACAGGTAGCGCGCAAAAGTAAAAGTGGAACCGAGAGTGGTACGAGAGACAGAACGAGAGCAAGACAGACAGACATTACGAGAGCGAGACAGTTTGTCCCCGTACCACTGGTTGAAAACCACTGCCGGTACGTGCGCTGGGAGCGCACCGTTTAAGTTTGAAAGTTGAAAGGTTTGTGTGTCTGAAACGCTATGTGATACAGTACAGTTTACACAGCACATGTTCTGTAGCTACTATTGCACTAAATGCTAACACTTGAATACGTTATGCAAATATGCAACTTGTTTGTTGAAATGTTAATAAATGGGAGCTTCCTCAAACAGCCATCTCTTTCCCGACAATCCCCTCTGTGCACCAACCCTTACATATGGTAATGAAACATTAAAACACCTGCGGCTTATAGTCCAGTGCGGCTTATATATCTACACATCATTCAATTTAGCTGCTGCGCCTTATACTCAGGTGCGCCTTATAGTCCGGAAATTACGGTACTATTATTATTATTTCATTTCAGATTTGTCAATATGTACCTAGATGGGTTTATTTTGTTATATATGCTTTGTGAATAATTTCTTAAAAAGGCAAATAAAAAAATAAAACTGTCTGTGCTTGGATAAAAATTTAAAAAGTCCACCAATATGGAAACTGTTAGTTACATTTAAGTCGAAAAACAGTTTAATTCCAGTGCTTTTCAACACAATCTAATCTGGATTTAGTTAAAAATGTAACGTGTTTGTTCACATTTCCTCTCAGTGCATGTTACTGGATGGGATCGACTCACCTCTATGTGCAAATTTGGTCCGAATATGTGCTCCACCACGTTGTTGTGGATCAGCCAGTCTGCGAGTTCCTTTGCTATCGACCTGAGAGAAAGGACAAAAAAGACATTCAGTGAAGCCCACAGGTTAGACAGAGCTCGACATGAAGAGCGCCATGTTTCTGCTCTTATTTATCACTCTCAAAAACTCACTTTTTAAGAACTGCTTTCAAGGGATTGTATCCATGTTTTATTACTCTGTGTATGTTTTACCTTCTGTGGTTTATGAAACAGAATATTTGATGTGAAAGCAATTTGTAACTTGGTTTAAAAAGGTGCATTACGATGACGGGTGAAATCATAATAATACAGTTTTTTGTGGTTATTTCATCGAACTGTATTAATTTGTAATGTGTTATTCACAACCGGGACACAGGCTGCTGTATTTTTTAAAGAAACCAGCTCATTTTTAAACATTTGAACTTACGTTTCTGTGTCGGACACAAGCGACTCGTTGTTGCAGACGTCGTTGAAGGTGTGGAGTTGGTTCTGAAGGAAACACAGAAACACATGATCCATCATGAGTGAAATAATTAATACATCGTTTGCAGAAGTTAATTTCCCATCAGTGCCGTACTAAACACCTTCAGATGAAAAGAAAGCTGTTAAACTGGCTCTCTGGAGTAATTACCCGTTTATTAGGAAATAAAGGCAGTAGAAGAGTATTTCATCACATTAACATAATCCAATCAAGAACCAGCCTTTGTGGGTTGAATAATTATTATCTGGTGGTAAAATGTGCATTGCACTGGTTCTCTCTACAAAAATTAGCATTTTCTATTGTTGCATTTAAAAAAAAACGTTTATTATACATACACATTTTGGGGTGAAGTGTCTCAGGGACACAACGACATGCTGACTGCAGTGGGGTTTGAACCTGTGCCCCCCTGATCCCAACTCCAACGCACTAGTCCACTGCACCACACGCCTCACCACTTTTATGATTTTTAAAGCATAAATGCAATTGCTAGAAGTAAAAAGCAACCTACAAAGGAACTACATAACGGTGACATGACTTCACGTCACCACCGCTAAGCTAAAGGCGGCTAATGTTGGTCGTCATGACGTTTAGCCGTTTCATTTAGATACTTCTTCGCAACATACAAGCTTCAAACATTCACCAGTGGGGTATTTCCTCACATATTTAGTGTCCTGGAACAAAATGTTCAAATTTCAAAAGCTTGTTCAAAAAAAATATTGACTTCAAGACAAAGGAATCAGGAAGTGCCAAGAAGCTGACTCATTTCCGGGTTTTTGGAGTCATTTCTCCAAAAACAGTTCTAAAAACAATCTACCCTTACAAAACTTGAAGGGCACTTTTATTGTCTTGCTCTCACGGGTGCAAGACTCTTGCAAAACAAATATTATTTCAAACTGTCATAAGATTAGAAGTACTTTATTGATCCCAATTTGAGAAATGTTTGCATTGCAGCATCATAAAAATACATGGCATTGCACATTAGAGAAATTAAAAGACTAGAAATATACAATTCAAAATGTAAACATATCAAATTGAAATAAAATAGCAGAGGTAGAAAATAAAAATGGTTAAGCCAAGTAGGGCTGTACCCGAATATTCGTTCGTTGGAGTACTATTCGGGTTTCAATTTCGTTATTCGGATATTCGTTTTTTGTTCGTTTTGAATTTATTGAAATCTCCAATATCAACGTAAGAGCTTGGTGCTAACACTTAACCATAAACGTTATTGTTTACTTTCTCCGTCTTTATATGTAGATATGACTTTTTCTCCACTAATCTCCATCACGCAGCGAATATTCGAATATTCGCTGCTGATTACTACCGGATATCCGGAGCCCGAAAAATGGTATTCGGGACAGCCCTAAAGCCAAGTACCACCTACTCTAGCAGACTGGGTTAATGTGATGCATGAGACATCTGCTCTAAGACTCAAGACAGACACATTTGACAACTTCAACTAAAAACTATATCTGTAATGTATCCCCCCCCCCTGGTTCTCTGCTACACACAGTTTTCATTGTTGTTGTGTTTCTGTCTCTTCATGTTCGTTTGTCTGTTTGCATTATTTGTTTTGTGAAATAAAAAAATAAAATGTAAGATGCTTTGTGGTTTTTTTGTATTATGTGTTAAATGCCGATGTGAAGCACTTAGAATCTGTGTCTTAAAATGTGCTATACAAATAAACTAACATTGAACCTTGAATCCCAAATGTTAAATACAGAAACTGAGCAGTGGTGTGTGAGAGGAGTTGTGTGACTCACAGTGGAACATGTAAAGAAGGAAACTGAGAGAAAGTTGAAACCCAAATGTTAAATACAGACTCTGTGCAGCGATGAGTGAGTTATTTGGTGTTTGACTCACAGTGATCTGGCTGAGTCCGGCCAGCCTCATGGTGAGCGTCGGGGACATGAAGTATTTGAAGGCCAGGTCCAGGCTCTCCTTGTCGAAGCACAGCGCGCTGTCCAGCGGCTCCTTCACCGTGCTCCACATCAGGTCGGCCATGTTGCGCGCCGCGCTCTGCCGCAGCTCCTGGTCCGACAGCTTACACAGATATCTGCAGACAGGAGCGGGAAACGATGAGAACTCCAACTTTTCAAGCACTTCAGAAACTTTGCGATTCATTTTTTAAATCACGACCCCAGGTTGGATCAACCGAGTGCTGCTGACTCATCCAGTCTCCACTATGAGCTGGGATAGTGAAGCTGTGGTTGTCTGATCTTTTCTGATGAGTTGCACTCAGAATACTTTCATAAAATCAGGGAATTATGGTTTGAGTGAAATGTAGATAAAAACTGTGCTATAGGCTAGGGCTGTCCCGAATACCATTTTTCGGAGTATTTCAGCACGTGTATTTCGGTGTATTCACGGCATTCATTTTGTTATTCTACAGTATTGTTGTTTTATAGTTATTTGTTAATGTAACCCAATTTGTGTTCTTTGAAATTGAAAAGGATATCGCATTGTGTTTGTTACTTTCATTGCCGTTGTATATGTCTTAAGTGTAATTTGGCTTGGCTTTCTATTTTGTTTCTAAGTTGTTGTTGCTATGGAAACAACGTGACGGAGATTAACGGAGAAAAGTAATATCTACATATAAAGACAGAGAAAGTAAACAATAACGTTTATTGTTAAATGTTAGCACCCCCGGAACAAGCTCTTACGTTGACATTGGAGATTTCAATAAATTCAATTTGAAAAAAAAACGGGGAAAAAACAAACAAAACAAATATCCGAATAACGAAATTGAAACCCGAATAGTACTCCAACGAACGGATATTCGGATATTCGGGTACAGCCCTACTATTGGCCCTATGCTGCTCCTGCAGGTTTCCCTTCCCTGTAGTGCGTTATATCGTTTTGTGTGCATGTAAATGGTCTGCTAAACTCCCTGTGTTCCCTCCAAAGGGAGTTTCTCTCACACACACTCAACATTTGTACTTAATATGCAAATCTATTATTTTTTCCTTTTTCCTGTTATCCGTACATTGCTGTTGTAACGCTGTAAATGTCTCCACTGTGGGACGAATTAAGGCTCTTCTGATTCTTATTTAATCTAATTTACGAGCAGGATTCTTGCTGTGTGATTTTTTATTGCACTCATTATAAGTTGCTTGGGATAAAAGCTTCAGCTAAATCGGACGTAATGTAAGAATGTCACATTTTGGGGTAAAAGGGAAGCTATCACAAAATCATTGTCCCTTTAAATTATTATTATTTTTGGCAGTAATCCGCCCGCTGTGCGTCAGAGCTGAGTGAGACAGGAGAGCTGAGTGAGACAGGAGAGCGTCACATGACCCGTATTGCTCTCGGAGGTCATGTGAGGAGAGGTTCACTCGAGGCCTGGCAACTGTTGCCAAGGCGACGGAAGCTCTTCCTAGCAACACGTGTGTGGCACTTTGGTGTTGGGAGGAGAAAAGCACGAATGGGCGAGAGGTGAGTGAGAGAGTGAGAGACAGATAGAGAGAGAGGGGAGGAGAGAGAGGGGAGGAGAGAGAGGGAGAGAGAGGGGGGAGAGAGAGAGAGGGGGGAGAGAGAGAGAGAGAGAGAAAGAGAGAGAGGGCGAGAGAGACGGAGAGGAGAGAGAGAGGCGGAAAGAGAGAGACAGAGAGAGAGAGAGGGGAGGAGAGAGAGGGGAGGAGAGAGAGGGAGAGAGAGACAGAGAGAGAGAGAGAAAGAGGGGGGAGAGAGAGAGAGGGGGGAGAGAGAGAGATAGAGAGAGAAAGAGAGAGAGGGCGAGAGAGACGGAGAGGAGAGAGAGAGGTGGAAAGAGAGAGAGAGAGAGAGAGAGAGGGAGAGAGAGAGGGAGAGAGAGATGGAGGAGAGAGAAAGAGAGACAGAGAGAGAGAGACAGAGACGGAGAGAGAGGGATAGAGAGATGGAGGAGAGAGAAAGAGAGACAGAGAGAGAGACTGAGGATGAGAGAGGGAAAGATCTCCGTAAAAAATTGGACCTCGTCTGGCTTCCTCACTTTAAATGTCAGAAAGCGTCCACGCAGAGACACACCCTAAATGTCAGGGTCTCCTTAAGCATTTCAAAAGACGCAACAAGTGTGTTTTTTATAAATTACAGAATAACAGGTTTTAGGAAGATTACCGATTAAGATTTGTTCAGATTTGAATCAATAAAATCCATCCCACAAATATACCTCTACATTTCCCGTATTGTGAAGAAAGGTGTGCAACAAAATGGCAGCTCCTCAGTCATATACGTATCGGGGAGTCTGCAGCAGGAGCTCCGAGTTCAACTGGGCAATGTTGGTCTTTTTTCTATGTATTTTGATCACAAACGGCCGAATGCAGGAACCCTTACTTTAGAGTCTGATGAGTTGACATTTAAAGTATTCTACCAACAAAAACAAGCAGGTCATTGCACGTCTGTGTGCAGGCTGTGGGAGAATTGTCGAGCACCCACATTTATTTGTTAAATTGAATTGGCTGAGGGAAATTTGCTTTTGCTTTTTATTGTGGATTACTTGTTCTTTAGGTCTGGCTGATTGTTCTTTGTTTGCATGTTCAAATGTGCACGTTTAATAAATGCACGTTATTCTATAGGTTCACTTTTTTACATATAGAATTAGGGCTGCTCAATTAATCGTATTTTAATCGTATTTTAATCGCGATTAGGATTACGTCTCGCAACGATTACGAAAACAACGTAATCGAAATAAAACAATTATTTTTTTATTATTATTATTTATTTGTTTTGGTTTTTCAGTTGAATTATCCTTAAAGTTCAAGGTAATCAAAAACATACTGTTCACATTTTTTTTCTCCAATAAATGGATGTTTTCAAAGTCAATGAATAATCGCATTTAATAATCGCAATTACAATTATTGACCCAAATAATCGAGATTATGATTGTTGCCATAATCGAGCAACCCTATATAGAATTACAGCTTTTGGACATTTTAACTCACCGTATTACATAGGTGCGGAACGGTATGATGTGCTGCATGACCGCAGGAATGTGCAACCATATTCGGATCTGTGAGCAAACACAAAGAGTATTTAACATCAACACATGAAAACACATCAGACAAACTGCAGTGGGAGTCTTTATAATCACTGGTATCTCTGTTCCTAGTCTATAGGGAACATCTCGGTTAAATTACAGCAGAATACAAATAATTAACATCAATGAGTGTAGGTTAAATATAGGAAACACTTGTCAGTATACTGCAATACTGTTCAACAGAACATAAAATCAGGACCTAATAATAAGTAACACATCACAACAAAAAAGCTAAGTAATAATACCTTTCATTAAAAGGATAATTTATTTCATAACTGATATCAGAGTGCATTATATCTCAAAATGTGTTCTTAATACATTTGCAAAAACATCCCTTATTAAATCTTATCTCAATCTTTCATTCAGTTAACAGTTATTGACTTTAACGTGCTGCTTCAAATCCTTTTTTTAGATGTGTGCATATATACATATTTGTATACATATTTTTATATATATTTTAATGCTGTCAAAATTATCGCGTTAACGGCGGGAATTCATTTTTTTAATTAATTGCGTTAAAATATTTAACGCATTTAACGCATGTGCAGAATGGCCCGCCCCATACAATCCACCAGTGGCAGCGCTGGGGTAGGCTACAGCCATACCAAGAAATGGCTTAGCCCCATCTTAGCCCCACCATGAAAATTGATGTTAAAGTAAGCAAAATAAAGTCCGCCAACTCGCGCCGAGTAAATTGCACAGACAGCAGTTAGTAAGATTGATTCCAGTAGCCGCTTTTCTGGAAATACCGAAGACTAGAAACGGTTTTGAAAACTTTTGTCACGTAGTGATCGGCTTCTCAATAGAACATCTTTGATAATGTCTTCTGGCCAATCAGAATCAAGATAATGGCGCGGTGTTGTTGCAGGAAGTCCTGACGGAGAATACTTTTGCTGTAGTACATCTCTATATATATCGATACAACATTACGCGTTGATAGAAATCAACACGTAATGAAATAAGACCCCACGGTTTGATGATTGATAGGTGTGTGGGCTGTCTTTCATTTTGACACACAGAACAATGTTATAATAAACGTACATACATACTGTATGTTAAATGGATATATCCGCCTTCTTTCATTTATCTTTCCATTCCCACAACAATTTTTTTGGACATAGTTCGAATGGTGATTAATCTGATTAAAAATTGTAATCGTTTGACAGCCCTAGTATATTTGTATTTGGGAAACGGTATTTCAATCTCTCTGTCTGTACACACACACTGAAAGATTGACAATAAAGAGTGTGTGTGTGTGTGTGTGTGTGCGTGTGTGCGTGTGCGTGTGCGTGTGTGTGTGTGTGTGTGTGTATGCGTGTGCGTACTCACGTTGGAGACGATGGTGATGAAGGCGTGTGCGATGGGGAAGGGGAGACTCTCCGGGGTCCCCGACTCAAAGCACTCCTTCATCAGCGAGAGGCCGTGCTTCCCACAGAACAGACAGACGTAGCGCAGCAGGTGCAGAGGAACCTCCACGTCCTGTCAACAAAGAGAGAGAGAGAGACAACGTCACATACATCCCAGAAAGGCCTGACGCATTACACAAGCTTTTCTCTTAAGAGTTTTCCACTTTACTTTCCAGAAGGTGAACCTGCTGAGTCGTGCTTACAGTCAAATGTTAAGTGTTTTTTTGCAGCAGGAAACACAAAAGTAGTAGTTTGAAATGGCCTTCTCCTTTAACCATCTTGTTATGTTTCCCTAAGAAAGCGTAAGAAAACCTAAAATCATGAGCCTTAATTATCGTGGTGACATGCTTTTCTATTTTCGATGTTACAACACTTGTTTTTCTATAAGAACTTAATTTAAAATCATGTCAACATCCACTCTGAACTCCAGTGGAAAATGCATGATGTGCTGCGTTATAAGAGCTGCTGCACTTCTGGATTCAACAAGTCAAGTGTGTTGGAAAGTGTAGTTTTTCTTATTTTTGGTGTACTTCATATTACATTACACATTACATTTCATTTAGCTGACGCTTTGATCCAAAGCGACTTACAATTACCAATTACAGGGACAATCTCCCTGGAGTAACTAAGGGCTAAGTGCCTTGCTCAAGGGCACACTAGTGGTGCTAGTGAATTAATTGCAGTTTTCCGCACTCGCCTCGTTGCGGGGAAATTATACAGATGACTAGTCCGCCCCTGAAAATGTCTATGCAAACGTTATTATTAATAATATATTTTTTAATTATTATAAATTATTAAAAAAAATAATCAATTTTTTTTAATTTTTTTAATTTTCCATTTTTATTTTGTAATCATCTCGCGACCCCCACTTTGGGAACCCCTGCATTAGACCACCACTATCCCTATCACTATATTAAACTTGTTTTGACTTGATTGAATCTCTACCCTACATGTGATAGTTGAAATTGTATTAATATAAAAACAGCTGTTGTTAAATGTTGTGTAAAGTTATTTTTGGTCGGTCAAATCAGTGAAAGATGTTAGATATGTAAGCAGTAGAAAAGTAAAGGGGAGAAAGAGCCTTAATTATAGTGCTGGCTTGGTTTTTCTACGTTTAGACGTTTCAACACTCGCTCTAAAAACTTGCAGGACTTTAGAGTGGAATTGAAAATCATGTCAACAACAATTCTGAACTCTACTGCCAAATGATTGTATACGATTTGTTACGGGAGCTGCTGCATTTCGGGATCAAACAGAGGGGAGTGTTGGGAAATGGTGGTGTAGTCATGTTTATTTTGGTGTTCTTAAAACAATAAATCATTACCTGTTTTTGACTGAATTTCCACACGGCAATAGACTGTTGTAGTATAAAGTAGAAATACAAGTATTGGTTGTATGCTGTGTATTACAGTGGTATTTTTGGCCTGTAAAAATCACTGAAAGCGAAGTGTCTACATACACAAGCAGTAGAAAACTAACATGATGAGCCTTAAGTATAGTGCTGCTGGAATGGCTTTCTTTATTTAGATGTCTCAACACTTCGTCTGCTTTAGGCAGTCAATTATACGTGATGTGAACTTAATATCATGTCAACAACAACTGTGAGCAACAGGCAATGACATTTGGACAGTCGAGCAAATGTTAGTGCACTAAACAATATATCATGAACTTGTTTTGCCTTGATTGAAAGCAAGTATAAATACAGGAATTAGTTTGATGTTGTTTGTCTGTTGTTATGGAAAGTAAAACAAGTGAAAACTGGAATGTTTTTTGTTGGTCATGCTCCTTTTTCATACAGCCTGTTCTGAAATGACACATCCCGTGAGTTTAATGAAAGCTTTATTACGAGGGGAAGGTAAGGCAGATTATCCGGGGACACGTTACTACTCTCTGAGGGACATGGACTTCATCTGCAGGAAACCATATCCAAGAAACGGCTCTGTTTTGTCCCAGTAGAAAACCCCTACGCCTCATTTACTAACTGCAGTACCCACATGAGCTCGTTAAAACACACTTTGATAGGAATGCATTCCTTTCCTAAACATTGTTATTGAACTGATCCTGATCTCTTAATCTCAGAGAACAAAGAGCAGCGTCAGGAGGAAAGACTGAAAGCCCATAACTGTGGGGGTTATGATGAGGCTCTGTAATAAAGTGGGCGTCCGTTTGACAAAACAAGCAGAGGCAGGAAATGAGGACAATACTTTTATAAACACACAACTGTACTCAAAACACTGCATTCAACTCAAACCGTGCCATCAGGCGTTCTGCCTCTGTGGGTCAAACTGGAGTCATTCTTTTAGAGTCATTAATTGCTAGACACACACTTATTTTTACCATAATGCATTTTATGGTATAATAATAATAATGATATTAATAATAAATTTAATTTATATAGCGCTTTCATCTGCCAAGACAAATCTCGAAGCGCTTCACAACAAAGGACACTGATACAATTTAAAAGATTAAAAAATAAATAAATAAAAAAGCAATAAATAAATAAAGGTCGGAGATAGCGATAAAAAAATGTGCCATGCCCAAAGTTTATTGGAAGGCCTGCCGAAAGAAGAGGGTCTTAAGGCCGGTTTTGAAGACCTCGGTGGAAGGGGCAGATCTCAGCTGGTATAGCTTTTGTTCATAGATTTGTATTTATAGGTCTATTTGTGTTATATTGATAATAAGTCTTTAACTACTTTCCTCACTTACTGTACTCAAGCACAATTTTGAGGTTCTTAACTTGAATATTTCCATTTTTCTACTATCTAATTATCTGTGAAATACTTTTTTTTTACCATTGCATTTATTCAATTCAGATTAAGAATAGAAGATATTATCAATGAATACATCGTGATATGTCAAAAGTCTTTATACATCCTGTAATTTACCCTCATGATCAGTAACAATATACAAGGTAGGGCTGCTCAATTAAATCGTATTTTAAATCGCGATTACGATTATGGCTTACAATGATTACGAAAACAACGTAATCGAAATGAAACGATTTTTATTTTTTATTTTTTCAGTTGAATTATACTTAAAGCTCAGGTTAATCAACTGTTAAAAACAAACTGTTCACATATTTGTTCTCCAATAAATGGATGTTTTCAAAGTCAATGAATAATCGCAATTACAATTATTGACCCAAATAATCGAGATTATAATTTTTGCCATAATCGAGCAGCCCTACTACAAGGTAAATACAAGTCAATTAAAGCCATCACCCTAAAACGATGAATACACTATATACAGTATATTCCAAAATATATCAAACTATATTCTGAAATGGGTCATTTAGATGTTAACACTTATGTACTTTTACTTAAAAAATGATTTTAAATACAAATATTTTACCAGATATATTGAGACTTTAAATTAGCTTTATGGAATGTACATATATTATATCGTGCATCTGTAACCCTACAATCCTTTAGACCAGGGGTGGGGAACCTCCGGCTTCAGGGCCATATACGGACGGCAAGGTAATTTATAAAACACACGCAAAAAAATAAATAATTAACTGCAATAAAAAAATAAAAAATCTAGACCGCAATAGAATTAAACAATTCTTTCTTGAACACAACACGAGCGTAACGTGTCATCACGTGGTATATGTCACGTCACGTCTTCAATCTTAAGCGAGACCGTCAGTGTCACTGTCATTGATAGCAGCGAACTTAATATGGCGAGTATTAAAAACAGAAAGGTGGATGCAGAATGTCGGACTCTCCAGGAGGAGTGCTCGAATGATTATGTTCACCTGGTTATGCTTTGTTAGTTTCTCTTGTGTTCACTCATTGTGCAGATTAGTATCCAGTGTTCCTCAGTTTGTTGCATTCAAGTTTTTATTAAATTCCTGGAAGGTTATTTAAAAAGTTTTTCTGCATGTTTTTTTTTTGCATTTCCAGGATGATCGAGTACTCGCTGGACCTTCAGAACCTGAACTTCACCGCCATCAGGACAGTGAGGGCGCTGCGGCCTCTCAAAGCCATCCACAGGGTGCCAAGTAAGTCACAACGCAAATGATTTCCTGTCACTAAACTACATTAAATGTTGGGAACACTTTACATTAAGGTACATATATTCACCATCAACTAGTTGTTATTAACATGCATATTGGCATGTTGCTCGTCTGTCCTTAAAAGAATATATCTGTACTGCAGTATTGTTACTTTGATTTAAGTAAAAGATTTGAGTATTCTTCCTCCACTGCTGATTTGACGTTGGTCCACACCCAAATCAAATTAGACTTTCGATGCACAGTAACTGATGGACAGAAACATGTCCGGCTGTCGTTGTTTTATTGTGAAGCTGCTCCCCTTTTCATAGAACATCCCATCTGGAGCCTTTTAGTCCAGTAATATTAATATACAAAAGAAATGTGATTCCACGGGATAAAATGAATCCAGATGGCCCCTAACAACAAAGCGATCGCAGCAACGTGAAACCTCACGTAACAAAACGTTTATATTTAGAGAGTGAGCCGCTGGGGATCATGTGTCTGAGGTCAGATCTGAGATACCCTCTGAGGTCAGGACACAATATTAACTACAGCAGAAAACACTGAAGTTTGAGTCAGTGGTGTAAAAATATACCGTGAGATATGTAGCAACATTTGACTGATTATTGCATCTTCAGCTGGGCGCGGTGGGTCTGTCAAGCTTTGAGTATAGGAGGTTGTAGTAAGAGAAACTCAACGGTTGTGTCTCTTGTTAAAGTTTAAATCGGATTAAACATTGATTTTTTTCTGCTCTTATGTAAGCCGGTTTTCCTGCTTTCCAGCGTGCCCGTAGTATTTAAATAGTATTTATCCAAAGCCCAAGAAGAAACATCAACAGCTAACGAAATAAATGTGTCAGTTAGAAAGTTAGAAAAAGTCCCCGGACAGGAACATGCATAGCAACAGTAACTTATTGTCTAGTATGGCACAATAGTAACTAACAAATTAAGTAATCACGTTACTTTTCTTAGTAACAGTTTTTTTAAATGTAATCTTTTTTTTCTTTTTTTTAACATTGAGATCAAAATGATGCATTAAGGAAGATATTGAACTTACTATTCATCGCTGAACACAAATGATACTGGATTCGAATGATAGGTTATTTAGAAAGTAAACAAACCATACTACAAACTAGGGCTGCTCAATTAATTGTATTTTAAATCGCAATTACGATTTTGGCGTGCAACGATTATGAAAACAACATAATCGAAATAAAACGATTTTTTTTTTTTTTGAATTATTATTTTTAGGGGTGCACCGAATGGGAAATTCTTGGCCGAAACCGATACCGAAAATAGGAAACAGTTGGCCGAAAACCGAATGCCGAAAATGATTAATAGAAATATATATATAAAACGTATACATTTTTTACCAATGTTGTTCAGCTACCTGATTATGGAAAAAGACATGATTATGGCAAAACTTAACTTAAATAATAATCACTATTATGGGTCCATAAAACATTTATTCAGCACTTTTGAATGCATACAGTACATTAATTCCAAGTCAAGTGCATTTTCTTTTCTCTGTAGGATAACTACAGCAAAGTGCATTCAGAACAAAGCCAAGGTGCTTTAAAACTGCATAAACATCTAGGCCAGTAGGCCTGCAACAAAATAGTGTAAATAAAGACTGTGACAGCCAGGCCTTCAACAACAACAAATGCACCTATAAGTGCATGCATACAAATGTGCAAACTGGATAAATCCACATGAATGTAACTATTTACAAATGAAATTACAATTGAATTTCAAGAATCTGTAAATAAGGATGTCTGTCCTCATAAGCAAAGTAGTACACATTGTATAAAGATACATAAAGTGAAAACTGGATACAAAATCCACAATCAATTACAAATTAAATTACAATTTCAAGAATCTGCAAATAAGGTGGTCTGTCCTCATGAGCAATATAAACAACATTGTTTGATCTTACTCCGCATATTTGTCCGGGTGTTTTGATTTCAAGTGGTGGAGTAATCCCGAAGTGGTGAAAGTCTTTGCAGTTACACCCCCTCGAGAAATGTCAGCTGATCACGTTTTACAAATCGCAATCCGCGCCTCTTTCTCTGATATTTTTAAATATCTCCAAGCGGCAGACATGTTGGCTGTGAGCCAGCCGCGAGCATGGTCGCGCGCCGTGCTTGTCGCAGCGTTTTGATTACGTCATCACAACAACACGTTAGCTTACCAACGTAACCCTGTTCTCTGACATTCGGTGATATTTTTTCGGTGCTAAAAGCCGAAAGGTCCTTTTTAACAATTTTCGGCCGATCATTTTCGGCGGCCGAATATTCGGTGCATCCCTAATTATTTTTATTGGTTTTTCAGTTGAATTATACTTAAAGTTCAGGGTAATCAACTGTTAAAAACATACTGTTCACATTTTTAACAAGTAAATGGATAATTGTTTTTAATAATCGTAATATCAATTATTGACCCAAATAATCGAGATTATGATTTTTGCCATAATCGAGCAGCCCTACTTCAAACCACTATACTCTGTGTTACTGCACCTTTAACATCAGAGTTTACCCATGGGAGACTTTGTACAATTCATTGTGACCTCACCTACATTTTGAGTGTATTTATTGGAAAACTATTTTATAAAAATGTCAAAAATGACGTTGTTCACATGCAGCTGCTTTAAGTTGGAATATACAGTTATTATTTTGAGTTTATTTAACGTAAATATTGTTTCGAGATATGATCTTGTCTCCCTGTCCACAAACTGCTGCTGAGTCGGGATGATTTTCAGATATTTCTTAAAACAAATGACAGGAAGTGACTCAGTTAAAACCGGTGTTACTAGCATTAAAGGTATTTCCCTTCACTGTGGAAAGCCGATGATGAAGCACTTTATTCATGTGTCCTGTTAATCTGCCCTTGCTCCTGAACAAACCTGCTGAAATAAATCCCCCCAGCACGGTGACCTCACACAGAAATCAAAACTAAAGTGTCAAAGGAGCAAAAGTCCCAATGAACCCAAGTCTTCTCAGCCGGTCATGTGACACCGTTTGGGAACCCTAATGTCTCTTAAAGCGTCTCCCAGCATGCACCAGGGCCAAATCTAGTTGTTCATCATCACTGGTACTCCCCCTGCTGAATTCTCCCTTTAAGCGTTACGCAGACAATGGTTTCAGAAGCAGCTTATAGTGATGGCGTTGGGAGTTTCAAATCAAATGACAAAGGAAGTCTGTTTTTTATAGCAGAGGGGGTATTTTGAGGGGTCTTTTCCTGCTGTAGGTGCCGGTTGATTGACAGTGTTTAGGGTGTAACAATAAACTTAAATATCTTACGTTCATGTCGCAGAAGGAGCCCAGGATGTTGCTTTCATGAGCAGATATGTCCTGAAGGAAAGAAACAGAGACAGTGAGATCAAAGATATTTGTTATCCTCAAGAAGGCTCATTAGTTTAAAGCGAGGTTTATGAATTACTATTATTATCCAGTCAGTCATCTCATCAGAAATGTTTACTGTGCATCTTGTCTGTGGTTGAATTGTGATTTTGATTTTCTTTCTTACTGTCTTGCCGGAACCCTTTTGAAAAAAAGTTTATCCTAAAAGTATACAATTCAGTTAATATCTGCATCAGCACTTGTCAGGCTGTACCTTGCAGGCGTAGTGGTGTGTGTGTGTTATGTGTGTGTTACGGGACTCCTCCTCACCTCTATAGTGGGGTGTGTGTTGTGTTTGTAGGCGGTGTAGAGGGGGAACTGGATTTGGAAGATCTTGGCGGCACACAGCAGCAGTTTCTCCCTCTCTTCTGTGCTCCAAGAGCTGAATGGATCCTGGATATCACTGCTGCTGCTGCTACCTCCAGCTCCTCCATCAGCTGCTCCTTCACCTCCTCCTTCACCTCCTCCTCCAGCTCCTCGATCAGCTCCATCACCTCCCCCAGCACCACTGCCACTCTCCCCAGGCCCCAGTGCTTCCATCTGGGCTTCACACGGCTGGCTGGGCCCCTGACCCTGGATCTTATTCTGATTCTGGTCAGATGTTTCGGCGTCTTCTTCTGCAGAGTCTCTCTCCACGTTCACAGGTTCATCTTCACCCGGTGAGGAGGGCTGGGGGAGGGGTCCGGGCGCAGCCTCGCTCCATTCAGACCCCCCCTCCGCCCCACACAGGCCTCCTTTATGTGTTTGATCCTGGACGCAGCAGAGGCGGTCTCTCAGGCTGCTGATCTGAGCGATGACCAGGTTGATGAGGGCGTACACCAGCTGGTTGAACACCTCCAGGTGCTTGTACTCCTTGAAGCAGCAGAGGCATTGTCTGAAGACACAACACAGAGAACACAGGAGACCAGTCACTTCAGGATCTCACTGAACGTTACTGTAACTTATAGCTGCACCATGTTTTGGTTGTTTTGGGTTTTATATGCACCTTTAAAAAAGGTCCCCTATTTTACTGTGTTTCATCAATATATCACAGGTCTCAGATATATCCAGAACCTGTCTCTGATTGGCTGAAACACCAAACAGATCATTGCAGCATTACCCATAATCCCCTCTGTTTCAGCCCTGTTTCCAAAGTGCTGATTCTCTGTCTGTTACTTTAGATGAAAATAAGGAGCCCCTCCCCACGCCCCTCTGAGAGAGATTTGGTTACAAAGAACTCAATGGTGCTCTAGGAGGAGATTCAGGTGGTAAGGGGGGGGGGGACATCCTGTTGATGTAGAAGAGACATGAAGAAGAGGGGACACATGTTGATGTAGAAGAGACATGAAGAAGAGGGGACACATGTTGATGTAGAAGAGACATGAAGAAGAGGGGACACATGTTGATGTAGAAGAGACATGAAGAAGAGGGGACACATGTTGATGTAGAAGAGACATGAAGAAGAGGGGACACATGTTGATGTAGAAGAGACATGAAGAAGAGGGGACACATGTTGATGTAGAAGAGACATGAAGAAGAGGGGACACATGTTGATGTAGAAGAGACATGAAGAAGAGGGGACACATGTTGATGTAGAAGAGACATGAAGAAGAGGGGACACATGTTGATGTAGAAGAGACATGAAAAAGAGGGGACACATGTTGATGTAGAAGAGACATGGAGAAGAGGGGACACATGTTGATGTAGAAGAGTATTTATCATTGTGTGAGATGTCACTGACCTCTGTGTCCAGGAGCTGATGTAACCCAGCACTCGCAGGGCATGTTCCTTCTTTAGCTGGAAGCCTCCTTCACTGCCGTCTGCATCCGATACTGAGGAGAGAGAGATATCTGTCAAGGAGCAGCTGGATACCTCACACGTTAGATCGAATGCAAACCTCATTTATCTTCTTCCAAGTAACCCGTTTCATTCATTTGAGATGTATTGAGATTAGATTAATAACAGAAGAACAACAAACAATGTAATATCTGGATGAATCAAAAAGGACACGACTTCAAGTAGTATGTCCAATTGGTTTCTATGATTTGTTTGATATTGTTACATATACTGAAACTGGTACGAGTAGAATAATTATTATCACATGTTTATTCTCAAATATTGCCGATCCGATAAGCCTTAATCAGATTGGCTTCGGTCTAAAGTTCCTCTTATTGTGTTCCTCTACAAAGCTCCACATCAGTCACGCCCCCTTTAGAGGAATCGGGTGTCTCCGCTGAATCGCTGACCTCAAATTAGACGCCAAAGACACACAGGACACCAAAAACTGCAACAATAAAACTCCATCAGCCATCTCAACCGTTCTTTCAACGTTTCTCGTCACTGAAACTGAACCCTTTCAGCTCCACCTGTGAACAGAAGCTCCTCTGAGGCCGCAGAACAGAAGCTGAATTCCACTCTCAGGGAGATTTGGCCGTTTTCCTGCAGAGTTTAATGATGATGTTGTCTGGGAACACGCACACAGGTGCCAGCATTACATCCAGTTAATGGCTGGACATAAAGAGGGGGAGGACACCTGCACTGTGACTGCAACGCTCAGCCAGACTGGAGGCGTTTCAACATGGACGCTGCAGCTGGGACACCATAAGTACAGTTCAGATGAAATGTGTTTGTGAGTGAGAAACATCGTACGCTCTAAATATGTGGAAGAGGATGCTCTTTGATAGAGGCAGCCCAGCTCTTCTGTGTTTCCCACTTTAAGGAGAACAGCAGAGATAAAGGGCTTTGTAATATTTCCTCACAAAGCAACTGGATTTTGTAATTAGATTTACTGGATTAGGGATCTCTGGCACAACAACCCACCTCTGAGGTGCATTGAGAAGGGAACATTTTAACCCTTTCAGTATAAGAACAACGCTATTTTCAGACTAACGGCGACGCAAGCCAATCAACAGCAAGGACATCAACCAAAATGCAATCTACATAACATGAGCGGCGCCTATACAGACGTGTTGGCATCTCAATATATCCTTTATTTCATTTCCATCTTTAATTCGAACAGATTTTAAAAAACAAATAATAAATGTGAAAAACAGAATACCGTATTGTTAGAATACAGTATTTATCAATATTCATAATAATATTTATATATTCAACAAAAATATTCATAATTATAATTAGAGATGTCCCGATCCGATCACGTGATCGGGGATCGGAGCCGATCACGTGATTTTCAAAAGATCGGAATCAGGAGGGGGAAAAAAAAAAATCGGGATTTTTTTTTTATTATTATTATTTATTTATTTTTGTATTCAATGTTACAAAACAAAAATGACCATGTTCAAGTCTTAAAGTCATCCTTAGGCCTTAAATCGGTATCGGCAAATTGTCAAAATCAAATGATCGGAATCGGATCGGGAGCAAAAAAAGGGGATCGGGACATCCCTAATAATAATAAATCATATGTGTCCGAAAGGGAGCAGGGGGAAGCAAATGCTTATTAATTCCCAGCCCTTACTTACTGCTAATCAACCATTTAACCAGGTAAAGACTCATTGAGATTAAAGTTACAACAGATAAAACAGACAGCTGTATAACACAAATGAAATGGCACATTAGCCAGTCAATATGCGAAGTAAAACAAACCATTACAAATCATTCAAAACTGGCAACATTTAAAATCTCAAGGTTGTTTTGCTATAAACTCCACACTTCATCGGTGCAGACAGTAAACACAACTCCCACAGCCACATTAATATCCTGTCAGACACATTTAAAAACTCACTTTTAGATTCCATCTAGACAAAACTAGCATCTTCCCATCAATACAAGAAAGACACTCATGAACTATTGTCCACATTTTACGCTAAGAAGCCGAAGGTATTATCTTATTTGACATAACCTTGAAAGACACACATCTTTCAAAAATACATTTGGTCGAATTAAAGAGGCCCTCTTATCCTTTTTTGGGTTTTCTCTTTCTTGTCCGAAACCTATATTTCCATAAATTACTGACCAGACTAAAAAGGACACTCGTTCGACATACAACTGAACAATGATCATATCAGTCTTGAACAAAGTGCCAACAAGGGTGAAGACTAAGTGACGTTTTTTTTTAAGTGTGTATGGAAATGCTTTTTTAATGCAACAATGTATATAATAAGACATGCAGACGTGATTATGCAGGACGCTACGTCAAATAAAATGTCTGGTCGACACAAGTAGGTCAGGTGTGCGTCTGCAAAATAAATTCAACTCCATGAAAAGCTTAATCAGAATCTCTCGTCTGATTCACAATCAATACTGTGTGAATAATGCTCTCTGCTAGGGGTGCATGGTATGGATTTAGTGTTTCTAAACATAACCACTCATTTCACATTGTAGTATTTTAAAAAAAAATCGTTTTAATTGAATTCAGTCACAAAAGTATTATGATTTTCCCAATGATACTTCTTTTCCTTTTTTGTCTTGTCTTTCAAAACACTCCAAAGATATTCAACTCACACACAGAGAACAGGAAACAAGCAAATCCTTGCATTTGTTTCAGAGCGTGTGTACCGGCCCTGAGTCAGGACACCGCGCTGTTGTAAAAGAGGCTTCTGTCTCTTACAAAAACACACACAAACACTCATGCTGCGGCAGCAAATCGGAGGTCACAGGTCGCCTGCACACCCAACACATGGAGCTGCCAGTCTTGTAGACAGAGCTGTCACAGCTGACAGCCCCCCACTGCCAACCCCCCCCCCCCCCAAAAAAAATCCCCAAATCACCAGCTAGTATGAGAGGAGCTGTAAAGGCCCAACGAGGCAGATTTCTTCTTCTGAGTTACAATCAAACCACAGAATACTCAACAAGTGTCTGACCAAGCTTTTTAAATGCAAATGTGTTGCTAAAAGTTGTTGTAAACTAAATCTCTTTAGTGCAGTGAGGTGAAACAGTTTGTTCAGTGTCAGCACAGAGAAAACATTATCACATCGGATACTCAAACATGAGAGTCTGAAAACACAAGACTTCCACAAAAAAAACTCATTCATACTTCAATCTGTTTACTTTTACATAACTATGATGATGCTTGTAGGACTTGGCGATCATAAACCAATCTCTTTTTGTACTTACTCAAATATATTTAAAACACTAAGTTTCAAAGCTGCCGCCGAGTACTGAATGGGAGCTTTAAATGCATTTTAACATTTTCACTTTCATTTTAAAACACATTTTGACCAGTTTCTAAACTATATTTTATGTGAAAAGACACATAAGATTGTCTGTCCTGTTACTTGAGTTCAAAGGGAACCGTGTCAGCTAAGTGCACCTCAAACTTGTTACAACACAAGAGTACGACATATTCGTTCATGTATCCGTTTACAATACATATACTGTAGAGTTTTGATGTTAAAGGTTGAACCAAAACACTGAGTTAAAGCTGTCACGGCAAAAAGGGTAAGATTGTATTTTACTCTTGATCAAAAAGTTCCTAAATTGATATTATGATGTTTACATTTCTCATGGTAGACTACTGACATAAATATTGTTTGGTATTACATATCAGGTGTACGGTGAATAAATTCTAATGCTGAAATGTAAAAACTGTGTTGTCTGACTTCAGGATACAAAGCAATTCAGTCGCCAAGACAACCTGCAATTGTCCACACAATGACCTCTGGCGTACAGGTGAATAAAGGTGAAAATGTAATCCAATGTTTGACCTTCTATCACCAAGCAACACATCCTTTATGATAAACATTAACTGGACAACCCGATGCGGGGTTTGCAAAAAATATACACCATATTAGAGAACAGTCCTCTGGTCACTATATTGTGTTGTATTGCCCACAATTCACAAAAACACAAGCAGTGAATGCACACAAAGCTGTGAGTGAACCTGTATTCACACTAACAGCTAAGTGACAGGTCATATGGCAGCCAAACATCCAATATCAGATCAATCCTAATACGACAGCTATATTTAAGACAATAGTGTTTTCTAGCTTGGTGTCAAAGGTCTCTTTCCTTTTGACAATGTCTCCATACACTAGAAAGCAACTCGAAAATCAATGGTTTTCCTAGATTTCTGTGAAAGGGCTGTCCTGCACAAAGCTCCGATTTCAACCCCATCTAACACCTGTGGGATGAACTAGAACAACTGCAGCTAACATCAGTGGCCGACGTCAGGGATAACATATTCAGACCCACACGTCTGCCGACTTTGGTGACCAACCCTCTCCATAAAGAAAGGAAAATGAATGACCTTAAATCGTTTTTTGATGGACTCCCGGACAAGAGAGCTGTCAAAAAGACTAATTGAAAGTGTGTGGGCCTTGGCAAAACAGACTTCAATTGTACTAGATAATTATGTAATGTATTTCTGTGTAATTGTATAGTTTAGAAATGTTATAGCATTTAACTACACTGCGAATTTGAGACTCTGCTAAGAATGAAAACCAGATCTCTGTCTGCATGTTAACGTTAAAAGGTCAAACCCGGTTTAAGGCATGTCAGTAGAACCATGTCATGTGAGCATCTCCTGTATGAACGTTTTTTAGGCTATTCTTGCAGAATAAGAGCAAAATCCCAGGACTTCTTAGGTCAAAAGTATTCAAAGATAAGAGTCTGTAATAGCAGCAAAATAATATCCATGAGCTTTAAGACGATATGTTTATAATCTAGTAGCACAGGTGTCTAACATGTTGGGTGTCCACAGACTTTTAACCAATAGCTGTACAATAAGGATTCAATCTCATTACCATAACAGGTGGCCACCACTCGTTCCCTCCATTAGTTTTGTTATATACACTAATGTGCAGGATATAATGGGGAGTATCATTTGGTGATTGCATTAGTGAGCCCATGCTACTTTTGTTCCCAGTCCTGCACAGACCCCTGAGAGTGCAGCAAGGCATGGTTAGCATGACTGGATTCATTGCTAACTTGTAGCTAGAGGGGCTATAAAAGGTCAAACACAGGTTTAAGGCATGTCAGAAGAACCATATCATGTATGCATCTCCTGTTTCAGTTTTTTTTACTCTTGTTGCAAAATCCCTGGACTTATAAACTCGTATAAAAAGTCTTAAACTATAGGAGGATGTGATGGCAGCAAAATAATAACAAGGGGTATACAAATACATGTTTAACATGCATTAGGTATCTTTTATGTTATGTGTCGACTCGATTTTAACCATTAACTGCACAATAAGGATTCAATTCCTTTACAATACAGGTGGCCAACAAGTAATTATCTCAAGTAGATGTGTGTATACACTCAGTCCCTAAATGCTAATGTCGATTGCTTGTCTTAAATACATTTGCTGGATAGTATTGGGAGTATTGCATTAGTCAGCCCATGCTACAGTCAGGTGCATGATTGTCTGTTAAAGTGGAGCCTGCAGGAGGAGCTTTTCACATGACACACAATAGGCTGCACACACACACACACACACACACACACACACACACACTTGCAGGAAAACGACAAATAAACCGTCAATCGCTGCACAGTAACATATTTTCAAATAGTGCTATGACAGAAAAAAGCTTTTGTTCCAGATCTTGCACAGACCCCTGAAAGTGCAGCAAGGCCCGGTTAGCACGCCTGGACTAACGGCTAACTTGTAGCTATAAAGACAACCTTGTATTTACATTGGCATGCTTTAGTTGACCGTGTTTATGAGGGGGCTTCGTTGCTAAATCAATTTAACAACCAAAACCAGCAATGAAGTGAAACTGATGTGCACACGACATCGGCCTGAAAAACATACACAACCAAGGATTAACGATGTGCCAAAAATATGCGCCTCGTTGCAGCCATTAATTTTCTGGGCTAGCTTTTTCTGCCGTTAGCTTAGATTAATAATTCCGAGACTCGCCAAAAAAACACTCATGAAATTCAACACAACATGTTCGTGTCAGGAATATTAACAAAGTGTGTGTGTATGGAAAGTTAGCACGGCGTTTTTGAGTTATTGTGAAGCATCTGTGAAACAATAGAGTGGACAGCTAGCAGACTGACCTGACAAACACATCAAACAAAGTCAGGCTTACTCGCTTTAGCTAAACTATGCTAACTCTGCTAACTTCCAAAAAAAAACCGTGCAAGCATAAATGTAGCAGCATTTAGCATGATTAAAAACACACTCATGTGCACTGTGTTCAACTGTGCTGAAGTATTATAAGTCATGGCTGTAATGTCACGTAAAAAAAAACATCGAGGTGATGTAATTTTGAGTCAATTTTTGGGCAGCTCAGCTTAGTGTGAGTTTCTGAGTGTTTGACAGACAGGCCCCAAAACTGCCTATTTGGTAAGGGGGAAAAATGGCATTCATATCAAAACCGAGACAGTCTGACACTAAGACACAACTGTCATCGAGTGCAGAACATGAAGAGATATTTCAATTCTTTCCACTTGTCTTGTGGATGTACAGTCTGCATATAAAGCCGAGTTATAAACACGAAAACACACAAAGTTATATTTAGCTAGCCAGCATGCTAACAGCAAGCTCCAGTGGACAGCGATGCTAACAGCAAGCAGCTAGCTCAGCATCGTCTGGTGTAAATAGTAAAAATGATTTCTCTCACTTACTTTCATTTAAAACCTCCACCAGCTCGGCGCAGTTTTCACACATTGTTCATCAAGGGGAGAACTGAGTCACACCATTGCACTGGAAGCTGTTGTTGCTGGCTGGTTGTTTTTGGGGATAAAAAAAGGCCCAGTGGAGGGAGTGATTGGTGAAGGTTATCCCACTGAATGAGAGCAGGGGAAGGTGGAGAACGGGATTAGCATCCAAGCTACAGTTGATGTATACACCAAAAGTTAAAGAGACACTGAAAAGGTAGAAATCGAGTCAGTGTCCAATCTGAGCGTTACTTGAGAGAGTAGACACAGCAGCCATGATGAAAAGGGAGGGGAGGGAGGGGGCGACACACAGTGGAGATCGTTCGGGAGTTTCCGTGCTGTCTCCTTCGCCCGTTCGTGTTTCTTCGTAAGTCTCGCGATATCTTCCCAATGATGAAGCGCATCCATAGATAGTACATAAATATGTTAGGCACATCTTTATGGAAAGCTTTATCAATACCTCTTCAATTCATTTTGTTGTATATCTTTGTAGGAAACGTAAACTTCTACTGTTAAGGTTTAAGTCAATTTATTAAAAAAAGATATTAACTTTTTTTCCCACTGAATGAGAACAGAGGAAGGTGGAGAACGGGAGTTGATGTTCACAACACTGAAAAGATAGAATTTGAGTCTGTGACCAATCTGAGAGTTACTTGAGAGAGTAGACACAGCTGCCATGATGAAAAATGAGGAGGGGGGGACGACACCCATGGATGTTTTATAAGGACGACACACAGTGGAGATTGTTCGGGAGTTTCCGTGTTGTCTCCTTCACCCGTTCGTGTTTATTCGGAAGTCTCGCGATATCTTCCCAATGATGAAGCGAATCCATAAAATGTAGTCATTTACAAATCTTTAAGGCACCTATTTTCAGTCAACAACATTGAATGATGCCAAAACAGTTTAGATTCATTCAAACTTTAAAAATAAATAAATAAGTCAAATAATAGGAAAAGTGTCTTGAATGATTTTCTTTATGTTAATAAAAGGTAAACACATATAAGACACATTGTCTACTGCGGTTTATTTTTATATTTGTATCAATATTTTTACAAAGCTTTATCTTATCAACTTTTTCTTTTAACAAAATCTAGGTTCAACTCAATCTTTTTTCAAAAGACTTTTGCAAAGTTTAATTTGGATCCCTTTCTCCTTACATGTTGAAATGTACATTGGTTTGAGTCAAAGTCAAAGTAAATTTTATTGTCAATCTCAAAATATGTTTGTATAGACAGAAAGATCGAAATATGTTTCCCACAGTCCCGAGGTATAAAAAACACACCTCAAGACCTCACTTTCATGTTTTGAAGTAATACATTAAGCTATATATTAAGGCAGTAACTTCAGCAAAGAGAGCTATAACTGAGACGGTGCTCAGTTCAATACTACTTTTATTTATTTATGTTAACCCCCGGCATTTTAAAAGTTACTTTATATTTTTTAATAAATTGTATTTATCCCATCACTTATTATGATATGGATTTTTCAATGTATCTGTATGATTAGGTATTACTGGTCATTTGTATAATTGTAACGTTTGAATGTTTGATTTAAAATAAAAACTAAATAAATAGGATAAGTTACAAACAAATTAGGAACTGAGTTGGCATTCTGTGAATTTAAACTGAAGACCCATTATAATTATGTTTTTATTTAGTATTATTATTTAAAATTCATTCTTTATGTATAGTATAGGAATACTGTCAAAGTGCAGTTTGAGTCCTGCATTTAAAATCTTACTGAAGTAAAAGTATTGGCATCAAAATACACTTAAAAGAACCTTAGTACAGTGCAGCTGGTAAAGGTGGAGCTCATTTGAATAACTTGGTTGCGGTATTTTTTGTAGGTAATAAAAGCATTCAAACATATGTAGTCAAGTAGAAAAAAATATATACATTTATAAGATGTAGTGGAGTAAAAGTATGAACAAAAATGGAAATATTAAAATGCAAGGCGCTCTAATAATACTAACGAACAGTACTTAAGGAAGTGTACTTAGTTACTTTCCTCCTCTGATAATGAGCAATAACTTATTTTTTCAATTATTCTCAAATAATTCTGATTCAAAGACCTGTTATACAAGATATGTTGTCGTGCTACTACAGGCTATTATCATAGATCTGATGCAACCATGCAATATTACACAAATAGCATATTTATTATTCTATATAATTGAATTATTTCCTGCACTTTATTTTTGTTATTTTATGTAGGATGTATGAATCATATAGTGTATATATAAAGGTATGAATGTATGGACACGTGTGGCGCAGTGGGTAGTGCGTTGATGTTCGGATCAGGGGAGCAGTTTCAAACCATAGGTTCAAACCTATGGTAAAAGCGTCTAACAAGTGACATGTAATGAATGCGGCTTGTCTTCCTGAAGTCAAATGTAAGACCTTTTGGCTTTTTTAAGATCCTTTCCATACATTTTAAGACCTCATCGCCACTTTGAGTTTTAACAGGTTACATTGGCGAGTCGCGACACACTTTACCTCACATTTACTATATACGGTATTGATTGTCCTTCCTCCTTATCTTCCAACCATTTGGACGCAAACTTGCATTTCCCCATAACGATGTTGTTTAACAACCGGCGTAAACGGACCTCCGCGCGCTATCAAGCAGTGAGCGTGCGATGTCCTCTTCAGATGACGTCACATCCAACGGGATGCCATAAATAAACTACACATAATCACACTACACACCTACGCAATGATTACATTCAAGCAGACTGTAGAATACAACCTCTTTGGACAATTTATATACTTATTGAAAACAAGCTACAAAATGCAACCCTTTGGAAAATGCCGTTTAATACTTTTTAATAGGCTTCATTTTCGCTAAATTGATTGATCAACTTTTAATACTTTTTAAGACCCCGTGGACACCCTGATAGTAACATCTGTATATATAACAAGTAGTTTAGTGTCGAACTGGGAACAAATATCTGATGTATAAAAGGTCTGTTTAACTGTGGTCAGGTGTGACTGCTCTGTAATGCCAGAGTTTGGAAACCATTTCCTCTAAAAAAGGTAAATATATTCATCACCAGCCAAGCTGAACGTCACAGTTTCCAGAGATTTAAGAATAAACGTCATTTGCAATAACCCTTCAGATCCTGGCAGCACGAGTTGTGACATCCTCCAAGTTTTCCATAAACTCCAGAGCTTTGGGAAAGAAGAAATCAGACGCGTTTTTTTTTTGTAAAAATAGCCAACTTTATATTCTCAGAGTACTAAGACAGCTTTACAAACAGGATGATATGCACGCAGCCTTCCTTCTCATCCAAACGCAGAGCGGTCCAACTGAAGCTCCGACTCGATCAGAGCCAGAGTATAAGAAAAAGAAAATGATAAACACACTGACAAACCAAAACAAGACAACAAAGGAAGCAAGGAAGTCAACGTTTACTCCTTGAGCATCACATTCGTCCTGCACCATGCACATGGCACTTCAGAGCAATCTGTCATCTAACCATCGCAAGTGTTCCAACATTATATATTACATATTAACAAAAAGGAGAGGAGGTGAGTTGATGTGGTGAAGAGGGAGTTAAAATAACCTTACATTCTTTCAACTTCATGCAGGTGTAGAAGAACCGTAATGGCCAAACATAAATCTTTTAATGAGCAAAACAATTAGCAAAAGATGGCATGTTACACAAACAAAAAAATCTTTGTATAAAATAAGTTTGTAGGAAAAACAAAAGAATCCGCGCCGGGGTTAAGAGGAGGGGGTCAGGGGGGGACGAGTCTCATTTACATATTGACATTGATTTGGTCGACGTACAACCGAGTGCTGGGGTCCTTCCTCTGGCCCCTCATTCTCTTTTTCAAACACACACACTCGCACACAAACACACTTGAAAAGAAAACTATCAACAGGAAGCGTCCGTGCTCTCTTGTGACTCTTTCCCCCGTCCAGAGCTGTTTCTGTTCACGCTGCTGCTGCTGCTGCTCAGTCGCACATCTCCTCCGGGATCTCGTGAGGGTTGAGGATGCCGGGCACCGACATCTGCAGCTTGTGTTTCTCCTCCTGGGCCTGGCGCAGAGACGTTTCCCTCTCCTCCAGGAACAGGTCTGTCGTGTCCTCGCCAGCAAACTCCTGCAGGACCACACAGGCAGAGGCTCAGCAGAGGCAACAACACCACCGGGCTTTAGCTTTCTCACAGAGAGCGCCACTACTTTTCTCTGCTTTCAAACATTCAAATAATCCGTGAACAGGTATCAACTCGATCAAAGCTGATTATACTTAATGTATTAATGTGTCGGCATTTACAGACATAGACAACTAGAGAGGCGAAGTCCCTCCCTTTCCGGGGGAGCTCCATGAGACCTTATTTCTGAAAATGTATGTATTGAAGTCAATGGAGAGAGAAAGATTATCTTTCGACCCCGTTTGAATTGTGCCACGAATTACACATGTGATGTTTGTCAATTTAAAAGATAATTTTGAAAAATATGTGTCGTAAAACTGTGAAGTAGCACATTTTTTTGTGTGAAACGCTCAATGAACTACATCTCCCGTCTCGCACCACACACCCAGACGGCCGTCACGTTGGAACATTTCACTTCTTTCTTTCAGAATGAGGCGGAAAGTATTAAAAGAGGTGAAAATCAGTCCAAGTCTGGGCATGTTGAGAGCTGTACATACACACAAGGGGAGTTAGTCGGTTCCGTAAGAGCCAGCATGCGGGACCGGGATTCTGGGATTTGTAGTCTTTCTAGTTGCGTATTTTTCATAGTCTTATATTTCAACAGTTTTACGACAAACTGTGACTTTTTTTTACATGGAAATTATTTTTTAAGATTGACAAACATCCTATGTGTAATTCGTGTTACGATTCAAACGGGGTCGAAAGATAAGTTTTCTCTTTCCATTGACTTAAATACATTATTTTTCTGAAATAAGGTCCGATGGAGGTCACCGGAAAGGGAGGGACTTCGCCTCTCTATGGTGATGTCCCTGGGCTTCTATAATCGGGCCAAATAGCTGTTTTCTATTTATGTTTAGATTTTGATAGAACTTTAATTGAAGATGTTTCCTGATTTTACTTAATTGCTTTGACTCTTATCAATATGCTTTATTACTAAATACAGAACACATCATTAAAGCTCTTCAAGGCTCCTAAAGCAACATCACCAGACACAAATTGTACTATATATGTAATTGGGTAAACATAACTTTAATTGAGCTGTGACACAGTTTAGATTCACTTGTCAGTTTACTTTATGGCATCATTTTCATGAATGACATCCCGTTTTCAGATGCAGGTATTAATCATTTACTCCAACACTCACTTTGATCTGCACGAGGAAGTCCCTCAGGTGCTCCTTGAAGGCGGGGATGTCTTGATTCAGGCTGAACAGACCCGTCACAAACACCTTCACCTGGGCGCTGCACACGAGAAATAATAATGAATTAGTCGCTTGTCTACAGACGGCACAGCATGAAGGTGGACGAAGTAACAGAAACAGCCGTCACAGGGAATCCTCAATAAATAATATGAACCCTCAATAACCGCAATATAGAGAGCTGATTTATGGGTTCATTGTTTAGTCTATAACAAGTCAGAGAATAGATTAAAAAATACCATCCACGTTTCTCAAAGTTCTTTGCATTCACTACCAGGGACCTACGAATATTCAGTTTAATATGATATCATACAGGGAGAAAATAAATCACTTTAATGCTTAATTGAGGAACAGCTTTAGTAGATTATATTTTTATCAATCGGCGTATCATTGCAGTTCTAGACTATAAAACACAAGTGCCATATTAACATGTGTTCATCGTTTTGTTGAACAAAGACATTCTCAGCCTTTTTATTCTGCAGAAATCAAAGTCTACGAGGTCAACGTTGAGGATGGAAATGGAGTTTGAAAGTGCTGAATCACTTCTGCACCCTTTACTTTGAATCAGTGTTACATGCATAGTGGTCTACTGAAGCTCAAGTGGCTGAAAACGCCTCAAGTCATTACGTGTTTGATCTCAATGAACTTGTGGATTTGAGAACAAACTGCCCAAATCGTGCACGTCCGCTGAAACACTTCCTATTTTTAAATCCCGACTAAAAACGCACTTTTAATTGAGCTGCCCATACTCACACTACAGTATGCCTTTTCAGTCGTTTATTCTGTACCTGCTGTGTTTATTTTATTTCATTATCTTTGCTTTTTATGCCTGTTTTTAAATGCCTTTTTAATAATGTATTTATGCTGTATTTGTTCTTAAATGTCTTTTGCTTTTAATCTGTAAAGCACTTTGAATCGCCACGTGCTGAAAAGTGCTATATAAATAAAATTGCCTTGCGTGAAACTTATTTTCCGGGAAAAAGCTCTGAATATTTGGCAACAATAACCAAAGCACAGTCTTCTCATGTTGACTCACTTCTACAGCCTTCGCTTAAGTGGCTGAAAATATCTCACTTGTTATATTTTCGATCTAAATGCATTGGAGTAAAACCTTCCACTAAAATGCAGACGTTAGGCAAAGCTCAGTCTGCTCGTGTACTCTCAGTGTGGTGTGAGAGAGACTCACTCCTGCAGATGAGGGAAGGCGGTCTTCAGCAGGTTGGCGATGTACTCCTGCACGTGCGCCTGGTTGTTTGTGGGGCTGGAGGCGCTCAGAGCCACGCTGACCTTCCCCTCTTCCACCAGGTTGAACATGTAGGCCAGGATGGTGGCGTGCATCGTCAGCCCTAAAGACAGCAAGAGGGTCACTTCATTATTCATGTGGATAGTATGTTTAAGAAAACAGGGCTCTAAAACCGGACAGAGGAACAGCTGACATCAGAATCTATTTCACCAAATAAGTCATTCATGTAATGAGCAGCTCCACCTTAATCCTGCAAAGAGGATAACTTCATTATTCATGTGGTTTTAATTTACATTATTTAATTTCATAATCTCTTCTTGTACATATCAATTTCTATTGACATGTATATAGACTTTTTGCACTACTTTTTATTTTGTATTTTATTATATATGTTGCATCGTTGGAGGAGCTCAGGTCAGAAGAATTTCATTGCCATTTCTACACTTTAGCTTTGTGCATATGCAAACTTTTGAATCTTGGGTAGTATGTTTAACGAAACAGGTCTTTAAAATCTGTGAAAGCCCACAGAGAAACAGCTGACGTCAGAATCTATTTCACCAATAAAGTAATTAATGGAACGAGTAGCTCCGCCACCAGAAAACAGGAACTGAAACCGATTGAACCGGTATGTTCACCTGTTGCAAAATCATTTCTTGGGAGTGTTTTTGAATGCTTCAAACCTCTAGAGCCTAAACAACCTTACAGTCAGTGTACAGACCTGCAGTGTGAGAGGTGTCGGTGACCACAGAGAAGATGTGCTGCAGGATGTCACAGAAGTACGTCTGGTAGAAGCTCTGCGCGGCCGCCTCCTCTCCAGAGACGTTCTGCAGGAGAGTGTAGAGGATCTGGAGACCTGGGGATGAGATAAGGTAACAAACGATGAGTATAGATATGGTAACTCTAATGTACAATGCCGTGTCTTTTTATGCAGCTGCAACGCAAACATTGCCCAAATTGGGATCAATAAAGTACTTCTTATTTTATAAAAATGTATTTACCCCCGTAGGAAAATGCAGGTTTCTGAAATAAAATGTTTCAGCTGCAACTTAGGAGTTTCTCTTTTGTCTTTCTTAACTATACAAGTCTGATTCATCTAAGCTCAATGTTTAAATAATAGCAAATCAAGTAGGTTTCGTTACAAATTACAGGCTTACATTTCTTATATTTCTATTAAAATAGTGAAATAATTTAGCTTGCTGAGAAAAAGCAGCTCTAAACTGACAAATCCATCGTGTAGCCGAATTCATAAATCCACATTTTTTAGACTTTGACACGTTTTTAGGGTTTCTACATTTGTGTGAACACCATATACGAAGAGATGAGATGACTGACCTGTGTCGGCCACGTTCCTCATGGTGTGTTTGAAGGCCCAGATGATGGAGTCCAGGATGAGTTTGAACTGAGCCGGGGCGATGGAGAGGAAGGCGGGGAAACACTGCGAGGTGGCGGCTTGAAGAAGGTAGAAGAAGTGTGTTCTGTGTTCGGGGAACTCTTCAAAGTCCTGAAGGCACGGGAGGGAAAGCAAGACATTCATTATTACGGGAAATGGACTGTTCTTATAAAGCGCGTCTGTCTGTCTGTCTGTCTGTCTGTCTGTCTGTACACACACCCACACCCACCCACCCACCCACACACACACACACACCACCCCCCCCCCCCCCCCCCTCAGATCGCCCGCTCTGATCAGGTGAGATTTAAGCAGGTCATGTTTTATTTATTTTATTAAATCGCTCAAACCGACCTTGTTGATCATGTTCAAAGTGCACTCGAAGACAGCGTCGAAGATTTTGGGGATTTCTCCCGTCAGGTGGGATCCCAGCTTGTTGACGATGGTTGCCATGGTGCTGAGGACCTCAGGCTCCCGGGCGGCGGCGACGTTCCTCTGATAGTCGATGAGCACCGCCTCCAGCAGGGGGGGCACGAAGTTCTCTCCCACCTGGAGCACAAAAACAAACAGGAAGGTTACCTTGGTTACCTTTCATAAAGTGGCCAAATTCTGATCAGCTCATTTTCAGACAGGCTTTTATATAAATGGATCAGGACGAAAAGAGAGCGATATTTTTCAGATTGTTTTTGTTACGAGAAGGAACTCTGAAGATTTTCCACATTTGGCTGAAGGAGCAACTCTCAATAAAACACATATTTAAAACCTTCTTCCAGGACAGGATCAACATGGAAAACTGAAGATAAGCCAACTCACCATCTGAGGGTCGTTGGAGCGACTGACCCAGCCCGAGATCAGCTTCAGAGTTTCTCTCTTCACCGTCCTCATGCTCCTGATCAGAGGCTGCTTGGTCACCATCTCGCCTGTACAACATGTTCAAAGAGAGTTATTCAGACATGCTTTAAAAAGGTCCCCTATGGCAGGGGTTCCCAAACTTTTCAGCCTGCGACCCCCAAAATAACAGTGCCAGAGACTGGCGACCCCCCTTAATCAATTTTTTTTTATTATATATATATATATATATTTTTTTAATTTTCCATTTTTATTTTGTAATCATCTCACGACCCCCTCTCGGGGTCTCGCGACCCCCGGGAACCCCTGCCCTATGGTACTGTGTTTCATCAATATATTACAGGTCTCAGATATATCCACCTCTGTTTCAGCCCTGTTTCCAAAGTGCTGATTCTCTGTCTGTTACTTTAGGTGAAAATAAGGAGCCCCTCCCCACGCCCCTCTGAGAGACATTTGGTTACAAAGAACTCAATGTTGCTCTAAGAGGAGATTCAGGTGATAAGGGGGGGGGGGGGGGGCAAAACATCGTTATGACTTCATAAAGTGGCCAAAATCTGATCAGCTCATTTTCAGACAGGTTTTTATAGAAATGGATCAGGACAAAAAGAGAGAGAATCTTTGTTCCTGAAACTTTCAGAGTCTCTTTACACAGAGAGGACATGATGTAGAAGAGACATGGAGAAGGGGGGACACATGTTGATGTAGAAGAGACATGGAGAAGAGGATTTTGCATAATAGGTGACCTTTAACACATGCATTAAGTAAACATAAGAAATGTGCTTTTGGCTCGAGAATAAGAAACATTTCTTGGCGCACTGAATATATATTCAGTGCAGCCATCTGGAAAAGAGCCCGAGTCTTTAATCTGCTCGTAAAAGCTGCAGGTCTCATCTTGGTTTAATTCAATCTTGTATTTATAAAAGCTTACAGACATCTTGCGTTTACAATAAAGAACTTCTTACCGTTGGTCTGGACAGCTGAGGAGATGTTCTCACTCAGACACTTGTAGACGTTGAGCATGTCCAGGTAGATCCGCCCCAGCTGCACGACGAACGGGTGGCCCACGGCTTTACAGGCGCGCACGTTGGTCTTCAGGATGCTGCCCAGCTGACGCACCGTCTCCGCGTCCTTCAGGATGTCCACGTTCTGCAGAACAACGTTAGCAAGTTAGCATAAGTAGCATCAGAATCAGAAATCCTTTTATTCGTCCCACAAAGGGGAAATTGACATTGTTACAGCAAAATATAGATGGGGACGTAACAAGAAGAACATCATTATATAAAAGGCATTCACATAGTATTTAAAATACTTTTTAAAAAAAAATACATTTTTATTGTACAAGATAAGACAGCTTGTGAATAACAAAGGCATCCATTGTGGGCTGTGGTTTGTTGTCATGAGAGATGACGGAAATTCATGCTGTCTTTATTGTTCCAAAAGGATTTTTAAAAAGTGAGACTAAAAATAATAATATGTGCAATTTTAATTTAAAAAATTTTTAATACCCAGGGAATATTATTTCAGTTTAGTTTTCATTCACTTATATATATTTTTATTTGATTTCCTCACCTTGGTGGCCTGCTGGATGATGCTGTCCCACACCTGGTTGGGCAGCAGCATGTACTTCTCGATCAGAAGCTCCTGAACCGCCTGGTCTGTCTGAGCGGCGATCATGTAGCCGACCGCCTCGTAAAACGTGTGCACCTGCAGAGACGAGGACCAGAGTTTATTTCACAGAGCATCGAGGAAACATCTTATTGCAAACATGTTCATATGTCACCGGAAAAGTCTTAAATAAAAAAAAATAATGAAAACTCTAATAGTGTCTTTGCCAAAAGTGGGAAGTATTGGAGTACAAATACTTCGTTACTGTACTGAAGTACATCTTTCTGGTATCAGTGCTTTACTCCACTACTTATTTTTCTGATTACTTTTTACTTTGACTTCTTACATTTTGAACACAAATACCTGTACTTTCTACTTCTTACATGTTGAACACAAATACCTGTACTTTCTACTTTTTACATTTTCCAAACATTTTCAGCATGGAAACATTCATTAGCTAACAATGACATTATTGTTCTATTAATGTAAAGGGAGGTCAGGTACTCTTTAAAACAGCTGCTAGTTATGGGTACTTTTTACTGAAGCACATTTAGAAGCCCATACTTCTTTACTTTTACTTGAGTAAAGAACAGGGTTCTTGCAGGTTTCACCAACTCAAATTTAAGACTTTTTTAGACCACTTTGAATAGAATTTAAGACCTATTTCACGGCAAGAAAGTATGAAGACAAATTGCTATGAAAGAAGAAATACGTCCCATAATTACTTTCAAATTAAATGTATTCAAACCTAAACGTCGTCGCCCGGAGGTCCCCCGATGTTGTTGTGGGAGCTGCTGCACTAGCTAACGCTACATTTGCAAAAAAAACCGCTACATTTCTTTGCAAAAGGTGCAGCGGGCTTCAAACACGTTCCCCTCCACTGGTTTCAACCAAGCACTACATTTGATGTTTTCCAACCAAATACGGTTGAACTTAGACTTCCCCATATTTATTTGTAAGTAGATTCGAAGATACTAGGGCTGTACCCGAATATTCAAATATTCGTTTGTTGGCCAACTATTCGGGTTTCAATTTATTTAAATAAAAAAAAAAAAAAAGTTTTTCAAAAATATTATTTTATTTTCTAAATGTATGCTATTGATAACGGCGAATTGCCATATTCTTATACTATATTTATACTTTTGAATTGCACTGTTAAAATGCGGAAATATATACAATCTCAGCCTGTGCTCCTGACATCGTGTTCACTCACAGTCACGAACGCAAACGGCACGCTTCACCTCGTTTCACCTCGTTTCACCTCGTTTCACCCACAAAATGCCGAAGACTTCAGCTGTGTGGGACCATTTTAAATTGGACGCCGGTAAGAAGAATATGTGCCAAATATGCGATAAGAAACTGGCCTACCACGGTGGCACAACAACTCTGAAAAGTCACCTGGATGCTGTAAGTAGTAGCCTAGCTTAGCTTAGCTGTTGTCAAGTTGCCATGATGAAGCTGCTTTATCCGCCGTTTAAACAGTAACGTTACACATGATAAAAACGTGTACTTACTTTGCTTGGAAAATAGTGGCAAGCAAGCAACCGAATTGTTTTTTAAATTAGTTTTTTTTATTTTATCCGAATAGTGAAAATAATAGGAGTAATGTGGGAACATCTGGGGCGAAGGCAATGGCATAAAGTTGAGTAGCTCAGCCTAATAATGACTTGTGCAACACATCCCAGCCATCAACATCCTCAACAACAATACAGCAGACCCTACAGTTACCCTACAGAGGACACATTTAGTTTTAATGTTTGCGAGTACTGAGACAATAAATAAATATAAATTGTAATAGTATGCTCTTTCTGCGCTTCTGCTTAACAGCGTGTTGTCAGGTGTCTCGGATTCTGAGCGTGTTATGAAACCTTTTTTAAAAAAAAATACAAATCTCTCCGCACCGAATATTCGCTGCTGATTACTACCGAATATCCGGAGCCCGAAAAATGGTATTCGGGACAGCCCTAGAAGATACCAGAGTTTAGCTGAAGCTCGGTTGCTAGGTTACTAGCTGAGTATCTGCACTTCTACTTGAGTAAAGGATGTGTACTTTTGCCCTCTCTGGTCTTTCCTGACGGTACTGACCTGCTGTGGCTGCAGGTCGCAGATGATGGTGTTGATGTTGTTGAGGATCTCGTCGATGAAGGGCATCACCTCTCCAACCTGGACCTGAACAAAATGACGCCGGCACTTCTGGGCGATCTTGATGAAGGTGTCACACGCCATGTCCTGCACTCCATCGTGGGTCTCTGTGGGACGAGGAGAAAGATCAGGATGAGTTAAACACAACTTAAGTTACTGTAGCACTTAGAGAAAGTATACATTTTGAATCTTCAGGTCTGTAGGATTCATTTTTTTGGGGTGTGGTAATAAACCAGTATTTGCAATAACCCCGACATTGAAAATGGTTTATAAATGATGATACACATGAAAATATCGTCTGTGATCAGTTCATCGGTTTGCCTTTTCACAGTCCTTAAGTGTAATTGTTTTTTTTAACGCTTTCTTAAAGTTACGTGACTTGTTCCAACAACTTGTACAGATGAATTGGACTTAAGATGTGTTATAATAGATATCCCAATAAAACGGCTGTTGCAAGTTCTTTTGGCCGATATAATTGTGTGGCGAAAACATAATAACTTTACAACCCTACTCTAAATCTAAAAGTGTAACCAGTTAGATTTGAGACTTAAAGTTAAAATATAGAAGCATTTAGTGAACGTTTTTTGTTTTTGGGCAGCAAAAAAAGAGACAACAAATACTAAAGATACATTTAAGTGATTGCATTACTTTTTTTTTTACTTAACATTTTTTTATACATGTCAAAATAATATTGTTGTTTTGAGTTCTTTTGGCGGCTATAATTCGTTTTGAGAAAATCTGATATTGTGACAGCCCTACTCTAAACTTTATTTTTTATAATCTTTGTTTATTGTCAAACAAAAATTGGAAGGAATGACGTAGTGTTCATTTTGTTGACTAAAACTATGACGAAATATGTTCGTCAACGACCTTTTTCCCCCATGACTAAAACGAGACGGCACCGACGGCAGTAAACAATAACTGTAACGAAATCAACATGCATTATCGTTGACAAAAGCGATGAGACGAACATTTTGTTTACTAAATAAAAACTGTCTTTACTTTCGTTAACGAAAAAGGAGGAGACGAAATATTATCAAAGATAACGTTACATCTCTGATAGTCAGTTATTCTCCCAGCGGTTCCATTTCCGGTGCTGCGGCTGGGTAGCAGCTGTGTGTCTGTGCTGCGCGCGGCGGTACATTTGAATTACACCGGGCAGCGGCACACTGTGAACTGTCAGGAAGACTCGGATCTAACGAACCTTATTTAACAGAAAGGAAAATGGCAACAACAGGGCTTGGGGACAGTGGTCGTGTTAACCGAATATCCCCCCCCCCCCTCAGCGCGAGCGAGTGACGAGTTGTGTACAGACCCGACGGGTAATAAATGGATTATGACGGAGATGTTACGATCCTGTCTGTCAAAATGACTGACAACGAAAAAGTCTAAAGCCACCACTGCTTGGGAGAAATAAACAATTTGATATTTGGGCCCATTTTCGCTACAATGACGCGGAGAAAAAATAGAATGCATTGTTTTATCAGAAGGGAAACAATGTGGCCATAACACAGCCGGTAAAAACACCACAAACCTGACCTGATACTCTCTACAGTCTGCAAAGCTGCTTTCTTAAATCATTCAACCTGTGGTTTTCATCAAATAAGGACAAGATATAATCTTATTGATAAAGAAGTTTGACTAAAATGACAAATTATTGGTTTTGGCTCGACTAGTTTGACTGAAATGTTCTATATAATCTAATGACTAAAAAAGACTCAAATGTCTACAGTTTTTTTCATTGACAAAAAGTAGACTAAAATAGTTAGTTGTCTTTGACTAAAATAAGACTAAAATGCTCAGACTTTTAGTCGACTAAAAGTTGACTAAATAAAAACAGGATGAATGTGACTAAAACTAACAAGGACGTTTGATACAGGAGTCAGGACTACAAATAAATTAAAAAATAGCTGACAAAATGAACACTAGAATGACGGAGTGGTTGGGATTTACTCTAAAATTATAAAGTGTGTAGCCACATAAACGAAAAATCATCATTCTAAGACTTCATAAAGCAGTGGATTTCTTATCCAAGGATTCAGAGAAAGATTTAAACAAAGAGATTGGATCTGATGTGTGGAGGGTTTGTTTGCTTCTCACCGTGCATGAACTCAAACAGCTTGTTGACGACGGTCTTGAGGAACTTCCAGTGAGCTCGGAGGAAGCGAGGATACTGACCCACGATGTACATGATGTTCGACGCTATGATGGCCTTGTTGTCTTTCCCTCTTTTCTGCTCACACAACCCCAGCAGGTCCTGAGGGAGAACACAGACATCGGTTAACCTTTCTCACACTTCAACACACACACATTACTGCTGTGAGTATAGTTGTTGCTTAGTAGTGCTGTAGCGATGCGTCGACTTCAAAATATCGTCGACGACATATTTCCTCGTCGACGCATCGCCACACACACGTGGGTCACCCAAAACAACAACAAGCAGTTTGCAATCGCACTTTAAACACTATGGAGACTGAAACGGCTACCACCTCCTCCTCACAGGATTGCGCACGAAGCCCTGCAAAAAGCCCCCAAACAAAAACATCTAGCCCTAGGTCTTTCAAATTGAATTTATTGAAATCTCCAATATCAACGTAAGAGCTTGCATAAACTTTATCGTTTACTTTCTCCGTCTTTATATGTAGATATTACTTTTCTCTTAATCTCCGTCATGTTGTTTCCATAGCAACAACAACTTCCTGTCAACAGCGCTACCTCTCCTTCAAAATAAAAGTATTCATAAATAGGAACAGCCCTAGTGTGTTGTGCAGCTTGAGTTCTGTGCACTTCGGTAGTGCTAACTATCTTATAGCTCTCCGTGCGGTTTGTTCGTGCTTGGTTGGTTAGTAGTTAATGTTAGC
The DNA here is from genome assembly GCF_949606895.1 of Notothenia rossii. Classification (NCBI taxonomy): domain Eukaryota; kingdom Metazoa; phylum Chordata; class Actinopteri; order Perciformes; family Nototheniidae; genus Notothenia; species Notothenia rossii. Next base: position 7,143,156 of record NC_136912.1, on the reverse strand, counting down.
TACCTAGATAGCGGCGCCAGCTGTGTGTTAGTTAACGTTTGTCAGCATTTAATGTTGGATGGAATAGTAGCTAGTTTACGTCTGCAGAACACCGCTATCTAGCCGCTACTAACCCGGAACGAACAAACTGCACAGAGAGCTAACTCATGTTGTGGTCGTTTACGAGTCAAACATAACATTAGACTAACGTTAGTCAGCTTATAGTATCAATGTATGTCAACTAACGGAGCCAAGCAATGTCCAGGCCAGGGCTGCACGTAAGCTGGTGCGCAGTTGTCATGAATGAAGTAATGCTTTTTGGTATTTATTTGAGATACATTATGTTTTTTATAAATCGAACAAAAGAAAAGTAATCGTTAGATTAGTCGACTAATCGATGAAATAATCGGCCGATTAATCGTTTTCAAAATAATTGTTTCCCCCCCAGCACTATTGCTTAGGAGAAATGGGTAAGACATTTAGGATTGATTGAAATTAAAGCACACAGTTGAACTACAACGGAGACTCATTAGTTTCGGACAACATGACTAACTACGTTCTGCCTGTCGAGGGATACTGTTCAAATCAAATCAAACTTTATTTATAGCCCAATATCACAAAACACGTTTGTTTATAACCTATAAAGCCCACTGAGACAAACAACAACATTGTATACGATGGAGTTCGGCAAAATGAGACAGTGTGTGGAATACAAATAGAAATGACAAAATAAGATACAAGACAATAAAAATACATAAAACATTCAAATTAAATGACCATCAAAGTAAAATTAAATGAATACCATAAAATGCCAGCTCTAACTGAAGGCTTTGTTAAAAATGTAGGTCTTCAACGCACTCTTAAAGGGTTGGACACGCTCTGCCTCTCTGATTAAAACAGGAAGTTGGTTCCAGCCGATATATAATGCAACATTGTCAGCGTGACCCACCTTGATGACGGTGACCAGGAACCTCTTCTCGTCCTCCTCGTGCATCGCCCCGCTGATGGAGCCGATGGCCCAGCAGAGCATGTTCAGGTTCCTCCACGACCACTCGGTGCCGTTCACCTGGTTGTGCAGCTTCTCCGTCATGATGCGTTCAGTGTCAGCGTAGTCCAGATGGGTCAGATACACTGCAGACACAAAGAGGGACGCGGGTGAGTCCGAGGATACTTTTACAGCTTTTTCAGAACAACATTTGAGATGTTTAATAATAATAACAATACATTTGATTTAAGGCGCCTTTTATGACACCCACGGGCACTGTACAATTTGTTGAATATTCTAAGAGGTAAAAGCAACAGAACATGATAAAAACACAAACACATTATGGAGAAGACAATTCAAGTGGACACAACTGATAGGGACAGGTTATTCAGGGACTAAAAAAGTGTGTAAACTAGGGCTGAACGATATATCGTGTCGTGACGATAATCGCGGTATGCAGGATGCGCAATTTTTTTAAATTTAAATGTTTAGGACGTGCGATATTAAGTAGGCAAATTAACTCAAACACGTCATGTTACAATTATTTTGCTACTTGCTACAAAAGGAAAACTGGCGCGGCTCTCATGTCAGGGGTACTTGAGTGAGTGACAGCAAACCACTAATCATAATCACATCTCCAAAGCAAACGGACCTGGTAATAAACCTGTTTCTGATTCTGAAAAGGTTACAATCAAACATTTCCCTACTCACTTTTACTCTTCACTAACTAGGAGATACATCTAGCTTTTCTGTGTTTTTAGCTACTTAGCTAGATCACAGAATAATAGATTAAAACAGATCAGCGCCCTCATTTTCCCAGTGAACTTCAGTGTAAACCAGTGTTAATTTCAACCTTTTTTACATGACATGTTACTTGTTAGACGCTTTTATCCAAAGCGACTTACATACTCAATATTGTGGACAATCCCCACAGGAGCAATTTGGGGTGAAGTGTCTCAGGGACACAACGACATGCTAACTGCAGTGGGGTTTGAACCTGTGACCCCTTACATGAGTAAGACGAGACGATGACGAGCTAAAAACAGATTCTTTATAATAAAAACTTTGACGAAATGTATATTTAGTTTTCGTTGACTAAACGGGACTAAGGTGTTAATGGTGGACTATCGGACATTCAAAATGCAGGGTATTTCCCCAAGTGTCAGTCTTGTCTGTCAAAATGCATCTTACGTTTACGTTTACGCGGGGCCTAACTCTCTCTCTGTGTCTGTCTGTGTGCGGGGGGCGGGGCCTAACTCTCTCTCTCTGTGTGTCCGGGGGGCGGGGCCTAACTCTCTCTGGCCGTTTCTCAATCGAGAGGATTCTTGCTTGGTTGCACATGTCTTCCGAGTCACTTCCTTCAGAAGCTAGGCAATAATCCTTCCTGGCATTCGGAAAACGAAGAGTGGAACAGGCTAGCAAGTGTGCAGGTGTGCGTCATATGGGAGGGCCCGCCTTACATTTTCCACCACAGATTTGGGGAAATTGGTCTGTGCGCAAAGCATTGTGGGGATTTTAAGGACGCGAAGTCTACCCATGTGCAGCCTCGAAATTACCCCCAAACCAAGGACGCGGCCACGGTGGAATTAAAAGTATGCTGGAGCATCCTTGAAATATTGGCTTGGAAGCCAGTTTCCTCGAGATTGAGAAACGGCCTCTTTCTGTGTGTGGGGGGCGGGGCCTAACTCTGTCTGTGTGTGTGCGGGGCCTAACAGACACGCTGCAGCGGCGTGCACACAGATTTTTAAGAGTAGTAGTACCGTTAAAAGTAAATTGTTAAGAGAGTGAAATGTTGCTTTACAAATTTTAACACGTGATGCTGTCACCTTGATTCTAATTTCAGATTCCTGTATTTGCCTAACTGAATTGGTTTAAAGAGAGAAAACATTTTGATTAAAACTATGAAGGGTAGAAATGACTAAAATGTGACTAAAACTAATAACTAGGGGTGCACCGAACGGGAAATTCTTGGCCGAAACCGATACCGAAAATAGGAAACAGTTGGCCGAAAACCGAATGCCGAAAGGCCGAAAATGATTAATGGAAATATATATATATAGAAATATATATATATATAGAAATATATATATAGAAATATATAGAAATATATATATAGAAATATATATAATGTATACATGTTTACCAATGTTGTTCAGCTACCTGATTATGGAAAAAGACATGATTATGGCAAAACTTAACTTAAATAATAAATACTATTATGGGTCCATAAAACATTTATTCAGCACTTTTGAATGCACACAGTACATTAATTCCAAGTCAAGTGCATTTTCTTTTCTCTGTAGGATAACTACAACAAAGTGCATTCAGAACAAAGCCAAGGTGCTTTAAAATAAACATCTAGGCCAGTAGGCCTACAACAAAATAGTGTAAATAAAGGCTATAACAGCCAGGCCTTCAACAACAACAAATGCACCTATAAGTTTGGTAACCTAACATGTTGTTGTGATGACGTAATCAAAACGCGGCGACAAGCACGGCGCGCGACCATGCTCGCCGCTGGTTCACAGCCAACATGTCTGCCGCTTGGAGATATTTAAAAATATCAGAGAAAGAGGCGCGGATTGCGATTTGTAAAACGTGTTCAGCTGACATTTCTCGAGGGGGTGTAACTGCAAAGACTTTCACCACTTCAGGATTTCTCCACCACTTGAAATCAAAACACCCGGACAAATATGCGGAGTATGATCAACGTAACCCTGTTCTCTGACATTCCGTGATAAAGCCGAAAGGGCCTTTTTAACCATTTTCGGCGGCCGAATATTCGGTGCATCCCTACTAATAACCATTCGTTTAAAGATTAAATCAGAAATAGCCAACATTAACACTGGTGTAAACTAAATATGAGCCAATAAAGGAATCAGCAAACTGGAATAAAAATACAAATGTATTGAGTAGACGCTTTACAAATACATTCACACTACAGAGGAATCAAAAAGGGGCACTTTAAAAGCACAAAAACACATTTGTCAACACAGATATTAACGTACCGAGAGTCTCCCTCATGTTCTTGTAAAGGTTAATGGAGTCCGTGTCCTTCATGAACTCCCGCACCACCTCCCCCTGATCGTTCTCCACAATCAGCACCTCCTCTGGTTTGGCCATGCGGCTCACCATCAGCAAACGCACCTTCAGGGAGAGGGAGAGGGAGAGGGAGAGGGAGAGGGAGAGGAGATTAGGTGGATCTGAGAAACTGTGAGGTCCTTTTGAGAGCGTGACTAATCTTAATCTAAATCCATTACAGAAACATTATGTAGATTGCCAAATATTTGATGATTCAAAGCAAAAATGTCTCATTATCTGATTCCTGCTTCTATAAAGAGAATACTTGTTTGTTTTGGTCGATGAAGTTGAAGTCTGTGGTTTTGGACTATTGGTTTGACAAAATATAATTAACATTTGAGGAAATCCCATGCGGTATTTAGCAATTTTTTACATTTTAAAAAGACCAAACATTTTAAAGACCAAATGCTTTAACGTAAAATTGGTGTCATTTGTCAGCAGAGGGCAAAAGTCCACACATCCTTTACTCAAGTAGAAGTACAGATACTCGTGTTTAAAAATACTCCGACTTGAGTAAAGAAGTTTAGTCAGTACTTCTACTTTTATCAAAGTAAAGAGGCTTTGAAATGTACTTCAGTAAAAAGTACCCATAACTAGCAGCTGTTTTAAAGAGTACCTGACCTCCCTTTATATGAATAGAACAATAATGTCATTGTTAGCTAATGAATGTTTCCATGCTGACCAACGGCAACATGACAACGTTTTCATTGGTCCCTCTTCTTTAGAGAAGACCAGGAAATGATGGATACACGGATCGTGTTCAAATCAATAGGCACGCAATGACTCTAAATAATAATGATCACGCCACCAAACACACATTCAGACTAAAGGAACCAGCCTGTTTGGAAAATGAGAGAAGTAGAAAGTACAGGTATTTGTGTTCAACATGTAAGAAGTAGAAAGTACAGGTATTTGTGTTCAACATGTGAGAAGTAGAAAGTACAGGTATTTGTGTTCAACATGTGAGAAGTAGAAAGTACAGGTATTTGTGTTCAACATGTGAGAAGTAGAAAGTACAGGTATTTGTGTTCAACATGTAAGAAGTAGAAAGTACAGGTATTTGGGTTCAACATGTAAGAAGTACAAAGTACAGGTATTTGGGTTCAACATGTAAGAAGTACAAAGTACAGGTATTTGAGTTCAACATGTAAGAAGTAGAAAGTACAGGTATTTGGGTTCAACATGTAAGAAGTACAAAGTACAGGTATTTGTGTTCAACATGTAAGAAGTAGAAAGTACAGGTATTTGGGTTCAACATGTAAGAAGTACAAAGTACAGGTATTTGAGTTCAACATGTAAGAAGTAGAAAGTACAGGTATTTGGGTTCAACATGTAAGAAGTACAAAGTACAGGTATTTGGGTTCAACATGTAAGAAGTAGAAAGTACAGGTATTTGAGTTCAACATGTAAGAAGTAAAAAGTCGTCAGAAAAATAAGTAGTGGAGTAAAGTACTGATACCAGAAAAAAGTACTTAAGTACAGTAACGAGGTATTTGTACTCCACTACTTCCCACCTCTGTTCATCAGTCTAAATTGGTAAACAGTTGTGGAAGCTCATGGTGTCTGGATATCTGAGTGTGGCGAGGCGTACCTGTGAGAGCACGGGCAGGTAGAGGTGTCTGCGGGGGGGCACGTCGGACAGCAGCGGGGTGCTGGAGGTGGAGAACGGACTCTCTCTGTAGAGCTCGGCTGCCAAGTGGTTCCAGTACTCCAGACAGATCTTAAAGATCTCCGTCTCCTCCACCTCCGACACCAGCAGCATGAAGTGCAGCGCCTGAGGGAGGACAAGAGGACATCAATTACTTATTCTGTTAGAGGGAAAACAAGTAGAAAACACTACAACAAAAACCTGTGTTTAATACCAAATACACACGTGTGTTATCTGAAAGAAAGATCCCTGAATGAGCAGACAGTTATTTGGGATCGTTTTAAGTTACGCACTCCCTTTTTGACTTCACAGACAAAGGCTAATTAAGAACGGCATTATGAAATAGTTAGATGATTGGTTATAGACGAGTGTAACAGCTACGTCACTTCCGGGCGAAATGTACGGCCCGCCCACTTTTGGGGGAAAACAACGCTGTCATTTGAGGAGGTCAATACAAATTCTGAAGCCGATCCGATCAGAAATGAAAGAAACCCGTGGATTTGTGGATCTTCAAAGAGCTCGATTACGATGGCCAGTCAGGCAAACAATCACATTCAATCATTGGAAATCGACGAGCGGGCTCGATATATGGTTAAATTCAAATCAGTAGGCGAGGCTGTAATTTCTCCAGCTGTTACTCTCATGAGCGAGGCAGAAAATAATAGTTTTATCATGCCAAAAAGCTGCTGTGAAGTTTATTGCACCTCAAACATTAAAACAAATCCAGAGTTACGTGTGTCTGTACTTCCTCTAAGAAGAAAGGACAGTAACAGAAGAGCTCTGTGGCTTCAGGCTCGATCGCCATTCAAATGACAGCGTTGGTTTCCTCCAAAAGTGGGCGGGGCCGTAAAGTGACGTAGATGTTACTCTCATCAACATCTATCGCCTACTGCTATATTTAACCATATATCGAGCCCGATCGTTGATTTCCAATGATTGAATGTAATTGTTTGCCTGTCTGGCCATCGTAATCGGGCTCTTTGAAGATCCACAAATCCACGGTTTTCTTGCATTTCTTATCGGATTGGCAAAAACTTCAGAATTTGTGTTGACCGCCATTCGAATGACAGCTTTGCTTTCCCCCAAAAGTGGGCGGAGCCGTCCTTTTTGTTGTGTTACTCTCATGTATACATCATATTTATGTGACCCATTATGTAAAAGCAAAGTGTTTCAGAGCTTAGTTGTCCTTGCCCACTGCTTTTATGTCTATTTCTTGAGCAATTTAAAACAGAATGTGTACACAGAGCTGGCCCATAAGCCTGACTGCAGTCCTTTTTTTTTTTAATAAACATGGAATACTTGATCAGTAGTTTCCTGTTTTCATTTTTGCGACATCTGGGATTATTAGATCTCTCTGTTAAACTAAAAACAACTGACTTTTCATTGGATCTACTGCCACACAGAATCCGTCTACCTCCTGAAACAATGATCTCTAAATCCAAATGGACAAACGGCTACAGGCATTGCGGCCCTTTCCTCTGTAATCACTCCCTAATGTTTGTCATTGCAAAGCTGTAATCAGGACTAAAGGGTTTAGAGGGAGGTTTCATTTCAACAAGGCGAAAATGATTATACGCCACCGGTTGAAAGCTGTAGGTTTGTTTACTCGACCAAACTCAATATCCTCGTACCTCCATGAGCGACTCCCTCAGGTTGTTCCTCTTCTCGATGAGCTGTCCGTGTTCTTTGAGGAACGTGCAGAGGAACAGGCTGAGGTTCTGGATGAAGTTCTGCTCGTCGTCCTTCCCGTTGGCGTAGGCCACTCGGATGTTGGTGTTCAAAGGCAGCATCTGACCACAAAGACAAAACAGCACATCAGAAACTCACATTTATTTATTTATAGTTGAGCTTTATTTAATCCCACTTGATGTCCCTTAATTGTTACCAGTGTGTTTTGTTTGAGGACATTGCATTTACTGTAAATATGCTGCGTCTTAAACCGTGGAGCCATGAGACCACCCAAGGAAAAACATTTCCTCTAAAACTACCAGATCTAAAACTGACAAAACCCTGCTTTTATTTATTCACTTTCAACAGTCTCTGCACCTTTTAGCTTATTGTATTTAGTTTTTTGGACATGTATATAGTTTACTTCATCTGCATTACTTAAAGTTAGGGTAGGTAAGAATGGAGAAACCAGCTCGAGTGCGCTAGAATTTGAAAATACGCAGCCGGAAAGAATCTGCCACTTCCTCACAGAGCCCCTCCTCCAACACACACGAACGCGCACATGACCAATGAGGGCACGAGATAAGTTTGTGCACAGATGGAAGGCTGACAGGCAGGTAGGCCATCCAGTTACTTTAGCCGGGCCGGCTCAGATGACTGGTCATGCTTTTTACAGCGCCACGGCTTCCACAGATGTATTTATTGTCAAAGCATTTAATATATTCATTGCTATCGGGATGGAATATAACAAGTGTTTCTGAAGTGATTTACCTACCCCACCTTTAAGTGGTCTTACAAGATAAACTCGTACTGTTCAATTGTTTTATGTCTTATATATGTAGGTTGTTGGAGGAACATGTGACTTAACATTTTCATGGCCATATCTACACTGTAGCTACTGTTGATAGGACAATAAAGCCTTTGAATCTTGAATAAAGCAACCACCAAGCAAACACTATTAGATGGAAAAGACTATAAGAGAGGCTTTGGATAAAGCTTCCAAGTTAAATGTGAGTTATGATTTGTTCAAAACTATAATTATTCAACACACACACACACACACACACACACACACACACACACACACACACACACACACACACACACACACACACACACACACACACACACACACACACACACACACACACACACACACACACACACACACACACACACACACACACACACACACACACACACACACACACACACACACACACACACACACACACACACACACACACACACACTTAGTGGGCGGCTGTGGCTAAGTGGTAGTGTGCTGGACTTTGAATCAGGGGTCACAGCAGGTTCAAACCCCACTGCAGTCAGCATGTCGTTGTGTCCCTGAGACACTTCACCCCAAGTTGCTCCTGTGGGGATTGCCCACAGTATTGAGTATGTAAGTCGCTTTGGATACAAGCGTCTAACAAGTAACATGTAATGTGATGTGATGTACACACAAGTCCCTTCCCTGACTCCTTCCTACAGTGACAGCAGCTGCAGACAGGTGGAGCTGTTTGCATCCACTTGGTGAGGTGTGTGTACATGCTGATGGGTAATACACTGAGACAATTGGAGGTAAGGGTTATGCTTCCAGAAACAGACAAGGTGGTTATTAAATTCAAGATTTCAACTTCAAAGGTTTGAAAAGTCGTATTTAAAAGATGTGTGCCGGCTGATGCCTGATTTGTTTTATGAGACTGGGCGTCGACAGACAGATAAAACCCCGTAGAGAGTCTCAAGAGGATTTGCTGATTATTATTTCGTACTGGTTTTCTCCAGCTTTCTCTGGTTTGCTGGTTCAAATATTGTGCCTTTGTACACTTTGTCTTTTGTTTCTAATTACCCTGTTCCTCCTGTAAAGCAATGGTTTTAAGGAAATGAAGCCTGCCTACTAGAGCAGCATGTGTGGCTCTGATGCTCCTTTGTAAACTAAAAAAACGTTATACTGAATCTGCCTTTACACCATAATAAAAAGGCAGATTCTCACAGGTCTCTCTCCCCTTCTTGGCACATTACATTTAAAAAATCTAATATTGGTTTAAAGATTTCTATGTTGTATGAAACCAGGATGATTGCAGTGATTTGCTGAACACGATCTTGTAAAAACATTAAAGCAATTAAAGACTCATGGAGAGTAATCCTTCGTGTTGCCTGTCATGTCTTGAGCCCGAGGCGGTCTGTAAAGCATATTCTCTGAAGGTGTGTGAGGGGTGGAGGCAACACACCCGTCAGAGGATTGACATACATCATAACCTGAAGGGTCACTTTCACTCTGTACTGAATACATTCATTAAGGCACCGGTTTTTACATTTTACATTCATTATTTGTCAATCTTTGTTTCTTGTAGTTCGTTTTTTTATTTGCTCCGGGTTCCTGCAGGTTTCACCAACTCCGATGTAAGACTTTAAGACCTTTTTAAGACCACTTTGAAAAGAATTTAAGACCTATTTCACGGCAAGAAAGTATGAAGGAAAATTGCTATGAAAGAAGAAATATGCCCCATAATTACTTAAAGTAAATGTATTCATGTTCAACATAAGAACAATGACTGAACATAACAGCATAACAGTACACAGAACTGTGTTAGCGTGTTAGACAAACAGGGTGTGTGTGTGTGTGAGAGTGACAAGAGCTAAATTCAGAGCTCTGCTGCCTTGGCTACAATCTGTCATCATTGCTGTTGTATGATTGGTGTTTAACTACGGTATTTAGCGTCCACAGCACCTCCGCTTTTAGGGTTGACGTAGACCCAAACGTCGCCCGGAGGTCCCCCGGTGTTGTTGCGGGAGCGGCTGAACTAGCTAACGCTCCACTAGCTAACGCTACATTAGCAAAACAAACGGTATTTTTGCAAAAGGTGCAGCGGGCTTCAAACACGTTCCCCTCCACTGGTTTAAACCAAGCACTACATTTGATGTTTTCCAACAAAATACGGTTGAACTTACACTTCCCCATATTTATTTGTAAGTAGATTCGAAGATACCTGAGTTTCTGACTGCCGCTAGCTGAAGCTTGGTTGCTAGGTTACTAGCTGGGTGTTCTCCGATAAGGGGCCAGGGGAAACATAGTTAGCGATTACTGGTTCCATGTTGATTTAATTCAATACAGATTGTTGGGGGGACCTTCTAAAATCATATTTAAGACCTTTCTTATTTTTTTGTCATATTTAAGACTTTATAAGGCCTTAAATTCTGATTTTGAAATGTAAGACCCCGCGGGATCCCCGTTTGCTCTTTTTACTGCACTGTTAGTATTATTATGTTCATTTGTATATTTTGAAATGCACAATAATTGCCTTGGAGATAAATAAAGTATTATCTAATTGCCTGCAGAAGGTCACATTTCAATCAAACAAAGACACTGAAAATACTAACAAAGAACTCCACTCGTTTTTTGGGAAATTCTTCCTAAAGCTTTCCCCTGCGTCTTCTCATAAAAATACTTAAACACACGTTCACTGTTATTCTTGTCCACTTGTAATTACAGTGAACAAACAGAAAACTGCTTACACTGCATGACAATGTTAAGTGTGAGTGTGTTTGTATTGTGTGTGTTTGTGTGCAACAACAAGCTGACAGCACTATTGAGAGTGCAGACTGTACCTAATGTGTGTGTGAGGTAGGAAACTGAGGAGGGTTGCACAAATTGTGTGTTTGTGTGACTAATAACAGAGTGGACATGTGGAACTGTGCTTGTGTGTAATCATTCTGAGTGCAATTAACTAAAGCACCACTCATAATGAGAGTGCTGTGTGTGGGTGTGTGTGTGTGTGTGTGTGTGTGTGTGTACCTGTTTAAGCTGGCCCATGGTGAGAGTGCTGTGTGTGTGTGTGTGTGTGTGTGTGTGTGTGTGTGTGTGTGTGTGTGTGTGTGTGTGTGTGTGTGTGTGTGTACCTGTTTAAGCTGGCCCATGGTGAGAGTGCTGTGTGTGCGTGTGCGTGTGTGTGTGTGTGTACCTGTTTAAGCTGGCCCATGGTGAGAGTGAACTGGTTGACAAATTGCTCCTCGTACTGGTTGACGCTCACGCCGGCGATCTCTGTCAAACATTTCAGCGTAACGTTGCGAAACATGGGCACATTCAAGAACTGAAACACAGGAATACAAACAACAGGTCAGGTCAGAGGTCAACTGGAGATGTTTACTGTACGGTCTGTTTTGTTAATCACTACTCCTTATTTCTCCATGATGAATGGCAGTTTTAACATTCAGTAATGATAGTAAACCGTTACAGACACTCCTAGCAGACCAAACTAGGGCTGGAGCTAAAAATAGCTTTAATTATCTATTCATCCGTTTAAGTGAATGGCCTGGTCTATAAAGTGTAATGAAACAAGTGTCCATCAGAATTTCCCAGGGGTAGCCTCCTCAAATGAACTGCAGACATTCAATTAAGAAGATATCAAACTGAGAAAATCCCCAAATTCCTAAATATAAGAAGCTGACACCAGTGATTGTCTTTCCATTGGAAAATTACTGAAATAATCCAAGTTTGGTGAATAATTTTCTATCCATCAACAAATCCATTAAGTCATTAGCGACTCATTGTATCAAACAAACAAACAATGACACAAAGCAACAGTTAAGCACAAAAGTAGATGTTTTATGTTACCTAGAACTAAAGTAGGGCTTTTGCATGATACACACAAAGAACAGGGAGAAGTAAACATCTGTGGAATCGGCTATATTCCCTTTCAAAACTCACAAGTACAATACAGTTTTATTTATGTGAACTGCGTGTTTTTACTTTGTATTTGTGGACCATCAACAACACATTTCTATCGCTGAGATTCAGACAATGATACAAATGTCTGACCCTCAGTTTTGTTCATCTGAATGGATATGTTCTGCTTTACCTTGTAGACCAGAGTGCTGATGAGCTTGGTCTCGAAGATGTAACCTAAAGGAATCCAATTCAGGAAGCGGAGCAGAGTCTCTAGTGTGGCGTGGACGAGCGGTGCATTCTGGGAGTTTTCCTATTCAGAGAAAGAAGAAATGTGCATTAGAATAGATTGTGGGTTTAATTAAAACATCAGTGGCTGAGGAGAGTTTGGTTTCATTCATTAATTCATGTCTTACCATCACAAACTGGCACAGCTGGAATATGGAGGAGAACTCGTTGCACATGCTGAGAAACAAAAGGTAGGGAGCATCAGTGATGGTAGTCATGTCTTAAAACGTTTTAGAATATGTGGACATTTCTGCATAACACACAAAATCTGGTACCAAGAGGAATCATTTATCCCCATATAAACGTTTGTTATTCTTTAAAAATAAGTAGCTTTCTGTATTTCAGTGCTAAAAATGTATACTTTTTATTTGCAGAAGGGATTGACAAAGCATTCGATCAAACTGCACCAACTCAACACTTCACATAAGTCACACTAAGGGGTGCAGAATACAAATATTTGTACTGATATTGAGCAGGAAGGATCATTTTTTAAACACATACTCATTTTCAGTAAAAAAAAATAATTGAAATATTAATAGTTTGATTTTTTTTAAGAGGATGTGTACCAGACATGGATTTGTTGACATGACTCGCTGCAACACCACAATACTACATACAGATAAGTTCACACCTTTCCCCTTTACAAAATATGACATTAGTCCAAATTGCAATTCAATAACATGTCCATTCATTAGGCGCGTTCACACCGGAGTACTTTTCCCGTTTAGTTCCGTTAGTACCCCTTATGTCGCGTTCACACCAAAAAGAGTACTTAGTGGCGGGAACTTTTACCCCCATTTTTAGTGCCTGCTAGAGAGATGGTACCAAAATAGGACCAATCCCTATTGACTGGGCGAATTGCAAACCACGCCCCGTAAAACTCAGAAAAGTTTTGTGAAGCCGCCATTGTATTTGTGGCATTAGCATTATTAGCATTAGCCACGCACACCAACGGAGAGAGACTAAGTTATGGCAACACAAAAAAAAACATGGGAGCCGTGGAGATGAGGAGGTGTCGGCGTTCTGGCGATTTACTCGGAAGTCTTCAGTAGCAGCTGCTGGGAGTCCCAGCAGCTGCTACTGAAGCCAGTCCCCAACTCCGGGGACTTTGGGTGGCAGTATACGCCGTGAAGTTGTTTGCGGCCTGCCAGTAAACCCAAAGCAGAAGAAGAAGAAGTGACGTCCGCGGCTTCATTTGCTTAATCCTCAATCGGGGAAAAGTACTCCGGTGTGAACGCGATTGGTACTTAGTGCCCTGGATTATTAAGTGCCAGCACTAAGTACGGCAAAGTACTTGGTGTGAAAGCGGTTATTGAGCAGCCATTGACCCAGTACATTATGAATAGGGTTGCGAAATTCCGGGAATTGATGGAAACTTTCCATGGGAATTAACGGGAATAAACTGGACATTTTCTAAATTGAAGGTTGGCTCTTCGTAGGGAACTTAAATATAGTTGGGGAAAGTATATTTTAGCATAATCTGACTAAAACAAACAGATGCCATTCAAGTACACTTTAATATCCATGCCATTCCTCCATCACATGCACACATGATTTCTTGAAGGCTGGATCACACTTTTGAGCCCAAAGCACAAGACAAATGAACCCACACATTTGAGCCTGTGGACTAGACAAAGTGAAGTAAGTTTGGGTGACATTATGGGGTAATATATTTATTTAATGTTTAAATTGCAAATATCACATACAAATGTATTCATCTAGTACAGTGTTTCTCAAACTTTTTCATACCGGACCACTTAACCAATAATAAAAACACTCGCGGACCACCTAACTCCCCAAATATCCAAAATCACATCGTTTTTCTAGAACAGATTACAACGCGCCTGAAAACGGTACAAACAAGTAGCAACATGTGTGACGAAGCTGTTGCGCTGGGCTATATCATGCAATCAAAAGTGAAACTTAAGCTCGCTTGCGGAGATATTCCTGTGAGAGTGCGGAAAACTTTTATTTATTTCAAATAGGGGTGGGCGATATTGAAAAATATAATATCACAATATTTTTCAAGCAGTATCACGATAGAAGATATTTATCACGATATTTTTTCATGTCGGTTATTATGGTTATTTTTCAAGTTACTTAACAGTACAACCACCTACAAGGTAACAAAAACTAAAATAAAAAGGAGTAATAGACCAAAATACCATTTCAAGCTGGTTTTAATTCTGCAATGAATCCCTGAATGAACAATTCAACAGGAATGTTGATATGGCTTCCTCAGTGTTCAAGTAGGTAGGCCTACACCCTACACAACAAACGTTAACACTGGTTTCTTCACCAAGTAAAGTGCACTCTCTTGCTAAATAAAATAAAATATTCAAGGAACAGTTTCTCAGTATAAAAATTCACTTTCTGTTTTAGGTGCCACTAGCAGTGATGTAACATCAATAAACATGTAAAGGAGAGTAAAACATAAAACATCAATCAGGAAAAGTCAGTGCCAAACAATTCAAATGTAAACTTTATACTTGAAGTGCAATCAAAGACTTTAACATAACTGAACATCTGTTTCAAAAGGGAAAAACAATATAAATACCTTATTGATAAAATAAAATATAAGCCAACAGAATCAACCAAGAGAATAAATGAAGTGCAATACTGTCTGAATCCTGACTAGACAGCTTGGTTTTTAGTAACCGTTATCAGTATTTAGTTACTTCGGCATCATTTTGAAACGTGTATTACAATTAAATCAAAGTAAAATAGGTTATTTTTGTCATAGTTGGTTTCCACCACAGTATTTACATGGATATAAGCCCAGCCCCCTCTCCAGCGTGTCCTGTTTGAATGACAGGAGTAAACACAGCTGACAGCCGCGGTGAAACTCCAGCGGTTAGGGTGAGAATATTCGCATCACGTCCGTTGTGAACGTAGCATAATGCAGTTCAGAAACCACTGTTCTGACGCTTTTAAAGCAACTTCGAGATTTTAACAGTATCAGGGGCACACAGGCCATGGTGGCCGTAGGACGTACAATTATTTTCGGGGCTTCACGGCCAGACCGGCCGTCATGGCCGCCGTGAAAATCATACCCTGGTGCACTATCACGATAGATATGATATCTCTGAAAAGGCATATCGTGGAGACCTAATATCGTCATGACGATATATATAGTCATATTGCCCACCCCTAATTTCAAATATGGAATATTTCCAGAATTCCCCAGCTTAACTTCCCATGGAAATTCACCGGAAATGTTCCGCCCCTTTTCAACCCTAATTATGAGTCATCGGTTACCTGTCTTTGAGGTGCTTGGCCTTCACCTGGGTCATCTGTCCGCTGGAGAAGTCAAAGACCTCCTCGCTGAGCAGCTTGAGGATGATCATGTTGTTCTGACAGAGGCTCTCGCTAGTCCGACTCGCACCCACGATGTCACTGATGAAAGTCGGCCAGTGTTTGGGCCATTCCTGTTTCAGGATCTAGAAACAGTCCAGAGAAGCAGAGCTGTGTGTGAGCAGGCTCATCGCATCATGACGTTTAGTGTACCACGTGTAAACCATCAAGAGTTATTCACCTGTACGAGGATCATGTTGAGTTTTGAAATGTAGACTCCCTCTTTCTGCAAATGAACAACACACCAGTCCCATCAGTATCAAGCAGCAAGTTAATAATCAAAGTGACGTATCTTTGTGTAAGCTCACCTCCATGTTTGCAGGATCAGAGGAAGTCTTAATGATCAACCCAACAACATACTTCTTGATACCTGTAAACACATACTAGAATTTTTAAAATGCAAAAAGTATTTCCCTGATAAGTAACACTTCAGACAGAAAACATAATGTGCATATTCATTTCACATCATAAAACTGACCTTCACACTGATTTCTAGGAAGAATTTTCCAGCGTGTTTTGATGACCGTCTCCAGAATCTGCAGTGCGTAATACTGAGGGGAAAAAGTGAGGCATATTCTTTACATCAGAGCTGATTAACAACAAACTAATGGCTTAATATGATATAATAAAAACGGAATGTGTTATGTCTCTATGGGGAGGTTAAACAAAAGATGTCTCATGGCCCATAAACCAAGGAACCGTCCCCATCGAAAGACATGACCAAACATGTCCATGCACGTGGATACTTGATATAGTATCAAATGAACTGTGTGCATCAGTAGTCAGTAGTTGGCACATTAACTTCCGAGATTTACTCAAATTTTTTCAAGTGACCTTCTTAACATTTACATATTACCCATGTCTTCTTAAATATTTCAAATTGACGTACTCAAATGAATATCTCTTGTTGTTACAACTCAGTGCAGATTATCCATTTATATCAAGCCTATTTAACAAATCAATCAAACTCTATTGATTCTATCTATATTATTATCAAAAGATGCAGCAAAAATTGAAATACTTAAGCAGACGACCCCACATTATTAACACAGCAAGCATCTATGGGCTGGAGAAAATCCAATAAATACAGCTGGGCTAAAGCAGAAGTCATGCTCAAACCTCCCTGCCCTGAAAGCCTGATGTGGATAAACATCAGCTCACATTATTACGTTCCCGAAGAGAGACCGTCAACAAGAAGCAGCAAGAGTTCATCGCTTCTGAAACACCAGCGTTCATCAGGTACGTACTTTTGTTTTCATATTCTGGGAGAACTCCAGGATGGTGTCCACCCTCGTCCAGGCGTCTGGGTGGTCCTTGAGGTTTGTGAGAACTTCCTGGGCCACTCTTTGCTATAAAAAAAAAAGAGCAATACAGCGAATATAAATGTTAAGGTTTATTTTCTTACACATCTTATTTTACCTGATCGCTCCTAATAGGAGCAGGGTTAAGCTACGCAACACAGCATTCAGACACTTGAAGTGTTAGTCCTCACCTGTGATCCAATGTCATGGTGCATGGAGTTGACAACATTATCCAGCAGGTTGATGTCCAGCTTCTGAGTGAAGTCCAGCAGCTGTCTGGCTGGGTGATCGGCCAACATCGTCATTTCGGCTGGCATAGAGCTTCTGAGGGAAGAGAAGCCGTTTAAACTCCATATCTATATAACAGCACCTGATAATACTCACAAAGATATGACTAGTTGAAAGTTAAAAAAATACACAGATCTATGGTAGGAGTGAAGACTTTCATTGCCACCAGCTGCTTCTCTGTGACTCTAGTGTGTATAATAAATATGCTTTATTTACATTTGAAATACTGCTCTACAAACCTGGGAACTCAAACAGGACATTTAAATCAGGGGTGGAATCTTATTAAGTTCATTAACTCAAGTAGGCATGCCACTTCAAAATACTACTCAAGTAACATTCAGAGTGAAATATTGTATTCTTTAGTGCACAACATTGAACTGAAAGCTGGTTCCCCAGGTCAAGATTCAACATGTTATTTTCTAATCAGGTAAAAAAACAAAACAGTACGGTACAGTAAGAGGAGTTACTATCAGCCCTACGTTGACAACATATAGAAAGACTGCTTACTTATGAATACAATCACAATAAGTGAGGCCATTCTGCTAACCTACAACAGGAACACTTCCGATACTATAATTACACAGTATGTGCAAATGGACTAAAGCAAAAGTACAAACATGGTAAGGTGTTAAGACAGTGCAGGAATAATGCCTACCATGGATACATATTGAAGATATACAATACAATAGTACACGGATAAAAAGTAGTAGTAAATAATAAGAAAAGTTATTCCTGTTCAGAAAAAAATGTGTCAAGACTGTCAGCCTCGTGGTCCAATTATGACACCCATTATTTCATAAACTAGGACGAGATGAAACGGCGCCCCCACCTGGAAAACAGGGCGCGTAGAACCCCGTTCACCACAACCCGACCGATAGACCCGTTTATACTACACTTTAATTAAAAGACGGTTGGGAAACAGATCCTGGAGATACTAGTCTTCGGGCTACAACACTGCACTATGTCAGTTTGTGGTTCGTGTAGTTAGACAACAACAACCACATTACTTTAGAAAGGGATGCTAACGTTAGCCCACGCTGGGTAAGTTAGGTTACTGTTTATCGGGCTTAACTTACCTTGGGTGTCCTGTCCTTTCCTTGGAAACAATAACTGTCCTATCAGATGTGTCTTGTAGTAATATGAATCCTCTCAAAGCGATGAAACGTTATCTCATGACACACGTTTGCTCCTAACCTTCGATAGCTAAAATGCTAACGTTAGCTTCACTGGATGACACCAACAGCTCTAATTTAAAAACACCGTTACGCGGATACTTATCGATTCTTGGCGGTGTATTAAAAAGCTTTCCGCAGATTACCACAGCCTATAGTTTCTTGTCTTCAGCCAGAAAAACGTATATTTTTCTTTAGCGATCAGTGATTACAGCCGCCTCCCTTTTACCAGGCTAATAGCAATGTAGCGTGCTAATGGAAAAGTCAATGAAGATTCTGGTCTGCGGGCTAATTTAAGCTAAGCTAACAACACAGATTCTCGGAGTCACACTTTAGAGCAGTATTCCGGGTCATAATCACGAAGTAAAAAGAGTTTCGTGTTTATTTCTGATTCTATTCGCACACACTGTTGGAGAGCAGAGATGTTTTAATGCGTGCAAGTGGGCTCTTCCTCTAAGCTCATGCTTCCAACCACGGACCGGTTGAAACCGGTTGAGACCGGGATATTCTTTCTCGGTGTTTCGGCCCGTTGCGCGCCGCGTAAAATTTGGACTATGTACCCGCCCACCTGGGTCCTGGTTGGCTGTGCGGGTGCAGACGTCATGCGGTGTCATAGGCTGGGTGGAGCTGTCAATCTGGTTCAGCCTCCCTCCCTCTGATATAAAGTAAATATCTTCAGAATCAGATATTTATAACCAAGAAGGTTTACACATAAGAGCAATTCGCCTTGGTGTAAATGGTGCATACAAACACACAGAAAGAAGAAAACGTTACAAAAAGGAGCAAAACATTGTCCTATTATAAGTATAATAAGTAAGACCATTTTAATAATTGAAAATAAATACAATATTTACACTCACTTAACACATACCCTGGTTCTTGCACTGTTTTATCTCTTTGTGTGTATGTATTTTGTATGAAAGAGCCTTGTAAATGTCCTGTATTTAAATATAAAATGTATTAGTTTCGAAATGTACTTTATGTGAACAAATAAATAGAAAAAGGCTCCTCATTATTCAGAATAATCCATCTGAAAGTAATACAAAAAATGCGTTGGTTATATATATTTTTTATATTCATTAATAGATGTATGTACTGTATGGCTGTATAGCCTAATCTATTAATATACTTAGATATATTTGTATTGGTTGATAATATTTTGCTATAACTATTAACAAACTTTAACCTAATTAGGGTTTGGATTCATTTTTATGAGTGGAGTATTTACACAGTGTGATATTCTTCTTCAGCCAGTGCTTAAATTCATTACAGGAAAAAACAAGTGGTCACTTTTTGCGGCTTTATTGAAGATCGTCCAGTGTAACAACAAAAAAACAACAATTTCATATAGCAATAAATAAATATAACTTAATTTATATCATAGATCTAATTACACAAGTGTTTTACATTACATTTTACAGATGTTGAAACTACAGTTATGTGAAATTAAACCTGTCATTATTGATGCAAAGTGATGGAAATGTCAAATAACTGCTCACTATGTACAGTATAGGTACTCAGGTTAAAGATATCAAAGTCTCAATTTTATGAGCACAATATGTGAGCACAATATTTACAATAACATATAACATCTTATCATTTAAGGAATTGAAAACTTTTCGTTGTTCCTCCTCACTCAGTTGTGTCTATCAGAGTTTTTGGACGTAGCAATGGCCGCTTGTTTCATGATATTCGATGCCATCACTTCCCTTCTTCCTGCTTTGTGGTGTCAGCTTCGTGCTCGCTGTCGTCTGAATAATTCTCGTGATCGTCTGAGTAGTGGTAACTTCCATCTGAATCCTGATCAGAGTGGTGACTGCTGGCGTCCTCACTGTCACGGAGACCTCGTGAAGTCGCGTCGCTTCCTCCTTCCTTTTCTTCTGGATCCACATCGTTATCTCCCATGAAGACCTTCCTGTAGTGAACAGGTTTGTACCCCATGTCTGGCTCCTCTTGTTCACTAACAAGCAGGAACACAATCAGATCAGATCAATAACACTAGCAGGCCTTAAAGATGGCTGTAATTATTAGTACACACAAACAAAAGTCAGTAGGGGCTTGGACTGTGAGCCGTAGGGTCGCCGGTTCAAGTCCCCGACCAGACCTAAACATGGAGTACAGACTTCTACTTGGAGAGGTCCCAGTTCACCTCCTGCCCTGCCGTTTTGCCCTTGAGCAAGGCACCGGACACCTCCCTTCCCCCCCCACTCCCATTGCTCCTTGGGCGCTGTACAATAGCTGCCCGAGTGGCTCCTAGTGCCTAGACTCCTGGTACTAGGATGGGTTAAAAGCAGAGAACACATGTCACTGTGTGCTCTGCATGTGAGACCATTAAAGAGGGTCTCATACCCCCAATTATATCTAACAAATCACTAAACAATTAATCACTAATCACCCGGATCCAAGTCTAACAAAGATTCCCCACTCCATGAGATAAATGGGGTTTCTATGATTTACCCTAATCACATTTTGGTGTTCATTTGTGTTTTCACTTCTAGTAATAAACATATTTTTACTATTGATTTAATTATTTATCCTTGTTGTGATGCATATTATTGAGTATTTTGTTTATGAATCAATCAAAAAAACTGTGAATCAATAACATATTTAAATCTGGTTTTGTATGTTTGTATTTGACTTAAAGGTAGGGTAGGTAAGAATGGAGAAACCAGCTCGAGTGCGCTAGAATTTGAAAGTACGCAGCCCAAAAGAATCTGCCCCTTTTTATTTGATGAAATGTTTCACTGCGGCCCCTCCCAGATGATTCATCTCATTACACTCCGCCGCAGTGTGTGTGTGTGTGTTTCCGCAGACTCACCTCTGTGTGCTGTCTCTGGACTCAGAGGCGTTGTGTTCAGATCCTGCTCCAGCCGCCTTGCTGCTGATGAAGTCTTCAGTCAGGTCACATCCTTGCAGAGCGTCTGCGTAGCGCTTCTCCGCCGCCTGCTTAGCATTCCTCTGTTATCAAAGTGCAGAGAGTCAGCGTAAACAACAACATCCAAACAAGGCAAGTTTATTTATATAGCACAAGTGCTTTACAAAACAAATTAAAAGACTTTTTAGGAATAAATACAGTAAAAACACATTATATAATGGCATTTTACAACAGGCATTAAAAAGCAAAGATGGTCAAATAAACACAACAGGTATACAGTACATGTTTAAATGGCAAACTGTAGTGCGAGTATGAGCAGCTCAATTAAAAGCAGCGGCAAAGAGATATGTTTTCAGTCTCGATTTAAAAATAGTAAGAGTTTCTGCAGACGTGCACGATTTGGGCAGCTTGTTCCAGATTGTCGGGCCATAATAGCTAAATGCTGCTTCTCCATGTTTTGTTCTTACTCTCGGAACCGATAGCAGAACCGTCCCAGAAGATCTGAGGCACCTTGACGGTTCGATGAATTAAAAACTAGCAATAGTACTTTAAAATCAACTCTTCGGCCGAGTGGAAGCCAATGTAAACAAAGCTTTTGTTCGAGAAATAACACTCAGATACTCATCCGATGTTGGATTGCATCAGTATGTGATATTAATGGATTACCGCACTTATGCTAAGACAATTATATATTTTTTAACAGTTTATTACAATAACTTTTCATTTAAAATGTAAGTATTCAGATCTTACTTATTTAAAAGTGCAGTGTACTTAATTCAACATGTTTAAAGAAAAAGTACAAAGGTGTGAGCATAAAATTATACTTAAAGTAAATATTATTATGATCCATTTAAAATAGTGCATACTATATGGTCGGATTATAATGTTTGATGCATTAAAATAAACATTCATTTAATGTTAAAAAGTCCATCCAACAAGCAGCAACTTTTTCAGTAATGTAACAATGTTTTAAGCTTTATACTGAAAATATGATTATTTTCTCTTCAGTTACCTCACTATGTTCATGGAAATATCACCTCATATAACAATTTAAATCAGGGGTGTCGAACTCAATTTCATCCACATCAGCATTATTGTTGCGCTCAAAGGGCCGGTTGTAACTTTAAGACTATATAAAAATACATATATAAATATATAATATATATAAAATGATGTATTATATAATATGACATGATTGCCTCTGCATTGGATTATTATGGGATAGGGTAATAACTTCATAATTAACTACGCCTGAAAGCAGAAGTCTAAGGCAAATAATTGCAAGTCTCTTCAGTGAGAATGTCACAATATGATTTTAAAAGAAAAGCCAAAATCTGGAGAAAAAAAAGTCAAAAAAAAGAAGTGACATTTTGAGAAAAAAAAGTCAAATTCTGAGAAAAAAGGCATATTTGAGATGCATTGTGGGACATGTAGTTTATGAGCAACGTGCTTCTGTAACGCGACATGTAACTGTATAATCAACATATTATATTCTTAGCAAGCTCCTGTGGGGCCACAGAAAATGAAGTCACGGGCCTGATTTGGCCCCCGGGCCTTGAGTTTGACACCCCTGATTTAAATAATGTAATGTTATGGGGTTAGTTTATAGTATTTTATTCATGAAATCAAAACGGCCTGCATCATATGGAGCTATTTCAGGTTCATAAGTTTTCTTCCTGAACTTTGAAAAATATAATGTTGTATTCAAAACAAAAAAAAGTATTTGATATAATTTTTCAGGTTGAATATTATTTTTGATTCATTTCAGCAATTAGTTTTTAATAAAATATTTATTTTCATATTTCACTTTTATACATATTTTTTGATATTTGAATTACTTGTTTTTTTCAGTTTCAGATTTTACGTTTTCAGATTCAAAACAATTATTTTTTCAGTTTCAAATCTTTTTTTTTCAGGTTTCAATCTTTTTTTCGCCTTCAGATCGTTTTTCACTTTCAGATCTTTTTTTTTCGCTTTCAGACTTTTGACCCTGATATTGCTTCGGAGGGCGGGGCTTACCAAAGAGTAGTTTGGCACCCTGAGTGACTGTCATGATGCCTTCATGGATGTTAGGTAGCGCAAGAAATACAACTACACACTTTCTATACACAATACTCCCGTGATTGGTGGTAAATAAAACTGATACCAGCGTCACAGTTCCGTTAAGCGAGCTGTTGAGCATCGTAATTGGCAACAATCAAGTTATAAGAGCAATAAACTGTGCTAGAATCTGAAATCACGTATCCGCAATCAAGCGTTTTCCTTCCCCACTTCCACGTAGCTCCATGAACGCAGCATAGTATTGGCTTGGTTTTTGCGATCAGAATCAGAATACCTTTATTAGTCCCACAGGGGATACATTTACATTGTTACAGCAGACAAGAGCCAAAGGCAGCTTAATGTTACCTAAAGCATGCATACAAAAAGTATTAAAGATTAAAAAAAGAAATTATATATATGTTTAAAGTTACACATTTTACATAATACACACCCTGTGACAGTTCTGCGGATTTAGCAGCCAGGTATATATTGCACTGTTTTTAACGGCATATATATATTGCACATACTGCAAATATTGCACATAGTTGGTATTTATCAACAAGAGGTGTTATAGTCTGTGTTGTTTTGTGCGGGGTCTATTAGGGGCTGTGCTGGTTGTATAGTCTAACCGCTGCAGGAAGGAAGGACCTGCGGTATCTCTCCGTGAGACAGCGGGGGATGGTATCAGGTCCACCAGAACAACCTGCTGGCTCGTTGCGGATACGTAATTTCACATTCTAACAGTTTATTTGTACTTGATTGTTGCCAACTACGATGCTCAACAGCTCACTTAACGGAACTTTGACGCTGGTATCAGTTTTCTAACATCCATGAAGGCAACATGACAGGGGGAGGCCTGTCACTCAGGATGCCAAACTACTCTTTGGTAAGCCCCGACCCCCCAAGCAATATCAGGGCCAAAAGTCTGAAAGCGAAAAAAAAAGATTTGAAAGCGAAAAAAAAAGATCTGAAAGTGAAAAATGATTTGAAGGTGAAAAGCAATGTGAAACCTGAAAAAACAAGATTTGAAACTGAAAAAATAATTGTTTTGAATCTGAAAACGAAAAATCTGTGCTGAAAAAAATAAGGATTCAAATATCAAAATATGTATAAAAGTGAAATCTGAAAATAAATATATTATTCAAAAAAATTGCTGAACTGAATCAAAATAATATTCAACCTGAAAAATTATTTCAAATAATTTTTTTTATTTTGAATACATCATTGTATTTTTCAAAGTTCAGGATAAAAACTTGAACTTTCAAATAAATTGTATTTTTTTGAATGATCAAAACTTATGACCCTGAAATAGCTCCGTAGCATCAACCATCAATAAATGTTTGGAAAAATGAAACCTTTAGTTTGTATTGATTAGCTCATTTAAATGTTCTGCTGCATTGACGGGTCAACACACATTTGGTTCAGAAGCTGTTTGAATCTGCTGTTTTAAACATGGAGGTGCACTAGTAGAGGTTTGTACTCATGGTTTTCAAATGTTTTAAGATGTGACAGAGCAGGGTGTACTTTTTTTGTATATTTTTTAATGCTATTTTTTGTCTATTTGAGATGTTTACATTTTGGATTGTTTATTTCTTGTCTCTTATGTACAATGCCCTGTCTTTTTATGCTGCTGCAACACAAACATTTCCCAATTTGGGATCAATAAATTCCTACTTATCTTATCTTAGAAGTAGTCTGTGTTGCTTCAGAATGTGTGTCATAATGAATCCCTCGTCTTTGATCTGCAAACTAAATCTACCTACAGGTACGAATAAATAACCTGAACTGAACCTGTAGGTCAGGGGTGTCAAACTCAATTTCATGCCATCACATTAAATAATGTATTATATTACATTGTTGGCCCTGCATTGGGTTATTATCAGTTCTGGTAATATCTTCCTAAATAACTACGTCTGAAAGCAGAAGTCTAGGGCAAATCATTGAAAGTAAATATTCAACAATTACACCGATTGCATTGTATATTATATTCTTTGCAAGCTCTTGCGGGCCACATCAAATGAGGTCGCGGGCCGGATTTGGCCCCCGGGCCTTGAGTTTGACGCCCCTGCTGTAGGTGGTCGTACCTGGGCGACCTGCTCCAGCAGCAGCGGCCTCCCCTTCACTCTCTGCTTCATCTCCTTAATCTCCTGCTGGTACTCCTTCTTACGCTGAAGCCCTTGTTTCCTGCAGAGAATCAAAAACTATGGATCACCACCTTTTCACTCTCAGATGTTCAGCTCATTCTGCAGTCGTGGTGTTTTTAGTCAAAGTCAACTTTATTGTCAATCTTTCAGTTTGTGTGTACAGACAGAGAGATCGAAATACCGTTTCCCAAAATCCCGAATACAAAAGTACAAAAATATATGTATGCAAATATGTAGATAACCATATATACACAGTCAAAGACACATTTATACATATGCACACATTAAGACCTAAATAAAAGCACAACAATCAATGTATACAAAATAACAGTCACTTCAATATCTTTGGGAAATGTACATCAGTGCCAGACTGTCCGTAGCAGCGGTTTTAGGGTACCTGAATTCTTTGAGTTTGCCCTGGTTCGTCTGAGAGAGAGCCAGGTGGGGGTCGTTGGCCTGCGCTCGCTTCAGCACCACCTGCTGCAACTTCCTCTCCCTCTGCCTCTGGCTCTCCTTCCACCGCTCCTCCTCTTCCTCGGCCTTCCTCCTCTCCTCCAGCACCTTTCTACTCAGGGAGACACTCTTGTCACAAGAGGGTTTGGATAGGAGGGGGACTGCTGTAGGAGGAGGGGGGGGAGGTAGTGGAGGATATGGGTGCGATATCCTCGATGCATTACATTAAAGGTCCTCTATGATACTGTTTTTCATCAATATATCACAGGTCTCAGATATATCCAGAGCCTGTCTCTGATTGGCTGAAACACCAAACAGATCATTGCAGCATTACCCATAATCCCCTCTGTTTCAGCCCTGTTTCCAAAGTGCTGATTCTCTGTCTGTTACTTTAGATGAAAATAAGGAGCCCCTCCCCACGCCCCTCTGAGAGAGATTTGGTTACAAAGAACTCAATGGTGCTCTAGGAGGAGATTCAGGTGATAAGGGGGGGGGGGGGGGTTACCTTGGTTGGTGATTGGCTAATGGTTACACAAGACAAAATGACATCATAAAGTGGCCAAAATCAGATTTTCAGACAGGTTTCTA
Organism: Notothenia rossii; assembly: GCF_949606895.1. Classification (NCBI taxonomy): domain Eukaryota; kingdom Metazoa; phylum Chordata; class Actinopteri; order Perciformes; family Nototheniidae; genus Notothenia; species Notothenia rossii. The sequence continues at coordinate 7,116,623 of NC_136912.1, read as the reverse complement.
TATAAATGGATCAGGACAAAAAGAGAGAATCTTTTTTCTATCATTATAGTTTTTTAAAAATAATTCTCTATCTCTGTTTTTACTTGTATGTAAGCACCGTGACATCAAGTCAAATTCCTCGTACGTGTCAACCTACCTGGTGATAAACCTGTTTCTGACTCTGACACACGGCTACGGGTGTTGGTTTGTGAGCATTCAGCGGGGATGTTGGGAACAGATTCTTCCTGCAGGGGGTTTCAAACACAGAAGGAAACAGGACATTGGAGTTCTGAGGATCTCTCTATCTCAACTATAAGGGTGGAAGCTTTTGGAGTCCTGATGAGGTACCTCACAGCGTCATGGCGCTTCTTTGTGGCGTCTGTCACTTTCCCCGGCAGGATCTCCAGGCTGCCGGAGAGCGACGAGCACAGGCTAGAGTTTGCCGTGCGAGATTTCCTGGGGCTGACGTGCGGCCAGCGCATCGCCTTCGGGCTGCTCTGCTCCTTCTCCATGTCGGCCAGGATGCGTTCACGGTGCGAACTGATGTGGGACGTCCTCAACTCGAATGGTTCACACGTAGTAGTGGGCTTCACCTCCTTCTGTTTCTCCAGGTGTTTCTGGAAGCGTCTGTAACGAGCGTCGAAGTCAGGCACCTCTGTGTTGATGTGGGGTTTGTGGGAGATGTTTTCGTCCCCTTTGACCTCGAAGCTACCGTCCTTGTTTTTCTTGCGGTCGCTGAGTCGTCGTGTGAGCATGCTGGGAGGCATGGCGGCGCTGTGGAGCATCTCCTCAGCTCTCATCTGTATCTTGATGGAGCGATACAGCTGCTCCTCCTTCATCTGCTCGCCTGTGGCAGCTGCGTACACAGACCTGGGAACAGGCTTGGCTCTGAAGGGTTTCACTTTGTCCTCATTGGGTGAAGGATGCTGCTCTTTCTGCTCCTTCTTCAGCCGCTCCCTCTCCAGGAAGCTGAAGGGCTTCTGGAGGGTTCGAGGTTGCACGTCTTCTCGCTTCTTGCGCCCCTGCAGATCCTCGTAGAGCGGGAGGTGAACATGAGCCGGTATGGGGCTGGCCCGGAATGTCCTCTGGCACTCGGTCAGTTCCACCAGCTGCCGCCTCAGGTCTGCGTTCTCCTGTTCGATCTCTGAGCGAGACTTGATGCCACGCTTCCGCCTCTCGTCCTCACGCAGCATCATCTGGAAAGGTTCTGGGACGGTGGATTTGTGTTTCAAGCTGTCCTTCTCTCTGTCTCGATGCTCCTGCCTCTTCTTTCCTCGTCCCTTTCGTGGCTTCTTCTGGTCTGCGGACAGGCTTTGCACGGAGGAGGCGGACAGGTGTTTAGGGGACAGCTTGAAGTCCTGCCACATGTTCTTGATGTGCTCTTTAGGAGAGAACACCAAGCCTTTCTCCACATGCGTTTCCTCCTCTTCGTCTGAGTAGTCTGACCGAGGGGAGCTCCTGCTCAGCTCAGCTGCAGACTGAGACTTCCTCAAGTGACGTGAAGCTGCTGGGCTGCCGTGTGACCATGGGACCCTATAGGGAACATCAACCAATGAGCGTCAATATGACAAAGCACCTCATCGAATACAATGACACACTTTATATCAAACAAATTGAAAAAGATGTTCATAACTATGTCTTCATTGGTGAATAATCATTGTTAAATAATAAATAATAATACATTTAATTTATATAACGCTTCTCATCTGCCGAGACAAATCAATTTGAGAGATTAAACAAATAATAATAATTAAAAATTAAAAAGAAAAAAAGAAATCTAAAAAAAGAAAAGTCGGAGATAGCGATAAAAATGGCGGTACTCCAGGTGTACCATGCTCAAAGTTTATTGGAAGGCCTGCCGAAAGAAGAGGGTCTTAAGGCCGGTTTTGAAATGATGGAGGGGAACTGACAAAATTGCACTTGTCTGGACGTCTTTGACAAAAAACTAGGAATTTCAATTCATAATGGCATAAAATAAGTCCATCTTAACAAAGAGGAAGCTAAGAAGGGCAAATGCTTGACATCTTGTTATGAAAAGCAGTTGGAACAACACTGCACTAGTATAATACAAACCCACTATTTATTTAAATAAGGTTAAACGTTTCAAATAAATACAGCCACTTTGCTCAGAATGTGACTAAACCAAAATGTATAAATCAAATTTCACTTGCTGAATATGTTTTAACCGTGCAAATATATTTAAGGTTAGGAAATATCTGGGATATAATCTGTGCCGCACAAAGTACAGACGATGAATTAGCAATGTGTTTTCCCAGGTACCGTCCACAGTTTAATACTTCCTACTTTACTTAATCCATAAAACGCAATTAACCTCCATCGTAGAGGGATATCGTCAGAAGTGAATATCTTAAAACCCACAGCACACAAAACAAAACTACAGAGCTAAATACGACGAGCAGTTTTTAAGAAACTATATTTATTGTGATTTGGTTCAACCGATAAAACCTCCAGACAACCATCCAGGCATGAGAATCCCCAGACAATTACCTTTGATCCGTCTTAACATAATCCTGTCGACTAGGAGCCACGCACCTGTGCCTGTCTGCCTGCAGCGCGGTGGCTCCCGGGGGCTCCGAGGCCTTGAGCTGCAGCTTCCTCTGGTACATGCTCTCCAGCTCGGCCATGGTGCGCAGGTGAGCCTTCTTCAGCTCCTCCAGCTTGCTGTAGTACTCCTCGTTGGAGAAGAAGATCTCACTCAGGTCGAGGCGGTCTCCTGCCGCTCTGTAGTCCGTCAGCATGAGAGCCCCCCCCCTCCCCACATAGTCCTCCTCACAGAAATCAGAGCCAGAGTCTTCGTACTTGCGCTGAAAAAGGTCAAAAGTCTTGTAAAGCTCATTTGCCAATCAGTGGGCCATATTTCCTTAAGGCGCATCTCATTATATTCTATTTTAAATACTGTGTGCGTGCCTTTTGTAAAAGAGTGTTCTATTTCTGTCGTCTCCATCTATACTTTGCTGTAACAAAGTAATAGCAATAGCTCGTACTTTTTTATTCTGTAAATCCTGTACATCCCTTTGAACATGCGGCACATTTCTGCTCCACACGACCTCTACATCTGCAGAGCTCTCCACTGTCAACATAGCATGTTGTATACTTTATTTGACTGTATTCAGTTGCTTACATATTGATATGTTGTGTAACTATTGTCTTTCATTTGAAATGTGTTACAATAGTCTTTCAAATAGTTTTTATAATAGTACTTTTCCTTGTTCCTTTAAAAAAAATGACAGTGCTTTTTCTGTGTCTTTTTATGAACCATTTAAACCAAAGCAAATACCTCGTATGTGTGTACACCTACTTAGTCATAAAAACGATTCTGATTATAATTATATCTAATTCCTTTGACAAAGATAATAATTTCACACATGGAATTGTTTGTAAGATGATGTCAAATGTAGCCTGAAACTAATATATTTGTTCAGACTATTATATAATGCTTGCTGCAGGACATTGTTTTTAAGCACCAGGCCCTCTGTAGCAGCGCTCCTGCGGAACTAAGCCTATTAAGAGCAGCGAGCGGGACATATGGTGGAACACAAAGGCCTGATTACCATGAAAAGCTCAACTGACACACACCCTGCATCAGGTGGCTGCCTCTTCTGATGGACGCATTAGCATCAGCTGAAAGGGGTCACCAGCCTGTGAGGACAGCAGGGTTGTCGGGGTTGTTCTCTGAAGGATAGTTAAGTGTTTGGGAATTTAAATGGAACGTGACGTGACGTCTGGTAGTCAAGAAGGATTTTCCAAAATAGTCAGGCGGCCAGCAAATGATACAGCTCAAATCCTCTCTATCAGACCGACCGACCTCAAACTGCCAACTGTTGACTGGACGTTAGCTGTATCACTCAATGCTATATAATAAATACATCTTTCATCTCAGACATGTGCCAATGAGCTGCAAAGCAATGTTATGTATATATTTATTTGCAAATTCCTTGTTCAAAGCATAGAAAAGTAGGATCAAATGATTACTTTTTTGCAGCCAAATTATTCATTTTCTTTAAAAGGCTGTTGGTTTTATTCACATATTTAACTTCATCATCATTAGATTATTTTTGGTGAAAATCTACACATGTTTTTGAAGTTACTATACTTTTAACTAGATCCAGTTTAGTTAGTTACTTTCTATCTGTGAAAGAAGCCTTGTTGACGGTGTTTTATATAAAGATGTGAGGTTGTTAAGTAGCACAGCAGAATGAATAGCAGTGTTGAAAGAAGTAATCAGACCCTTCACTTATGTGAGAGTTGAAATCCCATAATCCACTATATCCAAACGATTTAGCAACTAGTTACTTTACAAGTTAAACGCTTTTGAAATAGTTCATCAAAATATGATGATTTCTCACAAATAAAGCTACTAAACAAAACATATGCTAAAGAGTGATAACATTTTCCAGATAAATCACTCGACCGACAAAACTTTTCTGATAATTTCAGTAATTGTTCATGTAAAAAGACAAGTTTCCAGCTGCTGAGCTGAGCTTTATTTTTTAACACTTTTCACCATTAAACCCAGGCTAAATACCCTTTCAATGTGCTTATACATTATATACTTAAAGCGAAGAATCTCAATACTTATTCCGTCACTGACAGTCAATATTAGAAGTCAAATTCATCGTACGTGTAAACCTACCTGGTAATAAACCTGTTTCTGAAATAGTAGGCTACCAATACCACACAGTAAAAATATAAAATGTAAAGTAAAATAACTTCATCAAGAATGGTACTGAAGTAGTGTTTAAGTACGATTAGGAAAATATGCTGAAAGTCGAGATATAAAAGTAATTGGTTTCCAAAATGTAGATGTAGTAGAGCAGAAGTGTACAAGTACCTCAAATGTGTACTTAAGTACAGTACTTGAGTAAACTTAGTTACTTTACATCACTGCATTAAGAGTATAAACTAGCAGGACGTGGGCTGCTTTGGTAACTGGAGTACTTAAGCACAAGTACAAGTACTTAGATCTTGTACTTGAGTAAAAGTAGAAGTACCAGAGAGTAGAATATTTTGTGTTGCAAGTAAAAGTCCTGCATTCAAAATGTTGCCCAAGTAAAAGTAGAAAAAAGTATTAGCATCAAAATATAGTTGAAGTAGCTACCAAAAGCAAAAGTAGTCATTGTGCAGATTGGTTCATTTCAGAATAATATTTATGATATGTTTTGATTCTAATAATGTATTCTTTAATGTGTTATCAAAGCTGGTAAAGGTGTAGCTAGTTTGAATGACTTTGTATACTGCAGGGTAGCTTGTGAATTTACTCCAGGTGGAACTAAAGTCTGATTTAGACTTGATTAGATTTCACATCATTCATCCAAATCTGTATAGTAACTAAAGGTATTAAATACATGTAGTGAAGTAAAAGTACACGTGCAGTCGGGTAGAAGTAGGCTACAAAGTAGTAGCCTACCTCAAAATTACAGCACAGTACAGCACTTCAGTAAATGTACGAAGTTACTTTACACAGATTTACCTCCCTCTCGTAGTCCCGGTTGTCCGTTAAACAGGTATCTGTGTGTGGCAGCACTCGTCTCCCCCGCTCGTAAGAAGCTAACGGCGCTTTGGTGTGCGGATCTACCGGCGTTTTCAGACAAGAAGTGACCAGCACGTTGGTCCGGTGGGCGTTGGCCATGACGACGCAGTATTCCTCCACTTTAAAATGTAGTTTAAATGTTAAATAAAGTGACAAAAACGAGATATTTGAGATAAATCAGTCTGTAATGCACGCGCTGAAAACTGTTTCGTTAACTAGGCAGCAGGTGGACTCCTTAGCAACGGAGCGGTGCTTGGTTGGGAAGGAAGTGACGTAGCGGGACAGGAAATGACAGGATGATTGCATAAATAATTAAGTGTTATTATATTTAGAAGTGGTAGATGAGTTCCACTGCTAGTAATAAAACTAACAAAATCTAATTTAGGTAAAAGTAATATCAGCTAAATGTACACTAAGTACTCATTGTGCAGGGAAACGTTCCCTTTAAAATGGGTTTCTATTGTCTTGGGTTTGTTATTTATTTGACTGCTTTGGTAGTTTATTTACAGCAATGCATGATATGCTATGTCATTATATGCACCTATGACTACTTTTTCATTTAATAGATTTCTCTTGTCAAACTTACCTGCCTTCAAAAAGTAGAAACATTTTTATTTCTTAGATTTTCTTGTGTGACATCTCATTTTTTAAGTGTTTAGGCTTGCTAGTGACGTGAAGTTATGTTGATCCTTTTTATCAGACTTACAGGAGGGGAAAAGCCCTAAAACATACCTACTAATGCTTGTATCGATCTGAACTGTAATATGGGGGTTTAAAATCCTCTGAAACGGCATTAAGAAACAACAATTGTATAACTGCTACTACTTCATGACCCTCTCTAGAAGGCCACTACCCATAGGCTGAAATTAAAAACAATGAGGCAACAGAATCACACAGGCAACAGCTGGAGTGTCAACAAAAAAAAGAAAGCCTTTATTATTAAATTACGCAACGTAACAACTACAGTGGAAATCTGAACAGACTGACGTTGACAGAGTCCTCTGGTCCATGCAGTAGGAGCAGGCTTCGTGGACAGAACTCAGTGGACAAACTTGTATCTCTTTATCGGGTGTTTACCTGAAACAACACAAAGAAAACAGACTTTAGAATAAACTTGATGGCAGTGATCTGAGCCAGAAAGAAACAGATGTAGAGAAGTACAAAATAAAAGATTCAAACAGTTTAATCCACAGCTTGTGAGTCTTACCACGTCGTCAATCTTGAGGATGCTGCGGACCGTCTCTGTGGAAAGAGTCAGAGCGCTGATGGAAACCAGTAGAGGCTGCACCACCAGCTCCTCCAGGATGTTGGAGATTCCTCCCTGTGAGACAAAGTAAACCAGTCAGGGAATCAGGCGAATATATCAGAGGAAAAAAAATAAAGACAAAAGCATGAACGGCCTTATGGGAAGCATGTGGGCAGTATTTTAATGCTGCTTTATCACAAGTAAATTACATTCAGTGAGAGAATAGTTTTAATATTGCTATAGCACTTGTTTTCTGCTAAATGATTAATCCATCAAACTTTTTTTTATTCAATGATTCATTATTTTGTCTGTGAAAAGTCAAAACTAGTGTCTAAAACAGTGATATAGCTGTCACTGGAACAAAAAAGGGCACAGTATATATAATATACTGTATATTTTAATAATACGTTTATTTAGTATAGCACCTTTTACATAAATACAATTCACAAAGTGCTTCACAAGAAAGAACTAAAGTTAAAATGAAGACCACAGAAACATCATGAGGCAGACATTAAAGGTTAACATAAAAACAAAACACAGACCACGTGGAGGACAGAACACTCAACATCTCAAGTAGAGACAAAAGCCAATGTAAAAAGATAGGTCTTCTTCAGTAGTTTTTAAAAAAGCTTCTACAGAGACTGTCTATAGGGAGAGAGTTCCACCGTGTTGGAGCTCCACCTGAAAGGCACCTTTAGTTTTTAAACGACACCGTGGGACCGCCAGTAGGCCCTGGTCTGAAAACAAATAATATACTGTACATTTCAATAAAAGGGGAGAAGGAGAGCAGACCTTGCGGACGTTGATGCCGGCCGACTTGTCTCCCTGAGCGTGTCTGTTGCGCAGCTCCGTCACGGTGGAGATGGGGTTCAGCCCGGCGTTCTCAGCCAGCGTGGAGGGGATCACCTCCAGGGCGTCAGCGTACGCCCTCACGCAGTACGCCTCCATGCCGGCCAGGGTGCGGGAATATTCAGCCAGACGCACGGCCAGCTCGATCTCTGGAGCGCCGCCTCCGGCAATCAGAGCCCTGAGAGGAGGAAGAGGAGAGGTGAGGAAAGAGACAATATGTCACAATGTGTGCCCAAAAGAAAGGTCAGGTAAATAGGTGAAACCTGGGAACATTTAAAAAAGTAATTCCAGTGAGTTAAGAAACACAAGCAGTCTAAAGGGAAGGGAGGCTAAATCTATGAACACCTGGAAATATTAAAGAACAAGCACCATAAATCTTTTCCCTGGGATATGATAAATATGTAGGAACGCTTCCCGTCCCAGTTGCCGAGACAACCAGGACTGAATAAAAGGAGAGCTTTCCACATTACTGTTCCTCTGTTTCTTACGCTCCAGCAGGAAGAGACTGCAGGAGCGCCTTTGTAAGAGGGAATCTGTTCCTGTACTCAGTGCCTAAAACATGCATCAGGATTGTATCTCTGTAGGGAGGAATTGTTTCTCTCTCCCCCCCCATTGATCCCTTCTCCGTGATATCTGTGGAATAAACTCGGCAGTAGTGACTGACCTCCTCTTGACCAGGCAGCGGATGACACACAGAGCGTCGTGGATGGAGCGCTCGGCCTCCTCGATCACCAGCTTGTTGGAGCCTCGCACCACGATGGTCACCGTCTTCCCGGGGCTGACACATCCTGTGATCTGTGGGGGGGGGGGACATCCAACGTTTACTGGAGGTGTTAATGTCTATAGATTAGATGGACTAAGTGCAGCCCCTTTTCCTGAGAATGACATCGTATTGCCTGACCATTTGAGTACAATTATAATAAGGAAAGCAAAGATTGACAAGTGAACTTCAAGTTAGGATGTGAACTAAGCATGCTGACTCGTATACACAGTAAACAAACTATGCTCATTAACTTACAGTTTTTAACCACATTTAATTATATTAACTTTCTCTAAAGAACTGCTAACACACATTCACAGTAAGTAAAACATACTTATGAACTCAAACCTTTTTAACCTTTGAACTAGTCACTCAGTTTTGCATTTTAAAACCATATTATTTTAACCTTCTCTTAAGAAATCTTTAACTTATTTACATTGTTTTCAAGCCAGGGATACACGTCATTGATTTTAAACTGTCAGTACAGAGCCTCCTCTCGATGCGTACCTTCACCAGTTTTCCGGATCCGTCCAGGCTGACCTCCTCTGCCAGCTCGGCTGACCCCAGCATCTCTGGGATGAAGTGGTCGATGTGAGCGATGGGCTTTGTGCCAAGAGTCTGCAGGAGAGAAGACGGGAGAGTTTGTTTAACTTTACTGTTAAAATGGGAATATTTTCAAATAAATCATCTCTGGATAGGATGTCCTGGGTGCATAATATTTATACATGTAAGATATAGGGATTGTTAGTAAATGACATTCATAGAAAGCATCAAACAGTCCAACAAAACTGGGGAATTATCGACGAAGCTCACAATTTAAGTTTTATTTTCCCATGGGATAATTTCAAAATGATCAAAGCCAAACGGGTATTAAAGTTTTCAGGTAAAGAGAGCTGAGGTAATATATATATGAACACCTGAAATACTCAAGTAACAAGCACCCTAAATCTTTTCCCTGGGATATGATAAATATGTAGGAACGCTCCCCGTCCCAGTTGCCGAGACAACCAGGACTGAATAAAAGGAGAGGTTTCCACATTACTGTTCCTCTGTTTCTTACGCTCCAGCAGGAAGAGACTGCAGGAGCGCCTTTGTAAGAGGGAAGAAGACAAGTACTTTATTGATCCCAATGTGGGACATGTTTGCGTTGCAGCAGCATAAAGACATGGCATTGTACATTAAAAAAGAAAAAAACTAGAAATAAACATTCCAAAATGTAAACATCGCAATAGAAATAAAATAGCATTATCGTAATGGCGGCGTTTCTTTATGGCCAAGTCATTTTCAGAACTTCTTGTCTTATTTGCCTGGAGACTGTTATTATTTCACATTCCTGATTATAATTTATTTAATATATGTCATTGTTTAAATATTTAAAGAAAGCACAGCTACTCGGACCAACAAAGCCGATAAAAGTCTGATAAAAAAAGGGTCATCATTTAGATCTAAATGTGGTATGACGTAGACTTACATGACAATATTTGTGTAAAAAATACATTATCTTAAAGGTGGGTAGGTCATTTTGGAGAAACCAGCTCGAGTGCGCTAGAATTTGAAAATACACAGCCGGAAAAAATCTGCCAAGCGCCACGGCTTCCACAGATGACATTTGTTTATGGATTTTTTGTCAAAGCACTTAAGATATTCATTGCTATCGGGATGTTAAGAGCATTCCATGGAATATAACAAAAAGTGTATCTCGAGCCGGTTTCTCAAACTTACCTACCCCACCTTTAATACCAAGTTGAAAATAAGACAAGATAAAACTTTATTGATCCCAATTTGGGAAATGTTTGTGTTAATGAGGCGATTCAGAGCCTAAAAGTGTCTTTACATGTCCTTCAATCAATCAATGTTTAGTTATATAGCCCAATATCACAAATGTTACATTTGTCTCAGTGGACTTCACAGTTTGTACAGAATATCAGAATACCTTAAACATATCAGCTGCACAGGTATATAATGTTTATCTGTGAGTATTTGGATGCTGCTCACCTTGCAGATGAACTCGATGTCCTCCCTCTCGATCTCCTTCACCACCATGATCTTCATTTTGTTCAGGAAGTGCAGGGCGAGGTCGCTCAGAGCGTCTCTGTGAACGGATGGTTAGTCGTTAGTATGAAGCATTTTAACTCTCCATCAACCCTGGACAGCAAAGTGTGTTCTGGTTATATCTCTGTGTGCATTTACTAAAAATAATATATAGTGTGTCCCAGTGTCTCCAGCATCCGTCCCACGAGAGGGAAAATGTCTCCCGGGAACAAACTGGTGTCGCTGTAGCAAAACATAAAAATTGAATCAGATAATCGTCCCGGAGGACTACTGACACAGAGTGTAGCTTGCAGAGGAGTGTGTGTGTGGTTTATCCTAAAGAGGGGGTCCTTTAGAGAGAGTGTGGTGTGTGTACCTGTGTGTGAGTGAAACTGAGTGTGTGTGTTCTGGTGTTAGTCGTGTGTGTGTGTGTGTGTGTGTGTGTGTGTGTGTGTGTGTGTGTGTGTGTGTGTGTGTGTGTGTTCTGGTGTTGGTGTTAGTCGTGTGTGTGTTCTGGTGTTAGCTCTGTGTGTGTGTGTGTGTGTGTGTGTGTGTGTGTGTGTGTGTGTGTGTGATGGTGTTAGAGTGTGTGTGTGTATGTACCTGAGGATGGACTTCTGGATGAGCAGGACGTTGCAGCCGGCCTTCTTGATCTGCTTCACCATGTTCAGGATGTAGGCGCGCTCCTCCCGCAGCACACGGTCCATCTGGGCGTAGTCTGACACCACGATCTGGTTATCCATCTGCACGAAAAACACACAGCAAGTCAGGAGAGGAACACCATGACAGGAGTTCATCAGAGCCAATCAGAAAGAGGTTTACAAATGTGGGAGTGCTTCTACATTCAGCTTCTTTTAAGCGATTTTGAGTCAGAGAAAAGCACTATATAAATAAAAATTATTTGTGTGTTTACTAAAAATAATATATAGTGTGTCCCAGTGTCTCCAGCATCCATCCCACAAGAGGGAAAATGTCTCCCAGAAACAAACTGGTGTCGCTGTAGCAAAACATAAAAATTGAATCAGATAATCGTCCCGGAGGACTACTGACACAGAGTGTAGCTTGCAGAGGAGTGTGTGTGTGGTTTCTCCTAATGAGGGGGTCCTTTACAGAGAGTGTGGTGTGTGTACCTGTGTGTGAGTGAAACAGTGTGTGTGTGTGTGAGTACCTGTGTTTGAGTGAAACAGTGTGTGTGTGAGTGAAACAGTGTGTGTGTGAGTGAAACTGTGTGTGTGTGTGTGCGTGCGTGCGTGCGTGTGTGTACCTGTGTGTGAGTGAAACTGTGTGTGTGTGTGTGTTCTGGCGTTAGCGCGTGTGTGTGTGTTCTGGCGTTAGCCCGTGTGTGTGTGTTCTGGCGTTAGCCCGTGTGTGTGTGTTCTGGCGTTAGCCCGTGTGTGTGTGTTCTGGCGTTAGCCCGTGTGTGTGTGTTCTGGCGTTAGCCCGTGTGTGTGTGTTCTGGCGTTAGCCCGTGTGTGTGTGTTCTGGCGTTAGCCCGTGTGTGTGTGTTCTGGCGTTAGCCCGTGTGTGTGTGTTCTGGCGTTAGCCCGTGTGTGTGTGTTCTGGCGTTAGCCCGTGTGTGTGTGTTCTGGCGTTAGCCCGTGTGTGTGTGTTCTGGCGTTAGCCCGTGTGTGTGTGTTCTGGCGTTAGCCCGTGTGTGTGTGTTCTGGCGTTAGCCCGTGTGTGTGTGTTCTGGCGTTAGCCCGTGTGTGTGTGTTCTGGCGTTAGCCCGTGTGTGTGTGTTCTGGCGTTAGCCCGTGTGTGTGTGTTCTGGCGTTAGCCCGTGTGTGTGTGTTCTGGCGTTAGCCCGTGTGTGTGTGTTCTGGCGTTAGCCCGTGTGTGTGTGTTCTGGCGTTAGCCCGTGTGTGTGTGTTCTGGCGTTAGCCCGTGTGTGTGTGTTCTGGCGTTAGCCCGTGTGTGTGTGTTCTGGCGTTAGCCCGTGTGTGTGTGTTCTGGCGTTAGCCCGTGTGTGTGTGTTCTGGCGTTAGCCCGTGTGTGTGTGTTCTGGCGTTAGCCCGTGTGTGTGTGTTCTGGCGTTAGCCCGTGTGTGTGTGTTCTGGCGTTAGCCCGTGTGTGTGTGTTCTGGCGTTAGCCCGTGTGTGTGTGTTCTGGCGTTAGCCCGTGTGTGTGTGTGTGTTCTGGCGTTAGCCCGTGTGTGTGTGTGTGTTCTGGCGTTAGCCCGTGTGTGTGTGTGTGTTCTGGCGTTAGCCCGTGTGTGTGTGTGTGTTCTGGCGTTAGCCCGTGTGTGTGTGTGTGTTCTGGCGTTAGCCCGTGTGTGTGTGTGTGTGTTCTGGCGTTAGCCCGTGTGTGTGTGTGTGTTCTGGCGTTAGCCCGTGTGTGTGTGTTCTGGCGTTAGCCCGTGTGTGTGTGTTCTGGCGTTAGCCCGTGTGTGTGTGTGTGTTTTCTGGCGTTAGCACGTGTGTGTGTGTGTTCTGGCGTTAGCACGTGTGTGTGTGTTCTGGCGTTAGCACGTGTGTGTTCTGATGCATTTCCAACAGTGGAACTCAAATTGATGATGCAATTTGCAAACTTGTTTCTGATCTCTTTTGAAGAATAAACATCTACATTGACATACTGATATTGATCAGGTGACTCACATCACATTTGGGAGGGGACAGGCAGAACTGGATGAGGCCGATCCTGGCCTTCTCCACGCGGGACACCCCAGTGTTAGAGATCCTCTGAGTGAGCACCAGGCCCTCCACCAGCTCACAGTCATCAATGGTCCCGCTGGAGAACAAGAGGAGAGGAAAATATTGATTACTTCGTTGAAGGCCGGCAGGAGTGGAACTAAAATCCCTCTTCATGTCATGAATTAAAAAAAACGAATTCTTAAATGCCATCTAAAAACACCAAACATCAGATTTATCCCTCTTAAAACATAAAAATGATTCTGTTATTATGTGCAATGCCTTGTTTTATTTTACGCTGGTGCAAAAAAATTAAAGTACATCTTATCTCAACGCTAAAAAAGGGATCACACCAGAAACCTATGAACACCTGAAATACTCAAGTAGAGAACAAGCAGCCTCAATCTTTTCCCTGGGATATGTTAAATATGTAGGAACACTCCCCGTCCCAGTTGATGAGACAACCAGGACTGAATAAAAGGAGAGCTTTCCACATTACTGTTCCTCTGTTTCTTACGCTCCAGCAGGAAGAGACTGCAGGAGCGCCTTTGTAAGAGGGAAGAAGTTAAGAAGTACGTTTGTTTTTAACTTGTGATGTGTCATTCTGTAAAGCACTTTGAGCTGTATGAAAAGTGCTATATAAATAAAGCTTTATTGTTATTATTATTATATCTCTCTCTCTCTCTCTCTCTCTCTCTCTCTCTCTCTCACCCAAGCTTCTTGATGATTTTGATGTCGTGCAGGTCGACCCCGGTGGCGGTTGCCGGGTCGATGACCCTCATGACGGCGTCAACGCTCATGGGCGCCAGCAGGCTGGAGTACTGCGACACCACCTTGGAGCACAGAGAGGTCGTGGCGCTGTTCAGAAGCGTCTCGCGGTCGCTCAGCAGCACCGGGCGGCTCATCCCCGTCAGAACCTCCACGCCCTTCTCCACCGCCTTCTGGAAGGACTCGGAGATGGTGGTGGGGTGGATACCTGAACCGGGGACAACATGTCAACATGAGGACTGAGAACTATTCAAATCAACACTAATGATAAGTCAAATGTGTTTGTAGCTTGATTGTACAAGTCATTGAACAACCATGTATGTTATGTATGTATAATACCTTGCTTTATATCTTGTTAATTCAGCATGTATATTTTCTACTTTCATGTTTATTTCTTGTTTTTTAATTTATATTGCACAATGCCATGTATTTATATGCTGCTGCAACACAAACATTTCCAAATTGGCATCAATAAAGTACTTCTTATCCAAAAATGCCAAATACGATCTGGTTTTGTCTCTAAAGATTGAGACAGTCTAATCAACAGTCTTTGATGCAAACAACATGACAGCTTTCCCCTCTCACTACCCCACTAACTTGCCTGAATGAAAACTGAGCAGAAAAACAGGTGGATACTGACAAAAATTGTGATTCATTCCACTTATATTTGCCAATTAAACCGCTGAAACATCAGTCCTCCATAGCAAAGCACAACTGCAGAGATAAGCATTTACAATAAGGGTTAGTTTTGTGTCTGGTTCAATGTGTTGCAGCTCTTACCTCTCTGCAGCAGCTTGGAGCAGGCCTCCAGCAGAGCTCCAGCAATCACAACCACAGAGGTGGTGCCGTCTCCAGCCTCGATGTCCTGGGCTTTGGAAAGTTCCACCAGCTACAAAACACAAACATTAAAAACAACTTTTAAAAGAGCAGTCCATCGACATGTATCTCAAATCAGGTAAAACCTCATATGGGAGGTTTTATGCAGGACATTAGCCATTTTAACAACATTATACATATTTGAACGTGCATTTTGCATAAACAAAATGTTTTCACATGCTACTAGAAGCTAAACTGAAAGCTTTGAGGGAAGCCACACAAACTTAAGAAACAAATGTAAGTAGAAAAAAGGAACAGGTGTATGTCACATGTGCAGAATAGCAAAGGGGATTAGTTTGAATTACAAAGAAACCCTTAAATGAGCACTTATGTCTCGTTAAAAAGCGACTTTTCGGCCCTGGTTGAGGCTAATGAGACTGAAAAGGTATATGGATCTGTAAATGGTGCTTTATAAAAATACGTACCATTTTGGCGGCGGGGTGGAGGACCTGCATCTGCTTCAGGATGGTGGCTCCATCATTGGTAATGGTCACATCACCCTTCTCATCCTGGATCTGAGAAAAAGAGCATCTGCTTTAGGACCACGAGTATGACACAACAGCTGGGTGAAGTTAGCATTGAGACAGAAATATGTGTACTGACCATCTTGTCCATGCCCTTGGGCCCCAGGCTGGTTCTGACGGCATCTGCAACAGCTGCCACACAAACAAGGGATGGGTCAGTATAGAGAAATTGATAACGTGCATGGTTCATAAGCATGAACTTCAAATTAAAAACACATTATTTTACCAGAACGCTTAAAGCTGACACGAAAAAACATATTTGAATTGTTAAGTTTGGTCTTAGTACACATAGTAAATATTGCATCGTTAGGCTTCAATATGTATGCATGTCATATATTAAAAAATAATAACTTCAACATTCATGGTTCAGGGAGGATTAATCAAAATCTACTATATCCATTTTTGTTTATTGGAGTTGCTACAACAAATAAAGCCGACAAATTACATGTCTTTTAAAATTAATGTGGGTCTTAGACAACATTGCATCTGTAGGTTTCAGGATAATATAATGAACAAAGCACATCAATAATTCACGAGCAAGACCAAAGCCCAAAAAAAGGCAATCGGGTTCATCAGCTAGACATCTAATAACCCTTGAAATCTGTGATGCACTTTTATGATTGTATGTGCCTATGTATCCTCCTGTGTTACGGTTTTATTAATTGAACACCCCAGTATATAATATAAAAACATATTTTACTACAGTCTCATCTGCAGCTTAGCCCGGGTCCATATATGGCTCAGTGTGCATCACTAAGGCCCCTGAGCTAAAACTGAGATTGTGTCGAGTCATGAGCATCTTGCAGAGACACAAGAGTCTTGGTGCGTTTTGAATTAAAAATATTGTCTGAAGCTGCTTGAAGCTACACTGAAAGCCACCCAAAATGGAGTTAAATTAGCATTAAAACAAAAATATATGGTTCATATCACATGTGCTGAATAACAAAGGGGATTAGTTTGAATTAAAAAACACCTCTTTAGTGAGTGCCTAATATGTTATGTTCTTAAATCACATAAAAAGGCTATTAAAAACGACTTATCTTAATAAGATTTCAGCCCTGGTTGAAGCTAATAAGACTGAATAACGTTCCTCTGCCCACAGCTAAGATACTAGGCTTAGCTGTGAGGTTTTGAGCAGGATATTAGCCATTTTAACTAAAGTATAAGCACTTTCTTACCTTCAGTGCGTTTTTGCATTAAAAATGTTGTCTCATGCTACTAGTAGCTACACTGAGCTTTGAGGGAAGCCACCCCAACTTAAGGGACAATGTAAGTAGAAACAAGGAACTGATGGATTTCAAATGTGCATAATAGCAAAGGTGATTTGTTTGAATTAAAAAACACTTCTTAAATTAGCTGCCAAAGTGTTATGTCTTTAAATCACATAATATGTGTCGTAAAAAGCGACTTATCTTAATGAGATGTCGGCCCTGGTTGAAGCTAATAAGACTGAATAACGGTGCCCTGCCCACAGCTAAGATACTAGACTTTAAGGATGTGAGGTTTAGTGCAGGATATTAGCCATTTCAACTACACTATAAGCAATTTATCTTATCTTAAATGCGTTTTTGCATTAAAAATGTTGTCTCATGCTGCATGCTACTAGTAGCTACACTGAGCTTTGAGGGAAGCCACCCCAACTTAAGGGAGATTTGAGTAGAAACAAGGAACTGGTGCATGTCACAAGTGCAGAATAGCAAAGGGGATTAGTTTGAATTAAAAAAAAAAAAGATCTTAAATGAGCAGTTATGTCTTTAAACCACATAGTAAGGCTGCTAAAAAACTACTTTTCTTAATGAGATTTCGGCTAATAGGACTGAATAACGGTGCCCTGCCCACAGCTAAGATACTAGACTTGGATGTGAGGTTTAGTGCAGGATATTAGCCATTTTAACTACATTATACGCATTTTAACTTAACTGTAGTGCGTTTTTGCATAAAATTGCTGTCTCGTGCTACTAGAAGCTACTAGAAGCTACAGAGCTTTGAGGGAAGCCACCCCAATTTAAGGGACAATTTAAGTATAAAATAAGGAACCGGTGCATGTCACATGTGCAGAATAACAAAGCGGATTAGTTTGAATAAAAAAAAACACTTCTTAAATTAGCAGTTATTTATTTAAATCACATAATATGGCTGATAAAAATAGATGTTGGCCCTGGTTGAAGCTAATAAGACTGAATAACGGTTCCCTGCCCACAGATGAGACACTAGACTGTGAGGTTTAGTGCAGGATATTAGCAGTTTCACATATATTTGATATTATTAAATCTTACCTTTAGCAGCAGAGATGTTACTGAAGCGGATCTGGGCCGGCTTGTCGCGGTCCACATACGCCCCTCCTTTGTTTCTCCCCATGTTTGAGGCTCTCATTGATCCCATCGCTTCAGGCATTTTTTACCTAATAATTGGTGGTAAATCTTAAGGGAATAATGGAGAAGGGAATCGCTGATGTTCCGGAGCTGTAACACCGCGGTTCGGCTGCGGATGGACTCAGATAGAAAGTTAATTTCCACCCGGTGTCGCAGTCAGAACCTTCGAGAGCGTTCGGTTCAATCGGTTGCTGCGTACAGAGGAAGAGGGCAGGCTGTCAAACTGCGACGTGATGACGTTTTAAGACATGAGGCGTCGATTGCCGATCAGACAAAAAATCAAATGACAGTGATGTTTATAACCGTAGTAGTGGTATAAGTACTCAGATCTTGTAGTAAAAGTAGAAGTACTCAGATATTGTAGTAGAGTAAAAGTAGAAGTACTCAGATATTGGACTTAAGTAAAAGTAGAAGTGCCAGAGTGTAGGAATACAAAAGTATTAGCATCAAAATAAAATAAAAAAACAAAGAAAACTATTCTTGTAGTCCTTCAATAAAAAAGTGTAGCTGCATAGTTTGTTTTCTAGATCATGTTTATTATACTAACCAGAGGTGGAAGGAGTACTCAGATCTTGTACTTAAGTAAAAGTAGAAGTACCAGAGTGTAAAAGTGTAAGTAAAAATCCTGCATTCAAAATATAACTAAAAGTATTATCATCAAAATATAGTTAAAGTAGCGACAGTAAAAGTAGTCATTGTGCAGATTAGTCCATTTCAGAATAATATATATGATGTGTTTTATAATGATTGATCATTAAAGTGTTCCCAAAGCTGGTAAAGGTGCAGCTAGTCTGAATGACTTTTTATACTGCAGGGTAGCTTGTACTCCAGGTGGAACTAAAGTCTGATTTAACACTTGATTAGATTTCACATCATTCATCCACATCTGTGAAGTAACTAAAGGTATTACATACATGAAGAGGAGGAAAAGTAAACAATTTAAATCTGAATTGAAGTGGGGTAGAAGTACAACGTTGCTTTACATTGAAATACTCAAGTAAAGTAAGTACCTCAAAATCGTACTTAATAACACTTTTTGAGTAAATCTATTTAAGTGTCAAATATTTTAATTTTTGTCTGGATTATACATTTAGATAATAGGTGATTACATGCTGAGTTTTGTATCCTCTAATTAATTCCTATCGTTGAAACTGTATCATGCAATTAATAAAAACGGATCTGGCCTTGATTAGCTTGGTCTGTTGTAGCAGAGCTAGCATTCAGGATGAAACATGTTAGCAAGTAACTGAAGTAACTGAGCTCTGTCTTGTTTTTGTTTCCTTATATCTTCGTGAATTCACCACATCAGTGATCGGTAGGTGTGTTTCCTGTGTTGAGCTGCTGCTGTCGGTGCTGTGTGTGCTGTGTGTGTCTAATAACTCTCTTTATGGATCAATGTTAGCTTAGTTAGCTTAGCAGAGTCTGGGTTGAAAACAAGCATGGTTTTGCTTCAACGGCTGTTTTCAGTCTCTCGTGCAGAAGCTGATGATATACATCATGTACAGATCCATTCAAATGTTTATAATCTCCCCCCACAAAAGCTTGATGGGCCACAGTCATATATCTATAGAGGACTATACTGGTGCAATGATTTAAGGTCTTATACATTGATGTTATTTCATATGAAGGGTTTGTTTTGAACCAAAATATGTGCAGATTTAAAAAGGAACAGGTTCCTTTTCTCTTTGATTAGTGCACAATATCAATCAATCAATGTGTATTCATATAGCCCAATATCACAAATGTTACATTTGTCTCAGTGGACTTCACAGTTTGTGCAGAATATCAATATGACAATATGACACCCTCTGTCCTTAGACCCTCACATCATACAAGGAAAAACTTCCAGAGAAAACCCACAGTTTAAAGGGAAAAATGGGAGAAACCTCAGGGAGAGCAACAGAGGAGGGATCCCTCTCCCAGGACGGACAGACGTGCAATAGATGCCGTGTGTAAATTGAAAAGATAATACATTTACAACATAGGTAGACCAAATGTTTGGAAATGCATACATTTACATTCTGTAAATCTTATTATTATAGACACATGTGTCTATAATAATAAGATGAACCCACGAGGATGTCAGCAATCTTGTGGGAGCCATCAGGGAAGTAGTATGGTGAGAGTCAGGCAGGACCGCAGAGACAGGTTCAGCCACGACTCGAAGTCCAGGACTCAGGATAGAGGATCCAGGACACAGGACCGCAGCAACAGGATCAGCCTCGACTCAGGATCGCGGCGTAGATAGACACCAAAAAGAAATTTGGGGGAAGCTGGGTTATTCGAAACATGAGAGTACGCAGGTACAGACAGAGAGAAGGAAGAAGTAAGGTGTCCCCCGACAGTCTAAGCCTATAGCAGCTAAACTAACATGTCTACGTACATGCACTCCCTTAGGATAGGTTGAGGGAAAGGGGTAGCAAGTAGGAAGTAAGGAACAGAGGTGGAGAGGCACAACGTGTCTATACTGCCTCTACTGTGTAGTTTAAAATGTGTGTGTGCTGTTATTGTAATTATTTATACATTTTAACATGTTTCTATGAGCACCTTGCTATAAATAAAATGTTATTATTATTATGAACAAGCTGAGATTAACAATACAAGTGTTGCTCTGGCAAAACTATTCTTCCAACTTCTAAGTACAATTACAACAGATAGAAAGTTATTTAAGTGTGAGCACTGGATCTGGGAATGGAAGCTGAAGGCGTATACTGTATATATAGGTAGATGTGTATATAGATATATGATAGAGGTTTGAAGTGTGTCTATATATCTGTCCATATCAAAGAAGCTATATAAGGATACGGAATAGCTCTTAATTCTCACACTTCGAAAGGTTTAACCAGAAGTTTTGTTTGTATGTGACATGCATACTTAGTCACTAACTGTCATGTGATCCAGCCCTGATCATCCTGTGTTTCCTAACTATCGTCTCTTCCCCTCCTGCAGTCTGGAGTCATGCTGCCTCTGAAGGAGAAAGATAAACCCGTGGTCCAGAAGCTTCTGTCGGCCGGCTGCTGCGCTCGCTGCGTCCTCAGGTTCTGCTGCGTGAGCGTCCAGGCCACCTACAGGAAGCCCCACCAGGTAACACTCACCTGCTATACTTAATTATAAGCCTTTGAAAAGTCCTCTGGGAGCCTCATATAAATCAGAACAGAATCAGGTTTATCACCAGGTAGGTTCACACGTACGAGGAATTTGACTTGGTGTCGTGGTGCATAGATAAAAGTAAAACAAAAATAAAAAACACAGATATAAAACTATGATAACATTAACGAATATAACAAAATATGAATCAGTCTAAGTGCACCCTCTTTTGCTAGTGACTGGCTGATCCATCCTGCATCGTGTCATTTATCACCAGGAAACACTCAAAGAACTCAAAGCGTTCATCGGCAACACAGAGAACGGCAAATCCCAAGATTCAGTAGCAGCAGATTCCACAGAAGAAAACAACAAATCCCATGATGCAACAGCACCAGAACCAACTGATGAACCCGCTGATGACCCGCCGAGCAAAAGAGCGAAACTGGAGCTCAGCGGGACTGAAGCTCCATCAGAGGAAGACGCTGCGGAGGAGAAACTGACGGAGGAGCCGAGTGTGTGTGTGGCGTGTTTGGGCATCCTACAGGAACTCTGTGGCACGACTCAGGCCGTGAAGGTGTGTGTGCAGTTCCATATTCACACACACACATTGTCAGATTGTATCTTGCGTCAGATGACCTTGATGTTTTGTGTTCACAGATAGCGGAGAAGGTGAAGGCAGAAAAGTACGAGCTTGAAACTCTGGTTCTGTCTGTGTCTCTGCCCGCTCAGCTGTGTGTCCGCGAGGTCAGTGTGTGTGTGGTGTGTGTGTGTGATGTCATTTAACCATTGTTGGAAGAAATACTCCCTACTTTGATTAGGTTAAAGAAGATATATTATGCAAATTTTCAGGGTCATATTTGTATTTATTGTCTCTACTCTGACATGTTTCAATGCTTTCATGTTCAAAAATCTATTTTTTTGTATATGTGTGGGAGAGAAAATCCCTTTGGAGGTAACACATGGATTTGAGCCTTTGCAGACCATTTACACACACTTATATAACACACATCAGGAGAGGGAAAAGCATAATGAGGCCTCTTTAAAGTATAAATACCACAGTCTGAAGATATTGAATTACAATTTAAAATCCCTGAATTAAACACATTACATGAGTAAAAGTAAATTATTATTATCTTAAACATGTACTTAAAGTATCAAAAGTAAAATAAGTTATGTAGAACAGCTCTTTCCAAAGAATATTATATTATTTAGTAGGGATGTCCCGATCACCTTTTTTTGCTCCCGATCCGATTCCGATCATTTGATTTTGACAATTTGCCAATACCGATTTTTCCCGATCCGATCTTTATGCAATGCATTAAGAGAAAAAAAAGCATTCAAGTTGTCCCTTAAGGTTATTTTTTTATTTAAATTGGATATTCTATCCAACATGGATATAGCTTCTTTCTTTCACAGCAGCATTGGATCAGTTCAGTTGTGCAGCATTGGATCAAAACAAAATAAAGCTTATCAGTACTCGTTAGCTTACTGCTACAATTAGACACTGCGCCCTGCCCACTCTGTTGACAGATTTGAGAGAAATAAGCAACCAGGTCTATGAAAACAAGCCCCAAAGAAGCAACACATACATGATGTTCTGTAATTTGAAACCAAAACTAAGGCCTCAGGATGACTTTAAGACTTGAACATGGTCATTTTTGTTTTGTAACATTGAATAAAAAAAATTAAAAAAAATCCGATCCCCGATTTTTTTGTTCCGATCTTTTGAAAATCACGTGATCGGCTCCGATCCCCGATCACGTGATCGGATCGGGACATCTCTATTATTTTGTTTTATCACTAACATGTTAAGTAAGGGATAATGTGCAGCGAGGCGGTCATTATGGGGAATAGAACACCCGGTCAGGATCCCGACGCGAAGCCACATTCTCAAAAAAGTAACGATATGACTCCCAATATTAATTGAAATGCTTTTTATAGATTTAAAAAATAGTAGGCTATTATTTATTTAAAATGACATGCATCCGCTAAAGAAAAATAGTCCGTTGTTACCGTTTGAACTACGTAGCAACGGTAGGAACTCCTTCGATAGTGTTTTTGCGGAGCTTTTTGATTACAGATTTGAAAACATCGTTGCTTGCTTTAATAGTAGCACAATTCATCATGTGGAAAGTATCTAGATATCGCTGCCCTAATGCCAAAGTAACTGGCAACTGAATATGTTTTGCCGTTTGATGTCTATGGCTGGACCGTTGCGTAAAAAGGAGGGTTTCTGCCCCGTTACTTCTCCGCTGTTTTCTGTGTCCCAGTTTCAGCCAAACTGTATACAGTTCAATCAACCGGACTTCTTTCTTCAGATGTGAGCGTCCTTAAGGGTCAATAAGTCCTTGACAGCGGTCTGTACTACTGGATTAACAACGTGTCAAGTGTTCTGAATTGACCAATCAGAATCGAGTATTCAACTAAGCCATTTAATAAATTGTGAGGTGAGGTTCATTTGAGTGGAGCTGAAAAAAGCTCAAGAGCTGGAGGTGGAGAGTTAACACTTCCAAAACTTTCGAGGACAATATGTTACAATATGTTGACATAATAAGGTGTTCAGTTTCTTGATGGGTGTTTCTATTCTAAGACCAATGCATCAGCTTAATGAAAAGGAATATAACATTCATTTTTGTCTTTACTCCTGCAGCACTCCTGTTGGCTGCATGTGAAGAAGGAGTTGAAGTGAGCGAATCTTATCTTCTCCATTTTAAACCTCCCATCAGTCCAGTGTCACGGTGTAGTTTAACTTCTTGTTGTCTCTCAGGGAGAAAAGCATGGCGTTGGATAAGGATGACGTGGTGCAGGTGAAGGAGGCCTTCAAGTGGGTCCTGCAGGGTCTGGTCGCCAAGGAGATAGGCGGCGTCGCTGTGGTTGCCAGGGTACGTCAGAAACACTCAGTCGGGTTTATTTATTTTATTAATTTATTTTATTTTATTTATTTTATTTATTTATTTTATTTATTTTATTTATTTTATTTATTTTATTTATTTTATTTATTTTATTTATTTTATTTAAATTCATTTTTTTATACATATTTTTTTATTTTCAATGTATACAATAGATTTAATTCATGTTTTCTCCCTCTAACGCATTTAAATAATACAAGTGTATATATTTAAAACAACAGTCTGTTTTTTCTGTTTTTCTTTAGAGTTTGTTCGAGATCTCTGTGGGGTTCACCCACAAGGAGACGGACGCTGACTGCCACTTCCTGTGAGTCCTCCTCCCTCTGAAGTTCTCCCGACTATACATCCTCTTTTATTCATTATGTTAGAAAACTCTCACTCGTCTCCGGCTTGAGCTTCAATCTCAGGATCCATGTATTTATGATCCTCTCCAGAATGGAAGTAGTCATCACATACAGAGCATCAACTAGTTCCTGAACAGTGTCCTTCACATGCTGATATACTGATATAACTTAGTACTTTAACGCATTTCAGATATGCAACACTAAGCTGTCTGTGGCTCTTTCCTGCTGCAACGCTGCAAATTTCCCCTCTTTGGGACTAATAAAGGTTTTCTGATTCTGATACAAGAGAGGGAGTTACAGTCACAAGATGGAGGAATACCGGTTCTTCTAAGTAATTATACATCCTGTCATGAACAAAATACTGACTTTCTCTCAAAATTCTGACTTTTTCTCAAAATTCTGACTTTTTCTCAAAATTCTGACTTTTTCTCAAAATCTCAAAATTCTGACTTTTTCTTAAAATCTCAAAATTCTGACTTTTTCTCAAAATCTCTAAATTCTGACTTTTTCTCCAAATCTCTAAATTCTGACTTTTTCTTAAAATCTCTAAATTCTGACTTTTTCTTAAAATCGCTAAATTCTGACTTTTTCTCTAAATTCTGACTTTTTCTCTAAATCTCAAACTTCTCACAAAGTCTCAAGATGGAGGAATAGAAAGCAGTATTCAATGTTTACTTCAGATTAGCTCCACGTCTGAAATGATCATGCTTGTCATATGTCTCTCTCCATAGAGGCTGAATCATCATGTTAATCACAGAGCTATCATATGCCTCAAACAGTCCTGATGCTCTTCTAGCTAATCACACATCCTGTCATGTTCACAGTTGGGATACCTTTGTGATCATGCTACTCTGATATTGAAAGAGTACATTCAGTATTCTCCCAACACATCACCAGGAGTACACAGGTGACCTCTGATCTTTATCACTTGATAGACGTGTGTTTAAACGATGCTCCACTTCCTGTTTCCTCACAGAGCAACAACGTGTGCCGACTGCTTCAGACCCACCAAGAACAAACAGGTGAGGAAGCAACAGAGGGACAAGCCATGTACATCACAGACACATACACACACCCTCAACTTGCACCAGTATTAGAAGCATAGGCCTACAAATAAAATAAATAAAACAAAATCAGTTCACAGTTTCCTTTCAGTCAGTCTTTTAGAACAACACTACCAGAAAGTTCCTCTTTAATGAATAGTTAGTGAAAGGCTAGAGCTGCGGTGCCCAATACGTCGATCGCAAAGGTATTGTGGGTAGATCTGAGAGTGACCTCTTTGAGCCATTTCAATCCGGTTTCCGATCAAAACACAGAAACAGCTCTTCTGAAAATCACAAACGACCTCCTCCTCTCCTCTGACTCCGGCAACCTGAACATCCTCATCCTCCTCGACCTCACCGCAGCATTCGACACCATCAACCACACCATCCTGCTGTGGGTTAGAGCGTTGATCATCAGATCAAGGGGCGTTGGTGAACTCCAGTTTGAAACCACTGCGTCAGGCCCGTTGTGTCCTTGGGCAAGACACTTCACCCGAGTTTGCTCCTGTGGGTAATGTCCACAGTAATGACTCTCACATGTCTAATATGTGCGCTTTGAGCACCTGCAAAATACAGGTATACTCAGTATATATATAAATAAATATATGTTTAGCATTTTTAATGTAGGTAGACAGGCCCGCCCCTCCCTACACACAGATCACGCAGACTGCGTGGGACCTCACCTCGCATTTCACTAGCCCCCCACCCCCGTCGACGCTGGCGGCACAGAGGGCCTCATGACTTTGCGTGGGGCCACAGATTGGGCCCTGTAGGTAGATCATTTTGACTTGGTCATTTTAAAAGTAGCTCCCAAGCTGAAAAAGTGTGGGCGCCCCTGGGCTAGAGGTTCCATGCTTTCTGTCCAAGCCACTTAGATGCCTTTTACAGACACTTCTAACGCGTTTCCTTCCATAAGATTAGTTTAACTCACGTTTGGATGATTTGCTTAGCCTCCAGTGGTGTGTTGATAATGTGTTTTGCGTTTACTCTAATTAAAATAATACACTTTTACACATAAAAACAAAGAAAACAGGCCTTTACAGTAGTCGAGACAAATCAAACAAAAGAGACAAAACTCTAATAAAATAGTAAACAACTTAGGTGCTCTTTCTCTCTCTCTTTCTTTCTAAGGATAGGGTTCTTTAACTTTACGGTTAAAAACTGTGCCTCGATGGCGTCTTTCCGACAGGTTGCCCATCTTACTGTCTCTCTGTGAAGGAGGTGTGGTGGGAATTGTAGTCCTTTACACCTAATTGACTACAGACGTCACAATGAGGCGGCCCTTTTTATAAACAAAATACTGTCTCTAACAGGTTCAGTGAGGTGCAGTTAAACATATTATAACACTGATTAAAATATGTGTGTTTCTCTTCCTGCAGTCGGTGTTCACCAGGATGGCGGTGGTCAAAGCTCTGGAAAAGATTTCTGACACCAAATTTCTAACGTAAGTTTCCCCCTTTTAGGTCTTACAGTTCTTTATTTATTTAATTAATAAAGTGCTGTTTGAAATAATTACTGTTTTTATTTGTCAGACATTACGCTTGTCCACCAGCGAAGCCAGCCAGCAGCTGCAGCTCACAGGACGTCCAGTGCCTCCACCAGTGTGTGTTTGTAGCAGGTAAACACACACACACACACACACACTCACACTCACACACTCACACACACACACACACACACACACACACACACACAGAGGGAGCGATATTAATGACATTTAAAAACTAAAACATATTTACATTATTTTTCAACTACTTCACATTTATTTATTCTTTATTTACTTATTTATTAGATATAGTCATGCCAATAAAGCTCCTTTATTATATAAAAAAACAGAGTCTTTGTCCCCACCCAACACACATAAACACACAATGAAAACTGGGTCTTCTTACTGTTCCTGTTGTTCAGGGAGGTACAATAAGTTCTGTTTTTTTCCCTTCCTGATGTTGTTCCTGAGGCCTGTACTACGAAGCCGGATTTTCGCTTAGCCGGCTAACTTCAGGGAAAACTCTGGGTTTCCGGTCCTACGACGCTGGTTCTCTTTTTAGCAGGCTAGATCTCCATGGTAACTTATGCTGAACGGCTAACCTGCCCCGGAGCAGGTTAGGTTGCAGGCTAAGAGATCAACTCAGTGAAAGCACCGCCTGCTGACCAATCAGAGCTCAGTGTGCGGAGTTTAAAGCGATCATATTATAGGAGAAAGGAAATACAGAAAAGCTGCCGTTGCAGGAAAGACGGCCGACCTTGTGCACGTTAAAATTAATAGAATATCCCCTCCCATCTTCAGAGCAATCTGACTATTATAACATTAGCGTTAAGAAAGCTTACTTAAATATCTGCCACAACATAAGTAACCGGATCAGAGTAACATTACGTACAGTCCGCGGCGGCACTGTGAGTGCAGACGTCGATGTGTCCCATTATCATTCATATCATATCACGTCATAATCTATCATATATTTCCTTATCTGAGTCAGCTGAGCCGTATCTGGCCGTGCAACACTCAGTGTCACATACTGTATGCAGAAGTATTATTTTAAGCAACACATTAAGTTGACGAAACACTCGAGACAAATGTAATTAAAGTCAGATCGTGTGTTAGATGGGGCAGTGATATCATAAACCTGTTAATGTACGCATTCAAACACTTGTTCTTGTACCAGCTGTATTCACCTTGCAGGTGCAGCTATGTGGCTTTTATCCTGGATAAAGTGTTTAAGTCATGGATGTTTAAAGTTTAACTTCTTCATATGTCTAATATTATAATTGACTTTTCATTCAGGAAGTATGACGCTGCGCTCTCAGTACGCTTCTCCATGTTTGCGATTGGTCAAATGTTGCTAGCCCCGCCCCTTTCATGTGAACGCGCACTCAGCTGGACAGAGAAAATCTGGCTTGAGTTACCGAGTTGATAACCAGCGTCGTAGGACCGTTTAGCGAGAACGCGTTTGTTAGGATTAGGTAAGCCGGCTAACTCAAACATATCCAGGGTCTGTTGAACTGGATTCGTAGTACAGGCCTCAGATGTTGTTCCTGTTGTTGTTCCTGAGTTTGTTCCTGATGTTGTTCCTGATGTTGTTCCTGTTGTTGTTCCTGTTGTTGTTCCTGTTGTTGTTCCTGATGTTCTTTCTGTTGTTGTTCCTGATCTTGTTCCTGTTGTTGTTCCTGAGTTTGTTCCTGATGTTGTTCCTGATGTTGTTCCTGAGGTTGTTCCTGTTGTTGTTCTTGTTGTTGTTCCTGATGTTGTTCTTGATGTTCTTTCTGTTGTCCAGGGAGGTACAATAAGTACAGCCGCAGCCTGCCTCAGACTCCCTGGGTGATCGACGGCGAGCGGAGGATGGAGTCGTCGGTGGAGGAGCTGATCGCTGAGTCCGTCCTCTCCTCCTTCAGATCGGAAGGTGAGTCTGAGTGTCTGCAGCTCGGTGTGTCTGCGGCGCGGTGTGTCTGCGGCTCGGTGTGTCTGCGGCTCGGTGTGTCTGCGGCTCGGTGTGTCTGCGGCTCGCTGTGTCTGCAGCTCGGTGTGTCTGCAGCTCTGTGTGTCTGCAGCTCTGTGTGTCTGCAGCTCTGTGTGTCTGCAGCTCTGTGTGTCTGCAGCTCTGTGTGTGTGCAGCTCTGTGTGTCTGCAACTCGGTGTGTCTGCGGCTCGGTGTGTCTGCGGCTCGGTGTGTCTGCGGCTCTGTGTGTCTGCGGCTCGGTGTGTCTGCGGCTCTGTGTGTCTGCGGCTCGGTGTGTCTGCGGCTCGGTGTGTCTGCAGCTCGGTGTGTCTGCAGCTCGGTGTGTCTGCAGCTCGGTGTGTCTGCAGCTCGGTGTGTCTGCGGCTCGGTGTGTCTGCGGCTCGGTGTGTCTGCGGCTCGGTGTGCCTGCAGCTCGGTGTGCCTGCAGCTCGGTGTGCCTGCAGCTCTGTGTGTCTGCAGCTCGGTGTGTCTGCAGCTGGAGGACAGAGTTTAATATGGAAATGATAATGTTCCTTATTTACTCTCTCACAGGATTTAATTTCTCCTCGTCTGGCAGAGAGGATGTGGACGTCCGGACTCTGGGAACCGGTGAGACTCGCTGTTTCATTTGACTTTTATCACTTTATAACCAATAATGGACAATATATAAAGATAGATAGAGAAGAAGATATTATTGATTTAAGAAAACAGTCTAAAAACACTGAATTATAAGTCCTGAATTAAAAAGTACTTATTTAGCACAATGGCTTATTTCCTCGTGTTGCGAGGAGCTTTTTACCACTGCATACAAATTAAGTGTCTTTACATTTTTCTCTGATTGTCAGGTCGTCCGTTTGCGATGGAGCTGCTGAATCCTCACAGATCCAAACTGAGCCGAGCGGAGATGAAGCTGCTGCAGGAGGTCATCTTCATCTTCATCACCTCACAAACTACAGATGAAACACTTCCCTTATATCTCCTCTGATGCTCATTAGGAGGAGTTAACACTTTGTTTCCAAGCTTAATATCTGAACAACTTCAGCCAGCATTTGATTACTTTTGATTTTCTTGAAGTCGTTAAGATCTAAAGAAGGTAGATAGATGTTGAGATATGTCCTCAAATGTTATATTCGACCTAACCTTGTTTTTGTTTTGTGTTTTTTTTTTAGACAATCAACAATTCTTCAGACAAAATCAAAGTGAGAGACCTGCAGATTGTGTCCAGGTGAGAAAATATGAAACTGTAAAATCTCACCTTTTATTTATCGTCTTGTTCATAACAATCATCGCTCCCTCCTCACCCTTTGTGACAAGTCAATACATCCAATGTTTGTCTTTGTAGAATAACAAATAATAATAAAAAATAAGTAAAAGGATCCTCAGCACGGATAACGACTTTTAAAACCAGTAAAATCCACCTCACAGTGCTTTGGATTCTGTTGCTTCCACCTTACCCTTACTTTTTAAGACTTAAAGTGGACCTATCATGCTATATTTGAATAATATAGTGTAGGACCATACCTATATAAGGCATATTTATACTTTTTATTTTTCAAAATACCAAACAGATCATGCATTTTAGCCATTCCTCATTTCGCTCAATTTAACACTGTCTTTGCATCATGGGCTGATTCTGTGAGAACAGCACCATCTACAGGCCTGGCATATGTACTACAGCGTCTCCAGCGCTTTGGAACGGCAATGTCCGTGGCTGTCTCCTCCTAATTGGTGGAGTTGGCCCAATAGCCGTAGCGCCACTTCTGTGACGTCATAGAAGTGTTCAGATCTGGATCAGTCTGTATCAGATCCGTTGCAGCCCCTTTTTAAGAGATTTGGGTATGGAGGAAAATAGAGAGGGTTGTGTTTTCTGACACTTGGTGAGTTCCACCGGGGACACATCTGCATGTATAAAAGACGTACAAAAGTGCATTTTGCATGATAGGTCACCTTTAAGTTGAAAACACTAAACATCCCAAACTTAATTACATTTTCCATTTTTCAGTTTAACAATAACTGAAAAGCCGGTGACTTCCAGTTCCTGAGAATATTTAACCTTACTTTCATTTTCCTTCCTGTGTCCGCTGCACCTGCATGGTTAAACATTTAGCTTCAGTTAATGAATGATTATATATAATATATGAATGTAAAGCACAGCGGCTGACGGCTGTGTTTCCCTCAGGGAGGCCATGGGGAAGATGAAGGAGGGCGAGGAGGACAAAACCAAATCGTACACGGCGCTCGTCTGGACCCTGAAACCCATTCAGAGTGAAGACATCGCCTTCATCGACGACATCAAGGTCACACACACACACACACACACACACACACACACACACACACACACACACACACACACACACACACACACACACACACACACAAACACACACACACGTTATTCCTTTATTTGATTTGTTCCCCTTTTTATGTTTCCCCACATTTTTTATTGTTCTTTTTTGTGGCACTCCTCTCCAAGTGCTGAATGCATATTTGGTCAATTAGAATTGATGTGATGATCAGTTGTACGTCAAGTTTAGAAACTGAATTGTTTTAAACGTGGTGTTAAATGTTTTTAAATTGAGTTTGAAACTGGATTTTAAAAGGTTGCAAATCTCCAATAGAGGTACTGAGCGACCACCAATTTAAATCAGTGGAAATAATAACAATAATACATGTTACGTCCGGCAGTGGCTCAGTCGGTAGGGGCTTGAACTGTGAGCCGGTTCAAGTCCCCGAACAGACCTAAATATGGAGTGTGGACTGCTACTTGGAGAGGTCCCAGTTCACCTCCTGCCTTGCCGTGGTGCCCTTGAGCAAGGCACCGGACAACCCCCTTCCCCCCTCACTCCCATTGCTCCTCGGGCGCTGTACAATAGCTGCTCACTGCTCCTAGTACTAGACTCCTGGTACTAGCATGGGTTAAAAGCAGAGAACACATTTCACTGTGTGTGCTGTGTGCTCTGCATGTGAGACCATTAAAGAGGGTCTCATCCCTCCCATTCTATCTCTATCTCTATCTATTCTATTTATATAGTGCTTATCTTGGTACTCAAAGACACTTTATATGCTAAAATTAACTAAAAAAACTTAAAATATACAAAAAAACAGAATAATTACAGATTAAAAACGGTTCTGAAAAGATGAGACCTGAAAGAGGACAGAGTGAGTTCCAGAGCTGCTGCAGGAATAAACTGACTGTATGCATTTTGAAACATACAATTATCTGATGTTGTTGTTGTTGTTGTTGTTGTTCCCTCCAGGATCTGACTCTGGATCAGAAGACTCCTCTGAGGGTTTTGCACCGGCGGGCGCTGGCAATCCGTCCTCGAGTCGTTCACAGCATGAAGACTCGCTTCATGGACTCGCATCACTTCTACCTGGAGATGAAGACGCAGGCCGGCACGTATCCTCACCCCACACAGTGTTCCTCCACTCACAGGATCAGGAAAATACGAGAATGTTCCGTTGTTTCCTTCTGTACGTGATTATGGTCGTATACTTCTGTACATATTCCCTAAATTCTGTAGATTACAGATGAAATGCTCCTGAACGTCCGCTCAGTTACATCAAAGAGTTCGTCCACGGAGACTTCGGCCGCACCACACCGAACCTCTGTGAGCTGCTGAAAACAGACACGGACATCCTGGAGCTCGACGTGGAGGTGAGGGGAAACTATTTCAAAGACTCAATTCTAGATTAAAAGGTTTTAACAGCATATGCACATAAATTACAGTGAAGAAATGGCAATGAAAATCGTTTGACCCAAGCTCCTCCAACAATGAAACGCAATGAGATTATTCAGAAATGTGATATCATATATAAATGCAATTGAAAGAACAGCAGTAGAGTGTCTCTTTATATATTTAGAGCTATTTCTCTGAATTAATCTTTATCTGTGATCTTATTCAACTTTTCAGAATTAAAATATCTGAAAAGTCCCAGTTTTAAATGTACCTTTTAGCCACTTTTCGGTAATTCTTATTAGATTTTGGATTATTTTAACTAAATATTTTTACCCCATGAAGAATTGTAGTCATGATGCGTTTGGATCTTAAGTGGCGGCTGAAATGCATTAGAAAAACACAGTTTTTTAAAGTGAAACTGCTTTTATTATTGTTCTACCGGTTTGATTACATGATCCATTTGTTCTTGAGATGAGACCTTAATTGACGTCTGGATTTCAAATGATCAGAGAATTGTGTAGACCAGGGGTGTCAAACTCAATTTCATTGCGGGCCACATTCGCATTATGGTTGCACTCAAAGGCCCGGTTGTAACTAAGACTATATAAAAATACATATATAAATATTTAATATTATATATAAAATAATGTATTATATTACCTTATTGCCTCTGCATTGGATTATTTTCGGATAGGGTAATAACTTCATAATTAACTACGTCTGAAAGCAGAAGTCTAGGGCAAATAATTGCAAGTCTCTTCAGTAAGAATGTCAAAAAATGATTTTAAAAAAAAGAAGAAGTTACATTTTGAAAGAAAAAAAAAACATTTAAAAAAAAAAAAGTCAAATTCTGAGAAAGTCAAATTTGAGATGCATTGTGGGACATGTAGTTTATGGCCAACGTGCTTCTGTAAAGTAGTATGTAACCGTATAATCAACATATCATATTTTTTGCAAGCTCTTGTGGGGATTTGGTTAGTGGAAGCTCGTTAAGATTAACCTGAAACTGCTTTGTTAAGTTTTTACTGATTTTATTTAGTTAGTTTTGTTTTGGAGAGGAAAAGTGGATAATACGGCGCTCCTGAACACTAGAAGAAGAAAATCATACACAACAAAAACGACCTTTGTTAATGTTATGATTCAGAAACCCTGGTGGCATAAAATGATCATCAATTTATGAGCCTTTATTTAGCCAAATATGCTCTTTGTTGACCCCTACCTGTTAGATATAATCTGTGTGTGTGTTTGTTCCTCAGTCTGTGGATGTGGACTGGCCTCCGTCTATCCCAGAGTGAGAGTCCTGGCTCTGAGCTGTGAGAACGGACCAATTCTGTTTCTGTGTGGAACCGTTGTCCCTGAACGCACCACGAAACATCCCCAGAGTGAGACTGAACACCTGTTTGAGAGGTGAAGAGGAAGCAGTCACACCTACCAGCTGCATTTTCATCAAAACTCCAGGGACTGCTTCTTTAGTTCAATCACAGAAAATGGTTGCAGTTTGAAAATGTACAGCACCCTGAAAGTAACACAGATTTCTTTATTTGATTCCTTTTTATTTCTACTTTATCTGATACCCATCATGTGAGTTTAAAGCACATTGAACACAGGTGTGGACAGGTGTATTACTATCTGGTACAGGTTTATTTCACCCAGCCCTAGTTTCTCTGATGTGATTATTTTCTGTAACAAGACTGTAAGTATCAAGCCTTGATAGCAGTCCTGTAAAACCTGCATTAAATGCCAGATTTTATTTTGATCCCATGGTGTCTTCTCCAGTTGTATTTTCTGTACTCTTGAGTTTAATCTAGCTTAATTTGAGATCTTATAACGACTGCATCACAGAGAAACCAAACCATAATTTTTGTGTAACAGCACGTCGTATCATTAAAGGGATTTCATAATCTCTCTCTATCAACAAATGATTGTGAAGTAAAATGATAAATTATTGGCGAAACCAACATTCTTGATATTTCCACAAAATATTTCTAAAACCTTCAAAATAAGGGGGTGTAATGATCCATGAATCTAGAAGATAGATAAATTGCTTTTAATGATGAACAAGCCTATTTCATCAATGCAGTTAGACAAGGTGTAAAATGGGTAATTTGATTGCAGCCCCTCCGAAGTCAGCCCGCAGACTTCAGGTGTATATCAGTATGTAGTATCTCTACTTTAAAGAGTCATCTCCTGCTGATGTTCAGGTGTATATCAGTATGTAGTGTTTCTACTTTAAAGAGTCCTCTCCTGCTGATGTTCAGGTGTATATCAGTATGTAGTGTCTCTACTTTAAAGAGTTCTCTCCTGATGATTTTCAGGTGTATATCAGTATGTAGTGTCTCTACTTTAAAGAGTCCTCTCCTGCTGATGTTCAGGTGTATATCAGTATGTAGTGTCTCTACTTTAAAGAGTCCTATCCTGCTGATGTTCAGGTGTATATCAGTATGTAGTGTCTCTACTTTAAAGAGTCCTCTCCTGCTGATGTTCAGGTGTATATCAGTATGTAGTGTCTCTACTTTAAAGAGTCCTCTCCTGCTGATGTTCAGGTGTATATCAGTATGTAGCATCTCTACTTTAAAGAGTCCTCTCCTGCTGATGTTCAGGTGTATATCAGTATGTAGTGTCTCTACTTTAAAGAGTCCTCTTCTGCTGATGTTCAGGTGTATATCAGTATGTAGCATCTCTACTTTAAAGAGTCCTCTCCTGCTGATGTTCAGGTGTATATCAGTATGTAGTGTCTCTACTTTAAAGAGTCCTCTTCTGCTGATGTTCAGGTGTATATCAGTATGTAGTGTCTCTACTTTAAAGAGTCCTCTCCTGCTGATGTTCAGGTGTATATCAGTATGTAGTGTCTCTACTTTAAAGAGTCCTCTCCTGCTGATGTTCAGGTGTATATCAGTATGTAGTGTCTCTACTTTAAAGAGTCCTCTCCTGCTGATGTTCAGGTGTATATCAGTATGTAGGGTCTCTACATTAAAGAGTCCTCTCCTGCTGATGGTCAGGTGTATATCAGTATGTAGTGTCTCTACTTTAAAGAGTCCTCTCCTGCTAATGTTCAGGTGTATATCAGTATGTAGTGTCTCTACTTTAAAGAGTCCTCTCCTGCTGATGTTCAGGTGTATATCAGTATGTAGTGTATCTACTTTAAAGAGTCCTCTCCTGCTGATGTTCAGGTGTATATCAGTATGTAGTGTCTCTCCAGCCGGTGCTGAAACTGGAGGGAACACAAGGTTGTGAGCCTTTGCAGACACTCTACAGGAAAGGGAAAACCTCAAAGCCTCATAGGGCCTCTTTAATTAAACTGTAATTTTACATTTTTTTTATATGAAGGAAAGAAAAACAGACAATTGCACGGAATAAATCCAGCTGAAATAAAGAGTCACGACAGCAGAAACCCTGAAATGTATTTCTTTTTAATTTAATTCAAAATAAATACTACCACGGCAACGCAAGTCCATTACTGGGTTCTTGCCCTAATGTTTTGGTAAGAAAACAAACAAGCAAACGATCCAAAAAAAAAAAGACTTCAGTTAATGCATCCATCATCATCATCCTTCAGCGACTTTCAAGAGGTGCCTTTTTTTAACGACATACAAGGTAACACTGCCTAGAATGACAAACATAAATAAAAACTATGGTACAAAAGGAGGGGCGGGGCTGGGATGGGAGGGAGGGGAGGAATGATGGGATGGGGGGGGGAGGGGGGGAATGATGGGATTGGAACAACCTGATGAAACCAGCACTGCAAAAAAAAAAAAAGATGTAATCCATGGTCCCACTTTTTTGTATTTTTTTTGTTTTAAAAGAGGGTGCAGGGGACAGAAACGACAGTGCAGACTCCACAGTTACAGTCACGTCCTCTCACAGGAAGTCAGGAGTCAACAGGCGGGAAACATCCCATAATGAGTATCACCGACCCACAAAAAAATCTGCAGAAGGGTCCTCCTCTTTTTCTCTTAAATGCAGTTTTTTGAGTCGAGGTTGTTTTTTTCGGTCACTATTCTCATCAGCAAGCTTGAAGTACAGTCACACAGAAACAAATGTTTAATGTCTGTCAAGATGCCACGATAGACCCAAGAAAGAAAGAAAAAAAAGGCATTGCATATTTACATCGAGGAGTTTTGGGGCGACTTTTTTCTGGCAGTCCTCACAGTCTTCATACAGGAGTGTCTCACGGCTCAGTTTTTCTCGTGACATGATAAGTGATTTATTGATACCATTTTAGGTTTAAAAACGTGTGTGTGTATATAAATGTATCTCATAATACTGACAGGACAGAAGGCCTGCATCTGGAAGCCACGATTCTGTTAGTGTCTGTGTGATAAATTACATCTTCTTCACTCTGATCTATCGTCTAAAAACAGTCTCTTTGTTATCAGTGTGTGAGTATGAATGACGCGTGTGTGTCTGTGTGTGTGTTGTCAAGGTTCCTACACACTTCCAATACAGATCCAAATTGTTCACACACACAATAAAAAACCAGTAGAACTTCCCTCGCTGTTCGATATGTTTCACAGTCATATTTGTCTCATCACTTGTACACATGGACGTCAAGAAAACAATTATTTCCAATAACTTCAGCAATTACAAACAGCGTTTAAAGACCTGGAAATCTCCTCCTCTGAATGAACCTTTCTGAAAGTGTGCAGGAACCCTGAAGAGTGTGAGCAGCAGATTATATTAAGTGGACAGTTTTCTCCAAAACAAATTCACTTTGACGTGTTTTTCTTTTTTTCCAAGGTGAATTATCAATACTCAACCGAAACGTCAGATTCAGTTTTGATATACAGCTTGTTTTGGTTCAGATCTAAAGGTGGGGTAGGTCATTTTGAAGAAACCAGCTCGAGTGCGCTAGAATTTGAAAATACACAACCGGAAAAAATCTGCCACTTCCTCACAGAGCCCCTCCCCCAACACACACGAACCATAGACACGAGCGCGCACATGACCAATGAGGGCACGAGATAAGTTTGTGCACAGATGGAAGGCTGACAGGCAGGTAGGCCATCCAGTTACTTTAGCCGGGCCGGCTGAGATGATTGGTCGTGCTTTTTACAGCACTACGGCTTCCACAGATGACATTTTGTATGGATTTGTTGTCAAAGCACTTCAGATATTCATTGCTATCGGGATGTTAAGAATATTCCATGGAGTATAACAACAAGTGTATCTCGAGCCGGTTTCTCATCTATGGCTTTTGGATTGAATAAACAAGACATTTAAAGACATCATCTTGGACTTTGAGAAACTGGGATGGACAGTTTTCACAATTTTCTGACGTTTTAGAAAGCAAACGATCAATCTAGACAACAATTAGCCGATTAATCCATAATGTCAATAATCACAACCTTAAAGGTGGGGTAGGTAAGTTTGAGAAACCGGCTCGAGATACACTTTTTGTTATACTTCATGGAATATTCTTAACATCCCGATAGCAATGAATATCTGAAGTGCTTTGACAAAAAATCCATACAAAAATATCATCTGTGGAAGCCGTGGCGCTGTAAAAAGCACGACCAATCATCTGAGCCGGCCCGGCTAAAGTAACTGGATAGCCTACCTGCCTGTCAGCCTTCATCTGTGCACAGACTTATCTCGTGCCCTCATTGGTCATGTGCGCGTTCGTGTGTGTTGGAGGAGGGGCTCTGTAAGGAAGTGGCAGATTTTTTCCGGTTGTGTATTTTCAAATTCTAGCGCACTCGAGCTACCTTTAATGTGATATAAAACAGAGAAGAGCAGGACTTCTCCATCTCTGAGGCTGAAAACAGCATTTCCTGCTCATTTGGCATGAAAAATAACCTCGTTTTAATTATCTTTCTTTTGAAAAACTAGACGATGTTTCACTACTCTTCAGTGAAGGGTCTTCTTGTCTTTCTCTCAAACCACTAAGAGATAAGATAAGAAGTACCTTTATTAATCCCTGTGGTGAAATGCAGGAGTTTATCAGCAACATGAGAGCTAGACCAAACCACTAGAGGGCAGGGCTCTCTAGGTTGGAGCTAATAATGCCTGGATGTGTTTCTAAACTACCATGGGTTGTAGTTGACATGGAGCTGAAGCTGGATGAGCCGCTGCCGCTCTAACATTTAACCAAAGCAGATTAAAGTCTCAATTTAAAAGATGTCCATTTAAATAAAGGTCTGTGAAGTCGCTATCACCATAAGAGGTATTCAAATAGTGATTAAGCCTACTGATTAAAGTATTGTAGTATTTTTTACATTTGCAAGATAACAAACTTGGTGTCTGTGGCAACATTCCCCAAAGAGAACCATCTAATGCAAACTGAATGTTTCCCAGTGCTGCAGCTTCTCAACAAAACCCTTTAACTGGCAAAACAAGTTTTCTTTTGGAGTCGGAAACACAGGAAATGCTAATCGTCAGTGAGCCTGACACTGACCGATGTTTTAAATCACGTCATCTTGTTGCATCCTCTCCTTCCACAATGCTATAATGATTTTCTGAATGAGGGATTGGCACCACCTACTGCTGATCTCTACGAACCAAACTTCCCATAAATCGCATAACGGTAGTGTATGGGAACGGGCACAGATTTTTCTCTAAATTCAGCGAAATGTACGAATGCATTTGCATGGAAACCTGGCTACCGTGGATCACCACATTATCAGAGAGCGTCGTCTTGAAGCAACTTGCAACCTCCAGCTTCGTCTAAAATATGTTTTTAAACACACGCCTTAAGTTGCATTGAGTGATCTGATATGCCGTTCATTTCAGAAAACGCCAAATTTGCTTTTGTTCGGAGTAAACTGCCAACTTCAGTCACAGCTGTTTCCTGTTTCTGAGTGTAAATATATGTGTGTGTGTGTGTGTGTGTGTGTGTGTGTGTGCTATGACAGCATAAAGTTGACCCCCATGTCCCACATACATACATTACATACATACATTAAGCCACATTTCCCTGTGTAAACACCCATTCCACTAGTCCTACAGCTAAGATGAGGAAACAAAGAGCGGAGGTGAAGAAGAGGAGGAGGTGGAGGAGGAGGAGGAAGAAGAGGAGAAGCGGTGAGAAAGCAGAGAAGGCCTCGTTCCCCTGCCGGCTGTGGAAAGCTGGAGCGGTTAGCTGAGTTTGAACGCGGTTGTGCTCTGTGGCGCCTGAGTGAACTGTGCAGTTTCTGGCAGTTTAGTGTTTCCTGTTTTCAAAATAAAAGAACAAACTTGGAAGTAAAAGCGCAAAAAAACACATGGGGCTGAAAAACTAAGAAAGTAGTAACACTGCAACGATGAAAGGAATGACACAGACTCGTCCGTCCTCATCTTTCTTTTGTTTTTAAGTTTATCTGCAGACAGTGATTTCATTGCCATGGGATTTGGGGGAATGTGCGCTGCCATGGCAAATGCATGAGAAAGAAACATTTTTTTTGAGTGAACCACGAGCCATGCACTTATTCTCAACTAAGAATAACCCCTCCCCCCCCCCCCCCCCCCTCCCCTCTCACAACCCCCGAAACCCCGCCCGCCCTCTCCCCGAAAAACAAAACAAAACACCCTGTCGGTATGATACGAAACATCTGCACACGTAAGGCAACATTTTTGGTTTTTTGTTCCCTAAAACGGCTCTTCCAAACCAAGTGCAAAAAAGTCAAAAGAAGATTTTAAGAAAATAAGGGCAGAAACAACCAACAACAAAAAAAAGATGACCCGGGTCGACAACTTAATACTGACGGAGAGAAAAAATAAATAACAAAAACATTGCCTTCTGCAGTAAATAGCGCTGAAAATGTAGGAGACTTATTTTTTTTAGTGTGGGGAGACCGGCTGGAGTCTATCCCACTGTGCAAAAACCTCTTTTTAAAGTCCCTAAAAAGACTCCTCCCCGTCTGTGAGGAGGCAGAGCAGGAGAAAAAGAGGGGAGACTGGTATTTTTTTTTTCCTAAAATGGCTACGTGTTTTCCTCAAAAATGGCCACGGATGGGGAGGACGGCGGCTCACTCCCGCCCGCTGGCTGAGTACGAGAACTGTGGGAAGTGAGGCCTCCGCTCGTTGTCCGCCGCGTCCATCCCGTCCTCATCATCTGCAGGAGAGACAGAGAGGAGAGTCAGGGGGGACATAAAACATGTGTGTGTGGGCATCTTTAAACCAGAAGGCTGTTGGTTCGACATGCGTCCCGATGGCCAACTGTGTGTGTGTGTGTGTGTGTGTGTGTGTGTGTGTGTGTGTGTGTGTGTGTGTGTGTGTGTGTGTGTGTGTGTGAGTGAGTGAGTGAGTGAGCGTGTGTGCTTGTGTGTGTGTGTGTGTGTGTGTGTGTGTGTGAGTGAGTGAGTGAGTGAGTGAGTGAGTGAGTGAGTGAGTGAGTGAGTGAGTGAGTGAGTGTGTGTGACTGTTAGCTTCCAGGGGACACTGCTCTGTAAGAATGAGGTGTGAATGGGTGAATGACTCGTATTATGTAAAACGCTGTAAGGGGTCTAACAGACCTGATAATATATATACGTAGATAAGTCCATCCATTTTACCATGTGTGTGTGTGTCATGTGATTAGGGCTTTGTTTTTGGCAATATCTTGATTGGATGGATCTCTATTGTTTGATGTTCACAAGTCAAGTGAGAAGTAGTAAATATAGATAAACATTAGCAAAAAAGAATCACACAGTGACATTATTAAAGTGAGTATAATATGTTTCTATTACAGCCCACATCTAGATATCTGGTTCAGACAGACATGAACCCAAAACATGTATATTCATGATTTAGGGGATTTCCCTGCAGGTAAAAATCTGCAGTTATCCTACACTTGATTTATTAACAAATACCTTAAAACGAATAATCCTTTGCTCTACTGAGATTATTAAAGCTGGGTGTGATGATAGATAGAGATAGAATGGGAGGTATGAGACCCTCTTTAATGGTCTCACATGCAGAGCACACAGCACACACAGTGAAATGTGTTCTCTGCTTTTAACCCATCCTAGTACCAGGAGTCTAGTACTAGGAGCAGTGGGCAGCTATTGTACAGCGCCCGGGGAACAATGGGAGTGGGGGGATGTCCGGTGCCTTGCTCAAGGGCAGGGCAGGAGGTGAACTTGGACCTCTAAGTAGCAGTCCACGCTCCATGTTTAGGTCTGTTCGGGGACTTGAACCGGCGACCCTACGGCTCACAGTCCAAGCCCCTACTGACTGAGCCGATGATACAAGTTTACCAACATTTTCAATTGAAGTTGCTGATGGTAGTTGTTTTGGGGTACAGACAGGCATGAACATCATTTTTTTGTGAAGCTTAAATACGCTTAAAATAAATCCTGATCAAGGCAAAGGTCTTTCTTAACTGGTGTCCATTGAGCGTTTCAGTTTTATTTTATTGACAGGTGTATATTTATCATTTTAGCTCACTAAACCATGATCTACTGCACACCAGTTCCCTCCATAGATGATACACCTTAATAGTTTTGCAGTTGGTGTATAACGACTGTTCAAAGGCTAAACCGGTTATAGAAGGAGGAGCTTACATTTCTCCGGCGGAGTGATGGTGATGGTCTGTGCTGTGAACTCCTCGTCGAAGTAGCGTGTGTCCGTCTCTGAGCTGACCTGCGGCTGGAAAGGAGGGACCAGCTGCAACCAGACAGGAAGTAGAAGGAGACAGGAAGTAGAAGGAGAAGGGAGGAAAGAGACAGTTACTAAAGCTGAGTTTGCTGTGTGAGGATAAAAAAATACATGGAATTGTTAATCAATATATTTATTAAACTACATTCAATTCAAAAGGCTTTAATGGCATGTGTCGCCAAAGCAATCCTAACAGTAGTTGCAAAACAAAAACAAATAATCTATATTGTGGGGGAAACTTCTGAAGCAATGGAGAGTCAGGACTCAGAGAGACACGAGGAGAGCTGGAGCTTCGGCCGGAGAATTCACCAGACATGTCATAGAGCCACGAGTTGACCACAGGGTAGAGATGCCACAATCAATTCTGAAGAAACCTTCCTCTCACATGATGTTTTAACTAGTTTGGAGGAGGCTAATCCACATTCTTCACTAGATAGACTAAACAGCTGGGGACACTGAATTACTTGAAACTGACGCCTTATGGAAAATGTCCAACCTTGGAGACATTAAACCCAGAGAAGGAAGCGTTCCATATGTCCCCATAACAATGAACTACGTTTGACCCAAAGATGCCCGGTCATAAACTGGCGACAACAACACATGGCAGATGCAGCCCCCCTCTTAAGGGAGATAACAGATGCCAAGGCTGGTCATAAACGTCAGAGGGCAAAAGGTAAACATCTATTCCCAACATATATAAATATATTTTACATTTTCCCAGCTTTATAGTTTGGGATTATTAATTATGAACTGCGCCGTCCTGCATAACGAGTAATTGTATATCTGGTACTTTAAGTATACTTTGATTTAAGTACTTTTTTACTTATACAAAAGTAGGTTGTTTAGGTTGTTTCTATTTCGAATGCAGGTCTTTAACTAACCAGTTACTAATCGACTGAAAGCCAAACCGATCAATCAGGTGGATTCTTTTTAAAAATCAAGCTAAAAAAGTATACATTTAATTGATATTGTTCTATCATAATTTCACAAACAAACCTTACATTAAATACAAGTATGCATAAAACATACACACAAAAATAAAAACATGATGCAATGAAAGGAAACATAAGGTTTGTTTTATTTAATATCGGTACACGCTGCATTCCCTGTCAAGTTAAACGAAGAAATCTTTTTTTAGAGGATTGTTTGGACTGCTTATTGTTCTTCTACTTGCGTAAATATGAGGTAATTGTTTTTCTATTCTGGAGTTAAAGCTTTTAACAGCCAGGCTTTTTTGAATAATGAGGTAACCCTGATCCCAGAATATCTCAGGTAGGCATTTTTAGAATAACTCTCCGC
Organism: Notothenia rossii; assembly: GCF_949606895.1. Classification (NCBI taxonomy): domain Eukaryota; kingdom Metazoa; phylum Chordata; class Actinopteri; order Perciformes; family Nototheniidae; genus Notothenia; species Notothenia rossii. The sequence goes on along the minus strand of NC_136912.1, from coordinate 7,073,689 downwards.
TGTCTCCTGCTCTCACCTTCTTGTCGTAGACGTCCTGCCAGTCGACTGCATTGAAGTAGCTGTGTCTCATGATCTCCTTCGCGTCATCCGGCCCGCCGCCCAGCCTGTCAGAACACAGAGAAGAACACATCAAAACCTGCTCCAACAAAGTCTCCATCAATGGACCCAGAATATCCACCTGCTACGCATCCCAAAATAACCGCCGGGTGAGCGAGTTCGCTGCGAAGCTGTTTCTTCATTAGAGGCAGAGACGCCTCCGGGACAATCAGAGGGAAATTAGCAGCAGCAGATCTGTGAAACGGCACTTTACTGAACACCAGTTATCACGAGGAGGTCTGTTCTCTGATAACGATGAGGTGGAGGTTTAAACGGGGAGATTAACTGCTGAATTCTGGGAAATAAAAACAAATATATATTTTATTCGGTGGATAAGAAAGTGGGGCGTGAGCGGTCTATATGTTTCTTTTTTTGCTAAACCTTAAAGTGCTGGTTTTGTACTATTATCCCTCCCTGTGTGTGTGTGTGTGTGTGTGTGTGTGTGTGTGTGTGTGTGTGTGTGTGTGTGTGTGTGTGTGTGTGTGTGTGTGTGTGTGTGTGTGTGTGTGTGTGTGTGTGTGTGTGTGTGTGTGTGTGTGTGTGTGTGTGTGTGTGTGTACCGTTTGTTGGGGTCCTTGATGAGCAGCCCTGACAGCAGCGACTTGGCGTCTGCAGACAGAGTTCTGGGGAACTTGATCTCCTCCATGAGGATGAGCTCGAACAGCTTCTCGTGGTCCTGGTTGTAGAACGGCAGGCGGCCGCACATCATCTCGTACGTCACCACGCCCAGACCCCACCAGTCCACCGCCCGGCCGTAGTCGTTGTCCTCCAGCACCTGAACACACCACATTTGACGGATTGAACCACAATGTTTTCTATTAAAAGCTAAATGGAAGCAACAAAAAGCACTTTCATTGACAGTGTTCAGACGTTTGTAATCAGCTCTGATATTGATGTTTTTCTTCTGTCCTTTAACAAAGGCATTTTTAATAGTGGTAAAAAATCATTTGACACTAAATTATCAAAATCTTTCTAAGACGTGACGTTTCACACAGAGGTCAAGGGTTAGACGATAGGAGCTGATCTTTGGACTATTCGACCACAGCCCTGCCCTGGACTAACCTTTTGTTGCTATTGTTAATCCCAGCTTGTTGGATGCATTATTGTTGTGCACATGACACTGAAACAAGAACCTGTTCCTATTTTAAATGCGTACACATTTTGATACGGAACTTCAATTTTCTTTAAACCAAAATCTGCAGATTTGTTTGTATTATTAAAGAACTGTTGCTAAATATATATTTGTCTTTCTGTCCTTTCAAATTAAAGTCTGTTTGAAGCATTGCAATTTATTGATACAAAATAACATGTATTGGACAAGAGGACCTTCTACAACCAAAAGAATGAAGCCATTTAGAAATATAGAGAAGTCCTGTTCGACATCTCACTGGACCGAATTAAGATTTTGCGGCAGGAGATCTCAAACTTTTGAACAGAATCAAATATTAATAACGAAAGAGGCCATGTAATTATTTGGTGACCTTAACTGATCTGATGTCTGCTTTCCAATCCTCAGAATGTGAATATCACTTTCAAGATCTCCATGAGGACCACATTAGAAGAAGTGAAATAAGGCCCTGACTTCCTGCTCTGTTGTAAATAAACATTAAGCTGCCGTTAGAGGAAATACACGTGACGGTACTTCCACAAATGAGACTCCCGGTGGTTGTGGCTGAATGAAAAACAACACGCGACCAAAACACACAACAGCGAGACTCAGTTTGGGATTTTATATAAAGTTGTGGGATAGTTTTCAAATTCCATTTTTCACTACACTATTATCCACACCAAAATAACTCAATCGTTTGGGATATCTGTAAAAAAATATCTAAAACAAATAATAATACAAAATAAACTAGGAAACGCTATAAGAATCAAATATCTTCAACTCCATTTATTGTATGTTTTCTCAATTCATTCAGCTAATTAAATAAACTTATTTGAATCAGATTGTGTGTACCCTCCCTGCGTGCGTGCGTGTGTGCGTGTGCGTGTGCGTGTGTGTGTGTGTGTGTGACCTAGCATTGCTATCCTTGTGGGGACCTAAATCTGTTTACACAGTCACGTGTGGGGACTCGCGGGTCCCCATGAGGGGAATCATACATTTTTGGGCGAAGACTTGGTTAGGGTTAGGCATGTGTTGGTTATGGTTAAGGTTAGGATAAGTCTCCAGGAAATGCATGTAAGCCAATGTAATGTCCCCTGAAGTGATGTATACATGGTATATGTGTGTGCGTGTGTGTGATATATATCTTATTTAAAACCAATGTGTAGACTGATGCTTTCCGACCATTTAAAGCCACTAGTTTTTAAACATCTATTAGGGGAGGGAGACAAGGGAATGTATCTAGTTGTCTAGTGTGAATGTATCTAGTTCTTTGTGAGTTTGAATGTATGTAGTTCTGTGTGAGTGTGACCTCTGACCTCAGGGGCCAGGTACTCTGGGGTCCCACAGAAGGTCTTCATGGTGGCAGTGTCGGTGATGCCTTCTTTGCACAGGCCGAAGTCTGTGATCTTGATGTGGCCGTCTTTGTCCAACATGAGGTTCTCCAGCTGGTGAGGAGGACAACAGACATTAAAAACATGACCCTCGATTTTATCTGACAAGCTAAATATATGGACTTGTTTCTCAATGTTGAATGATACACTAAGAGCTGTAAATGCAAGTGTTGATTGTGATTCATTTCAAATTGTAATTGTGAAGCAGAAACCAAAACACAAAGAAACCTAAATCACATAGAAAAGGTCAAAGCTACTAATTGTATAAATGTGGTCCATCGAGCGTCCTACAACCTGACACACATCGACTTCTTGTATTTAAGAACCAGGTGATAAACGTTAGATTGCTCTCAGGTGGAGTTTACCTTCAGATCCCGATAGACGATCTTTGCAGAGTGAAGGTAATCTAGAGCAGAGACGATCTCAGCGCCGTAGAAACGGGTGCGGTCCTCCGAGAAAACTCTTTCTCTTGACAAATGGAAAAACAGCTGCAAACAAACACAAGACAAATGTAGTTTTGAAGTATATTCATTAGGTAGGAGACTAGTTATTAACATGCAGTAAAACTCAGAATGGGGTCGTGACAGACCGTAGCAACTATTTTTATAATTGATTTATTATTAAGGCAATCAATCGTGCAAGAGTGTAAGAAAATACCGTTTCACGTCATGTATATTTATGTATAACTATTTATTCTTGTAACTTTTCTTACTGAAGTGCACCTGTCTAACCAATGCAGCTACGACTCCCTCCATGCTTTTTGATGTTTCAGATTATTATTTAATTTCAATGCATGTGTTTGCTTAATTCTCCCCATAACAATCCAGGTTGCAACAAATATTTTAAACGAACAGGAAAACCATTTCTAATAAATGAAACAATCTTTGACCAAACAAGACGAATAAATAAGAAATGAATAATACACTCTGAAGACGTTTTGCTCTCTTTGTTAAAATGATGTAGGGTAGGTAAGAATGGAGAAACCAGCTCGAGTGCGCTAGAATTTGAAAATACACAACCGGAAAAAATCTGTCCCTTCCTTCAGACTTCCTTACAGAGCCCCTCCTCCAACACACACATGACCAATGAGGGCACGAGATAAGTTTGTGCACAGATTGAAGGCTGACAGGCAGGTAGGCCATCCAGTTACTTTAGCCGGGCCGGCTCAGATGATTGGTCGTGCTTTTTACAGCGCCATGGCTTCCACAGATGAGATTTTTTTTTAATGTATTTATTGTCAAAGCATTTAATCTATTCATTGCTATCGGGATGTTAAGAGCATTCCATGGAATATAACAAAAAGTGTTTCTGAAATAAATTACCTACACTACCTTTAAGTAATAAATCTCTAGCATCATCAAAAACCCAGGACAGTGCAGACACTCTCCCACAGCGAGAGGAGTGAGAGCTTTCTGTTGAAGCTCTCCTCACCATTCTTCAATAAATCTTGAAATAACTTCCATGTTAAAATAAGACGGAACATCAGCCAGCATCAAACATTTTTTTTTTTTTTTAAAGCGACCCTTTGAAGTCTCACCTCTCCTCCGTTGACGTACTCCATTACAAAGCACAGCCGATCCTTCGTCTGGAACGAGTACTTCAGAGACTGCACACACACACACACACACACACACACACACACACACACACACACACACACACACACACACACACACACACACACACACACACACACACACACACACACACACACACACACACACACACACACACACACACACACACACACACACACACACACACACACACACACACACACACACACACACACACACACACACACACACACACACTTTTAAAGAAGCTTTGTGATCTGCGTCTCCTTTCTGTGCACGACATCTATCAAGAGGTCTTTGATGTGTTCCTGCTTCTCTTTATTTATATCTATTCACATATTTTACAGCAGCACAGCACAGGTGTGTCTTCATGTAATGTGTTCATCGACATGCTGATACTCACAGTTAGGAATGGATGCCGAGTGTTTTTTAATACCCTACTTTCTGTGAGTGTGTGAGCAACTTCATCCTGCGATGGGAGATAAAACAGGAAAGGAGAGAAGTGGAGATTAGTCAGGAGACAAAAGGAGACACTTTCTTGTTTTAGTCACAAGGAGGAGGATGTAATTGTTAGGGAGGTGTGTGAACATCGGGACCCTGCCATTTCAAACCAATCTGTTACTGAGATTTCTAAATATACATCTCTAGACTAACACAGAAGGTGATGCATTTTCATTTTGGCTATTTTCACACTTAAAATCATGATGAATTTGCTTTCAAATCTAAAATATGACATTTCCATCCAGCGACCATTAGCATGCTTTCCAGGAAAGGACCATATTTTAATCTTATTTTTATATATCTATTTCTTTCAATTTATTTGATTATTTATTTCCAATTGGATGCATTTCTATCATGTTCCCTTTCTTTGTATTGACTTTGTAGATACAGCAAAATGAAAAAAACAGTTGAAACTATGAAACTGAAATCAAAACGAAGGAAAGTGAAATAAGTGAAATAATAAAAGGACCTTTGCTATGATGACTTCCTTCTTGAGGATCTTCATGGCGTAGTAGATGCCGCTCGCCTTCTCCCTCACCAGAATGACTTTCCCAAAAGTGCCTTTGCCCAGAAGCTTCAGATAGTCAAAGTCATTCATTGTCTGCAAACACAAACAACAGAGGAGCATGTGAGGAAAGAGCTTCTCCATCATTCAACACACTCACAGCCTTCTTCATAACACAACAGCCATTAGTATTGCTTTTAATCGCAAAAACAAAAAGGATACTAAATATGAGACGGGGTAAAAAAGGTTAAATGTGTTAGCATCTCCTCTTGACGTTTGTTTATTTGTTTAAAGAAAGTCTTTGTTTTGAGTGATATTTGGTTTCTGCTCTGACGGTCACCTTCCGTTTGTAGTGTCCGATGGAGGTGTCCATCTCCTCCTCGTTGACGTTCTCGATGGCGGAGGAGGGGCTGCAGAGGATGCCCTCCTCCTCCTGCTTGGCCAGAGACTCTGCGACCGTCTGGATGGCCTCGGCCCACTCGTCCCTGCAGGACACAACAACAACAACAACAACAACGGGTTAAAATAAAAGAAGGGAAAACTCACTTTTTTGGTTAATTGCTTTCAACTCTAGCTTCAGCTTTAGTCTGAACTTTAGATTTATTTACTCAGATTTTCAAAAACCTCTGGCATTACTTGCTTTATTCGTGCAAGACTCCACATAGGTTTCAAATGTCTGACAAAAGACTAAAGCAGTCAAAATCCTGCAATCTCAGTTGATCACACTCAACCTGCCGGCCGAGGGGAGACAGAAACATAATTCGCTGCCTCGAGACCACCAGAGGAACACAGAGGAATCACAGTAATGACTTTTCTTGATGTTTCCCTTACTCACTAGCTTTGATTTAATAGAAACTTGCACCATTTACATCCCAGTGCTTTTATAACACTTACGGCCCGTCTACACTACAGGCATGAAAAAATCTTGAAGCTGGGCGTGTCTGAAGCTTGGCGATTTTTTGCGAGCAACCAATCACATGAATCTCCCGCCCCCGACATACAAAGCAATAGCAATGTTCAAACGAAGTAAACTGGATATAAACTCTCCAAACAGGCGAAAAAACGATCAGTTTCACCCACTGTCTCTGCCACCTCCCTCCATGCCTGGTTCCTCCGGTTTGTATCCCGGTAAATAGTTCTGGTCGTAAAGAACCGGGTGATTTGCTACCGTAATATCTCGTTTGGAATATGAGGAAATGAACTGTAGACGTACCGTTAGGAAAAAAGTTCAGAATGACATTGAATTTGTTGGTTTCCTTTCATATGTTGGAGCTATGTGAGGCAATGAAAGGTCCAATGAACACAATCACATATTCACTCCCTTAAAAACCTACAAGGTGCCTCTGCTGAGCTGTTAGAGGATGTTGTTAGCAGAGTCCAGTGACAGGTGATCAGTCATACTATGTACATTATATTGGGTTTTTGAACGAGAACCGTGTAGAACTTGGAGTGGAGCTGCAGCCCCCCCCCTCCCCTGTTTCCTGTCTTTCTTCTCACTGCTGAGACAAACACTCGTTCAGGACTGAGAACCAAACATTTGATTTGTCCCTAAAGCCACGCCTTTTAAAATGTTTAACATGCAAGGCAAGTTTCCTTTCCTGGTAAAGGACAATGTGGAAAGGCTTCAGGTAACAGCTCCTCCACACAATTAGTGTTTCTGGTCGATGTCATCTCTGCACAAATACTCAATATTCCAATCCACTTTATTTCTATACCACATTTAAAAACAACAGAGTTGAACAAAGTGCTGTACATCAAGGAGGAGGATGAGGAAGAGGAGGAGGAGGAAGAGGAATAAGAGGAGGACGCTCACCTCTCATCAGGAGTGTCCACGTGGAAGGTCCTCTCGATGACGGTGGTCCACTGCAGGCAGCGGATGATGAAGGTGTTCGGCTTGGGCCGCTCCGTCTTCATCAGCTGACATTCTGCAAGAACCACAGAGAGAGGGATTTAGAGATGTGGGGTTCTTTCTCCAGGGCAGGAAGCGTGTTGCCTGTTGAGTCTGACTATCTTACTTGCTACAGAGAAGTTGTTGAGGGGGTACGCCAGGTCCGAGTCCTGCGGTTTGTCCTTGTAGCCGATGAAGGATCCATCTGACTTTAGCAGGAAGTAACGCGGTCGCCAGTTCTTTATGTACTCACCTGGAGGAGAGGAGAATACAAAGGGACACCAACAGGTTACAGATGCACACAAACTGAAAGATTGACAATAAAGTTGACTTTGACTAATATGAGTCTGGATTGTATGGCAGTATCTCTTCTTTCACCCTCTGTCTAAAACCAGAGCCCAGTCCGCTGGCCAGCTCTGTTGTGATTGGTCAACCGCTTAGCGATGTCCCGCCCCTTAGACTAGCGCTCCAACACATTGTACGTGATAGGCTATCTCTTTTTTATTAATGTGGAGAAGCCTGTCTCTCTAATGTCGGTATTAGCCTGATAAGGAAACTGAGCTGTCACATCACTGCATTATTCAGTCTGACTTCATTTAGGCTGTTTTCTTGAGAGGGGTGTTATTACCTAACTAACTAAATTGGCAGTGTGACAAACAGTCCAATAATTAATTGTTTGACTAACAAAAACAAATATTAGTATTGATTCATCATTTTAGTATTTATTTACGCAAACATTTAAAAAAAGGTTGTTTTCAGACACTTACATTTTTTTAATTATATCATCATATCAAGTGAATTCATTTCAGTTTAGCAGGCAGTCAGGCCTGACTGCCTGCTAAACTGCCTGACTGAAGGGGCAACTCTCCCCCCAAATGTAAGGCCCTATTTGACTTCATGGTCACCAGTTTTTATTATCTTGCTTTGGTTGTGTGTCCTTACTTTTCCCTGTATCTCTCTGCATTTTATTCTCATTAATGATGCTGCTATGAGACCTGCATTTCCCACTGGGGATTACCTTACCTTAAGATGTACCTTAACTTATTTTGATACAAAAAGAGTATAACAAAATAATATGCCTGCCTCTCTTGATGTCCTATCTGAAAACGTGGCCTTTCCCTTCGACTAAATTCCCCTTTGTATACAGATCTAATTGGTTCCTCCATATGTGACGTCCTGCCCGATATCCTGTCGAGCAAGAAAGCACTTAGCAGTGAAGAAGATGCAATTTCAAGTCTCCAAACACCTTTGATTGTTACAGGTGTGTTCATCAACTGAATACTCAATTCATGACTACACTGAAAACTGTACAACTAAGGCTCCTAATATATAAATAATGTATTTTCTGCGTTTTTCTAAAATTCAGTTTGTACAGCCCACTTTCCACAGCGTCCTGAACTGCATGTGAACTCTTGAGTTTTGCTCTCAAACAGCCCGGAGAGGCTGCTTGGGGCACTTTTTCTCTGAGAGGCCGTTTGGCCTGAACTATAAGAGCACACAGAGGTGCAATAAACAATTGGGGGACTTGTGTGGGCCGGAGAGGAAGGAACCGGAGTGTTAGGTCATCCTCTGAAAGCTCATAGTGCCACTGAGAAACTTCCCCCTGTGCCACACACACACACACACACACACACACACACACACACACACACACACACACACACACACACACACACACACACACACACACACACACACACACACACACACACACACACACACACACACACACACACACACACACACACACACACACACACACACACACACACACACACACACACACACACACACACACACACACACACACACACACACACACACACACACACACACACACACACACACACACACACACACACACACACGGCAGCTCCGCTAAGCCCTGCTCTCCGTCTGGCAGGTAAACAGCCATTGTTTGGAGTTCTGTTCTTCAAACTGGCCACACTAAGCTGCATGAAAACACAACTCTTCTGACTGTGTGTTTCCCTCAGGGCCCATTGCAGTGACTTCACCTGAAAACACTGGGCTTATGTTGTAGCATGGACCAGTTTAAACAAAGCTTTTCAAAAAAAACAACAGTCACACACTACTTTCTGTCAGCTCTGTTGGATTGCTTACTAAACTCAGGATTTGCTGTTGTTGTAAGCCAAGGTTTGTGTCACAACTTCTGGATGAATAACTAAATTGTGTGTTTCCGGAATTACATTGTGCCAATTAGAGGGTCAATAGAAAGAGTCAGGAGACAGCTTACCAAGCTGTTTCTGTCTGTCCCACTTCTAACAAGATAAGAGCAAGAACAGTTTGGTTGTTTATTGACTGAAAGTTGCAGAAGAACAGATTCAGCCAGTTCTCTGTTGCTTTCATTTCTGTGTAAACAAACTACTCAACAACAACAACAACAGCTACATGTGTGCTCCAATTGCACACCACATAATAATTATATCTTGTTTTTAAAGAGGCCCTATTATGCTTTTAGGGTTTTTATTTTCCTGTAGTGTGTTCCATCGGTCTGCAAAGCTTACAATCCCTGTTTCTATTGTTTAGCGCTTCAGCACATTGTACTGATTGGTTAACCGCTTAGAGATGTCCCGCCCCTTAGCCTATCACAACAGAGCCGACCAGCCAACCACTCAGAGCAGACTGGGCTCTGGTTTCAAACAGAGGGTGAAAAGAGGTGCTGCAGCACAGGCAGCATGAGAAAAATAAAGAGCTTTTTGAACATTAGAGCATGGAGACATGTCCCAGTAGAGATACTACATACTGATATGAACCTTAAGCATAATAGAGCCCTGTTAAGTATGAGTATGTTTATAATGATGAATTTGGAAATTAAGTATTTAAAAAAAAATACTATTATAATTATATTTTGAATGGTAAAGTATGTTTCTGTAGAATCAGCCCTACAAATCATCTGAACAGATCCCCTGTAGAGAGAATTAGAAAGTTTCCTGTGTGGAAAATATGTGTTACAATTGAAGCGTGTAAATGCAGCGCTCTTTGGTGTGAAAAGTCAGGTAAATTATAAAAAGGAACAAGAAAAGGAAGTCAGTTGAAGAATACCAGCGAGCAGCAGCCATCTGAGGTAGAACATGTTTCATTTCCCTAAACGACAAAAACCCATTAACCACGGCAGACACACAGATACATACATTCATTCAAACCAACAGAAACACAGACAGCCACAAGGAGTAAAACACATCCGCCATGTTTCAATCCAACTGTCACGTTTGCAATAAATCAGCTTCCTCTGTGTGAAGACTACAGAAAGGAGAAGCGACATCTTAGTGTTGTTGTTCCCGTTCTGTCAGATAATGTCAGCTGTGGTAACACCTTTATTTGAGGGGAACGTAAAGAAAACATTTTGTAGCCAGACCGTCAAATCCTGCTCAAAATGACTAAACATGGCTGCTGTGATGATATGTACGTTACAGAAAAAACTTACTCTGTAAAACATCTGTAATAGTCTGGCTCAATATAAATACGATTTACTTAACTTGACTATGATGATTAATAAGATAATGGTAATAGGCTAGTGGAGCCTCGCAGATGGGGGTGCTGCAGCCCCCTCAGCAGCACCCCCCCCCCCTTCCCGCGTCCATTCGCGATGTCTCGCTGTCTCGCAGATCCCACGCAGCAAGCAGGAAATGAACCCAGCTCACACTGTCCGCTCCTCGCAGCAGCGAGCCGCGCAACGTCCCGCCATCACGGCACCCAGACCCCACGAAGCATTCTCATCTGTTTGTCATTGCTGGTGTCATTTCCTGGTTGCTAACAAACGCCATTGTAACACATAATCACTTATGTTCCACTGTAATGGTGGTGGACGCATCAGAACAGAGTGGGCGAGCTGACCAATCAGAACACAGTGGGCTCACAGGGAGGGGGGGGTAGGAGCTCCAACAAGCTGTGTAGGACAGAGAGTGAATACACATACTATACAGAGATGCTGTATGAGAAACCAATGTGAGTTTGGAAAATTGCACAATGTAAATTTATTCTAGTAGACATCAACAATGGAATTATGATCAGTAGAAATGGCCATGACACGGGACCTTTAAGTGAACTGAAACCAAAAGCAACAGAGGAATTTATATTACATCCTTAACCAGGGACACTCAACTGGTTTAGCCTTTATAGTGCTGATTATTTGACTGGATTAACAAGTATTTCAGCTTCTCAAATGTGCACATGTGCTGCTTCATGAGTTTTAATTAATTCAGTCTGGGAATAAGTGATTGGCATGTATTCAACATTTCCTGTAATCTTACTGAGTTACTGATGAAAATAATACAACTAGTGTTTGCTGCAACACTGGTTGTATCAGTCCTGACCAGCACACTTAGTAGTCTACTATTTATTGTCTTCTTTTCCTGCCTAGTGTCTCTGGGGTGCTCCCACCAGGACAAATCATATTGTAACAACCAAGCATCCTAATGTATAATTCATTTTCATGCACAGATGTATGGACAGATATCAGACTTTCATGGGCTTATTGAAACATTTCATAGTAAAAGAACATTTTGTTTCCAAAATAATTATTTTAGGTTTTTGGCAAAGTTGTAATCAAGACTATAGCAAATTGCATAAATGAAGACGTTTTCGTATTTTCAGATCCAAAGATCGGTGATGTTATCTTACAGCTGACTCCATTATTATATATTATTTGGTTTAAACAACTTGTATTCAAACCCCTTCTGCACTCTCAAAACTGCTTGGATATATATCTAAATGTTAGCCTTCTCTTACTGAAACTAATTCAGGAAAGCAAATGAAAGCTGGGACCTTTGAAAGAAAACACTAGAGAAACTCTGAAGGCACTTTTTAACCGTGCGTGAACACGACAAAATGTGCTGTGCCAAGCAGTTCACCCACCACTCCTACTGCATTACTTATTCAATGATATGGTATGTTTACATCAATATTTAATATACAAATTCAGAAGAAACCAAAGGAAAGGAGCCACTTTAGGGAGAAGGCTATTCTATATTTTTCTGACTGTCAACCAAAAAAAATATAACGCCCAAACCACACGATGTGTCGCTCTTATTATTTAAAAAAGACTGCCATAGATTAAGATTAAAACATGTAGTTTATATTTGAAAAAGTCTAATTAATTTCCCTTTAAAAAGCTGGCCATGTTAGTGTTTGAACATCATAACAAAGAGGAAGTAATACATTTGTTTTTGGGACTATTTTCAGCATTGAAATAATTCACATGTTGTGATCTAGTGAGTATTTGGTCAATCAGAGTATATTTTAAATTGTGTACTTGTATATATACGCATGTCTTTCTACTGTTGGTATTTATATGTTACATTTTTCCTACTTTCATACTATTTTATAGCTACTGTAACTAGGGATGCTCCGATCAATCGGCCGCCCATCGATATCAGCCGATACTCACTCTCTGCCGATCGATCGGTGCTCTCTAAAAATGCCGATCGCATGACGTACAATACATGACACTTTTCTCTGTGCGGCAAAACAAGCTCGCCAAAATGGCTTGACCGGTCTGGCAGTATTTTACGGTGTCCGAAAAAGACAGTAAAATAGCGGAATGCAACTTGTGTGAAGCAGAAATCCTGTAGCTCCGCCCGCTGTGACGGACCGGTGAGCGGAGAGAAACACACACTAAGAGTTAGACCTAACACACTTAGCTATTTATCTACCTCTGGAACTAAACTAGTTATTTATATATTTATTCTTCACTGTCGGGTCACTCATTACTGAATCAGTGAGCTGCATGAGATACTGACGGGCTGTCAGGAGAGAGGGAGAGAGAGGGAGAGAGGGAGAGAGAGACAGAGAGAGAGAGAAAGAGAGCGCTTCCGCTTATTTCTCCCGTGTTATTCTCCAAAGTTAATTTAAACTTGAATAATGTTCTTCATTTGAATGTAATAATTATGTTGGTTGTTTGTGGAAGCTCCAGTGAAGGAGCATTAACTGAGTTTCAAACATCACTTAAAATGGAAGATCCCCCTAGGCCCCGCCCACTCGATCGGATCGGCCGATACTGATTCCGGCGATCGGCCCCAAAATTGGCAATCGGAGCATCCCTAGCTGTAACAAAGCAATTTCCCGATTTTGTATCAATAAAGTAAATCTAATCTAATTAAAAATAAAATGTTGATTATTTGCATTTTCTATTAATAACTTTCACATAGAATCAATATCTTTGTATTCGGGATAGTGGGAAACGGTACTTCGATCTCTGTCTGTACACACAAAAGGAAAGATTGACAATAAAGTTGACTTTGACTTTTGATATCTGAGGAAACGTTGAATCAGTAAAACCTAAAAGCCACCTCTGGGTGAAAACAGGACTCACCTCTTTTCTGGACCCAGCCTTCCTTGATGACGTTCAGGTCGCTCATGGTGGCTTCTCCTCGTCTCCAGTCCTCCCACTTCTCCCAGTGTGCTGACGCTGAAGGGAAGGTTGTGGGGGTGGGGGTGGGGGGGGGGACAGCTGAAGCTCAGTCAGCCTTCAGTCTGACCGCCGCTTGACCTCCGACCTCCAATCTACCTGCGCCCTCTCTCACCTGACCTCAGATCTGTTGACTTGTCTCCCACAGAGTCTCTTTATTTTTCCCAAAATCACTTTCTCTTTCCTCCTCTCGCCCCGCCAACCCAACTTCCTCTTGTTTCTTCTTCTGCTGTTTCTCCCTCCCTCGTAGTATCCCTCAGCTCTTCTTAATAGCTTTTTGTCTCCCCTATTTCTCTCCCTCCCTTTTGCTTCTCTTCCTCTGTTTCTCCCTTAAACTTTGTATTTGTCTTCTCCTCCTGTGTTCAGGCGCTCCCGCGGTGAGTCAGCCTGGAAGGAAACGGAGGCAGAGAAAGGAGAGAGGGAAGGAAACAAAACAAACACAGCAGGTTAGTGGATGGTTTCCTTCGCATAGCAGGACGCCACTTATTGTTCCGAATCTTAAATCACACTTCCCGTCTCCTCACATCCTTGTGTCCTTTCTTCTTTGCCTCCTCACACTTTCTACCTTAACCAACTTCTTTCGGTCACCCTTAATAATTCCTTCGTTCCATCAGTCGTTACTTAACATTTAACCTCCTCTTATCCCTCCTTCTTTCTTAACTCCCGCCCTTCTTCCCTTCCTCTTCATCATTTCCTTGTCTCCTCCTACCCCCATTACTTTCTTCCCCTTCTCTTTATCGGTCCTTTCTGAACCACTTCTCCCCAACTTTCTTTTTCTCAGTCCTTCCTGAGATTTAGGAAACCTCCCTTTCACTTTTATTCTCCAACTGCTTCCTTCCCATGCCCCTACTTTCATTCCCATCATCTTCTCTCTCCTTTCCCATTTCCTTGCCTCCTTACATCACTCCCCACCTCAAATATTGTCCTGCACTTCATTTGTTTCTTCCTTTCTCCTTCTCTCCCTTAAGGCCTTCCCCAACCTTTTATTTATTCCTCTTCTCTTCCCTTAAACCTTCCATGGGACCCATTTTCCTTTACTTAGCTCTGTCGTTACTTCCCATCTACTTTCTCCCCCTCTCGCCTCCTCTCTTTCCTCCCTTCCCAGAATCCTTCGATATATACACTTGTACCTCAGTCATTGAACAATCCACACCGATATTTCTCCTGCTCTTGTTTCCTCCTCTCTCAAACTACTTCTCCCTGACTTTTATACCACTTCCCTTCCTTCCTTCCTTCCTTCCTTATTTCGACCCTCCTTTAGAGACCCTTCTGTTCTTCCAAATCATCCATCCATCTTTTCCTTGGCTGCCTTTCTCCTTCCTCACACTCTCCTATTCCCCTCCATTCCTCACTGACTCCTTCCCTCCTAACCAAACTTCCTCTGTAAATATATATTACTGTCAATATTTTCTGATCAAGCAAGTATTCAAAATGTAAGTGACTAATTGCGCAATTTGAAAATATCCCTTTAGTCTCTGGGAAGATGTGATAGGTGTGTGTGACCACCATTTTCCAACCATATTAATTACACATTGTGAATGGCCATCGGTTCTTTGTGTGTGTTTGACCAACGATCTGCCCCTAAAAGATTCTAAAGTACAATATCAGCACGGTTGTATTTGACCTGGGAAAATGTGCAATATGCAAGCTGTTCTTTGTGATATGAGATCATTAAAAGTTATATTTAATCCATGCAAATATACTTGAAACTCATGCATGACAGGTTGAACAAATGGATCTGCAAATTGCAATTAACAATCATTTCTAAAACATTTGCCCGAACAGCACTCGGGGTATAGAGAAGTATAATAAATAGGAAAATGATGCACTTTAGGGTGATTCCCTTTATCTGACCCCCCGCCCCTTCCTCCTTGTCCCCTTCCTCCTCATCTATTGCCACACCCTCCCTTGTTCCCTCCTACCTTGCCCTCACTCATCTTTCATTGGTTCACTCCCAAACCTTCTCTCTATCTTCACTTCACCCCTCCCAGTGTTCATTTTATTAAGGAAAACTATGACTAGTTCTGTCCGCAAACAAAAAAATGTTCATGACTAAGCAATGACAAGACGGCACCTTGAGAGAAAGAAACAATGATATATTTCAGCTTAATTAGATTGACTCGAATGATCAATGCGATGTAATCTGAAGACTAAAAGATAGACAAATGTTAACACTGAAACTAAAATGAATGGACAAAAAAAAAAGACAAAAATGGCCATTCAACGAAAACTTTACTGAGACAAAAACATGATAAAGATAAATGTGACCAAAAAAAGGACATTTGAAAAATTAGGTAGCAAATGAACCCTAAACCCTCCTCCTAAGTTCTTCATCAGTCTCTTTCATTTGACCTTTTTGTTATCAGCTGCCTTCTCTAAAATATAACTGAACTAGAAAATCTCTGTACTTTCCCAAAAAGCATGACCCAGTTTATTTAAGATAAGCCACAGACCCTTCTGTGAGCAGCTCTACGTAGGAACTACTTTCCTTCCACTAAACAACACCAGCAGCCATATCACTGCGCAGAAGCAAGCGTCCTGGAGGAGAGGCTCATGACAGCGTGAGATGTAAACAGTAATGGCGTTCTCCTCGGCTGCGCTGTAACATTATCTAAGCAACTCAGAGCCAAAACAATCTAGGAGACGACTGATAAATAGCATCACAAATTAGAGGCCTAACATGCATATCTTGATGTTCAGTCCCTTTAGACCTCTGCGAGCACTACTAGATGCATATGCTCAAATATTTCAAAAGATCTTCCTGTTCAGTCTCACTATTACAACAATGACTCATGAATGATTGTCTTGTATTACATCACAGTACAACTGTAACTGCTGCACACGTCCTACTGTTCACACTGTAGCTATACATGTTTTCATTACTGTCCAAACTTCATATATCCAGCATATCCATGTCAGCCCTTTACTGTCTATTATATGTATTATTTATCACACCACTTGGCACATGTACATTACTCTGCACTTCTGGTTAGATGCTAAGCTGCATTTTGCTGTCTCAGAACCTGTCTTCTATGCCTTAACAACAACAACAAAGTTGAATCTGATCTCATTACAGGAATGCCCATAATGTTACCCATCATGTCATAACCTCTAGGTCCTACTGCTACTAGTATTTTTACAAGAAATATAGTAAATAAATTATGAGTTTTTCCCCTCACGGCTATAGCCATTCCTGCACAATTCAGTGCATTGTGGGTAAAGATCACATTCCCTTTAATGACTGTGAATCATAATTTGACATTTCAGTATTTTCAGAGTATTCTGTGCTAGAGATGTTGTGGAGGGAAAACTGGCCACATTTGTTTAATTTACTGAGCAGACCTGCAGTTGTATCTTATAAAAAACTGGCCTATTACATGTTAACTTTATATATATGTTACAATGAATTTAAAAATACAATATGATTATTTTTCACATTGACTTTTCCACCATAGCATTTCATTATCTCCTCTAAACTAGTATTTCCTGCACACGTTAATACGTTATGGGTAATGATCACACTCCATATAATGGCTATAAAACATCATTTGTAATTTCAGCAGGTAAACAGGTTAATTTCCTGCAACACGCAGAACACACAACATCACTAGGAAGATACAACGCTGAAAACAAATACAAGCCTTACAACAACAACAACAACAATGGCTGACAGGAGCATGACTGTGCAGTCATCTTATCACATGATGTTACCCATGGTGAAATAAACTTTAGATCCTATTTCTAGTATTAAAAAAAGACATTAAACAATCTCATAGCCTCACTGACCTTTTCTTCCATAGCATTTCATCATCTTCCCATAACTTGTTTTACCGTTATAATTGTACATATTGTGGGTCAGAATCATATTCCATATAATGACTCTGAGTCGAGACGGTCCATGATCCTTCAACGCACAGCACACACCATCAATGGGAAGTCAGGGGAAGGAAAACAGCTGCGAGCCCTCCGATGATAACAACAACAATGGCTGACAAGAGCATGACTATGTAGTCTTCCTTTCACAGGAATGACTACATCATGTTACCCATGAGGAAATAACCTTTAGATATGAATCCTGGCATTTAAAGAAGATATTTAACAATACAATTGTTTTTTCTCAGAGTCTAACTGACCTTTTTTCAGACTAATCATCTTTACATAACTTGTACTACCTTTATAATTGTGGGTAACAATCATATTTAGATTTGACTCCTTCAATTAAAAAAGTTAAACATTAAAAAATAAAATACCACAACAAAAATAATGTTATGTCAGAGTCAAATTGACCGAATCCCACCATAGCATTCACTATGTCCACAACACTAGTATTACCATTACAATTTAATTCCCTTTCATTCACAGCGCACACACCATCAAAAATGAAGATCAAATGAAGACAACAAAAATGGCTGACAAAAGCAAAGCAGTCATCTTATTACAAAAATATCTATATCATGTATCCCAATGTGACATAACCTCTAAGTGGTACTTCAATAGATAGACAGACAGACAGACAGACAGACAGACAGACAGACAGATAGACACATAGATATATGGATAGATTAATAGATAGATCGTTTATTTATCCTAAATTGGGAAATTATGTTGTCACAGCAGCAGTGTTGTCAAGCATTACACGAGTTAAAAATATTTAAAAGATAAAATTAGATTTAAATATAATACAAATAAAAATGAACATCAGCAGCAAGTTAATTCAAAAATATAAATTACATACATCACTAGAGTATCTATCTAGGTAACAATGATATTCTCCCTAATGACTGTGAATAATAATTAAGGTAAATTGGCCTTGTTCCTTCAATGCACAGCGACACACCATCAATGGGAAGATCCGAGGCTGGGAACAAATGAGAGCCCTCCGATGACAACAAAAACAATGGCTGACAGGAGCAGTCGTTGTATATTTCAGAAGCCGGTTCACAGCTGCGGCCCTCGGTTACACCAAACCAAACCTCCGCCACTAACTGACTTCAATTTATCCACCAGGATTTGGGTTCCTGCACCGCACCACAAACAAACAAATACTGAAACAACAGCTTTTGTTTCAAGGGCGTGTGGTGTCATTATCTCGTTACATAACAACATCCGCTTGGCGTGCTCCGTTTTATATCAATGGGCGAATAAATGTCTGGTTGGCTGCGACGTTTAAACCCACGAGTCAATGTTTTTAAAAAGGGGATAAAATAGTCCCGGTGTGAAACGGAAGGGTTGTGTGGGACAGGGTGGCCTGTGATGGCTCGGCTGGAAAAGGATGAAAACTAGCCAGGGATGCTAGCGGGGAGGAGGAGGAGGTGGTGGAGGAGGGGTGATGCTAATGCTAATGTTAGCCGGCTGGAACATGGATGGATAAAGAGAAGTGGATACAGCGGTGGAGGTGGGACCCCATTCATTCCTATGAGAGTAGCTCAGTGGCGAATGAAGCACGAAATAGACTGAGCAAAAGTACCCGTATGTGGGCCCATAGCGCATGCGCAATTTAGCTTAATTTCAAATTCAGAGTTAAACTCATGTTATTTTGATTCATACTATTACTACATGTTATCATCCCATATGTACTATCTGTATTTCTGTCTTATTCTGTTGCTGCTATGACACCCTATGGGGCTCAATAAAGGTCCATCTTATCTTATATTATAGCCGATGTATATATTTCTGCTAGAGTAGTAACGTTTATCTTTCGGTTGCTGCAGTATTTCCGTCTTGAATAGAACACTTTAATTTATCCAGAATATAAAAGGGAAACATAACTCTGGATTCAGCTTTTTAGAGCATTTTGGAACTTTTCTTAACTTAATTAAAGTTATACATGTATTTGTACTGGGTAGTTGATTTCGTTTTAAAAAATATATACGCTGAGTCCTACATTTTATGGTATTTCATTTGAAGGTTTTATGGTATATTTACTGTCTCTTTGTTGTATTTTTATCTCATTTTACTTTTTTTTTAAATCAATTTTCTTGTATTTTTTACTATATTGTTGGGAGTTTTTGGTTGGGATTTTCTTTGCTATATCTAAACTGTAGCTACTGTGCATATGAAAATAAAGCCTTTGAATCTTTGAATGTAAGTCAATGGGGGAAAGTCATTTTGGGCCCAATAATGCCACTGACTGAAACGGAAGTTCTAGTACCACAATTTGACCACTACCTAAAATGAGCTTCACCGTCCGGCTCACTTCCTGAGGGTTTGGTGGGCTGGAAGGCTCGTTAGCTTGTTAGCATGTCTGGCTAACTGACAGCCGTTGGTATAAACCGTTATGTTCATGTGTTTCAGATGGAAAAACCCTTGAGACGCTGTGTTTTTTAGCGGATGGGAGACCAGGGAGGAGGGGGATGAGAGGGGGATAAACGGGGAGGTTGGGGGTCTCGTTCATCACGGAGATGGGCCGAGGCCAGACGGTACCGTTATACCCTCCCCTCCCCTCCTGCAGCAGCAGCAGCATCCCGGCGCCGCATCCCTCCTCACACTGGCGGATGACGAAGCTAACATCAGCTAGCCTAGCATGCTAACCTCCGCTCCGGGCTCGACACAAACCCATTCACCCGGTGCAACCCCCCCCCGAACCCCAACACCCCTCCTCCCCCCCCAACACGTTATATCACCTTATAAGAATAATAATAATAATCTCACCTGGTAGTCGAAGAATGAGATGCCCCCCCTCCTCCGCCTCTTCCTCCCCCTCCTCCTCCTCCTCCTCTATGGGCACTGGAGCATCCAACAGCGGGGAGAACAGGAGGAGGACAGCGATGCATCCATAGCCGCTGACACCGTGGAAAGACGATGAAATATGAGGTTTATTTGTGTTAGTGTGTGTGTGTCCCACAGCAGACAGACGAGAGAGAGTGCGGTGGCAGGCAGACAGACACACGGACAGACAGACAGCAGACCCGCTCCTGCTCCTCCGCAGCTCCGCCAGGAAACCTCGCTGCTCTCCGGCACGTCACGTTCAGCCAGATCTGACTGGGAGGACTCCTGCTGCCTTCAGGGGCGCGTCGGAAATGTGGACGTCGAGGTGGCACATGACTCAACCCAACTGGAAAAAATGTGTTTTGGGTTTATAAGATTCAAAGGTGTAATCAAGGGAGGAGGGTTAGAGCCACACGAGGAAAACATGTTGGGATGTTACACAAAGTTGTTTCTTTTTTAACTCTGATCAAACCTCAGTCAGAAAAAAAAGTCAGAATTCCGAGATTTTCAAGAACAAAAAAATCATTTGAAAAATAATTATATTTGCTTCAGAAAACCGAAAGAATAATACAGACTTTTATTCAGAAATGTGACGTTTTTCTCCGAATCTTTATCTAAGAAATCTGACTTTTTTCATAGAATTTGTATTTTTTGTCTGAATTTTGACTTTTTCACAGAATTCAAATATTGTTTTCCTTTTGGTCACATCTCAAATCTCTCTCTAGCCCTATTCCTCTTCCGTATCAGAGGTAGAAAAAGTAAGCAAATATCTTACTTGATTAAAAGTAATAATACCACAGTGTAGAAAAACACACATTTACAAGTAAAACTCCTGCATTCAAAACATGACTCAATTAAAAGAACAAAAGTATTTACATCAAAATAAGTACAAAAATTGAAAGTACTCACTCTGCAGATTTGGCAATTTACAGAATATTATGTATTATATTGGTGGATTATAAATGATATCTGAAAATAATTTAGATTTTGCAGCTGGTATAGGTGGAGATAACTTGATTGAATGTTTTATACTGCAATCCATTATAAAAAGCTTTAATCATTCATTTAATTTTCGAATTAATTATATGAACTCGCAAAGTAACCACTAACTTATCTTGTCAAATAAATGTAGTGGAATAAAAGGTTCAGTATTTTCCTCCAAAATGTAATGCGTTAGAATTTTGAAGTAGCATAAAATAGAAATACTCAAGTACAGTTCAAGTACAAATACCTCAAACATTTAAGGAAGTACAGTACTTGAGTAAAGGTAGTAAATAGTAAATCTTGAAGAACTAAATCCAGATTGAGTCATGTTTTCAAAATCATACTAAGAGGTTAAAGTCTGTGTATGAAAAATGTCCCAAAAAGTCAGTGATTTTATGATTTATGATTAATATTGCTGCTGCATTAATGTTTATGCCATGCAACAATAAAACAAAAACTCAATGATTTAACGTACTTTTCTGTAAGTAGGACTCTGATTTTACTGCTCTACATGTCATGCTCTTAGTTTAATCTACAGCAAGGCATCATATTGATAAGAACATTTGATAATATATTTGTGTCGCTGACCTGTGAGAACCACGTATCTCTAAAATAAATATACACTGTGTGTGCGCGTGCATGCATTTATGGACATGCATATAGTGACAGTAAAAAAAACAGCTATTTAATTTTAAATAATATTGTATTAATCCATACATAAAGCTATAAAATGTCAGAAAATTGTAAAATAATGTCTCAATATCCACCGTCAAAGAGGATTTTTTGAAACAACAATTTCAATTAGACCAACACTTAAAACCTCAAATATAATGAAAGTAAAATTACATAAAAGAGAGGAGAGAAAAACTGACAAATCCTCACTCGTGACAAGCTACACATTTATGACCCAAACGATGAATCAATGATCACAATGATTATAAATTAGATTACATATTGAAACATGAATTAATGGACCAGTTATGTGTTGATTCTCTCCATGTCGATCACCATGTCTGAGTCTGTACACATGGTCTGTACAGTATGTTCCTTCACACTGGGAAGCAGGAGTTTACAGGGTGTACCTGAACGCAGCATCTCTCTCCTCATGGCATCCAGGGCTTTTGTTGGTCCCCGGCTTTTGTTGTCTCTCTCCCTCCCTCTCTCTCTGCTGGATATATGTTCACATTCAGTTCATTTTGAATTCACCTCCCTCTGATCCACATTAGACATCATGCATTATCATCCATCCTCAGAGTAACACTCACACACACTGATATGATTTTGCATGTTGACAGTCATTTCCCCCCAGACTTTGACACTGTTATTGATTTATTTAGGCCTACCTAAATGTATAGCACCCCTCCCTCCCTCCTCCTCCTTCCTCCCTCCCCCCCCCCTCCCCAGCGCTCCTGTGAATGGATGCTTTGTTTGAGGATCCTGGTCCCAGTCTGACTGCTGCTGCTGCTTTGCATTAATCAAGTACAGTCTGAGAAAGAAATAACAATTCAAATCCCACCAACCAGGTCTGGGTCAGATGTGTGGAAACCATTCAGGGCGTGTCAACACATGACAAATAATGTCCCCACCCAAAGAATCACAAAAGAAAAGACTAAATTAATTAATTCAGCAGTATCAAACAGGAATACAATACATTTCATGTGAAAACAAATCTAACTTAATGCAAATAAATCGGATTAAATCACTCTCATTCCCCCAATTCACAATATCTTTTTACAAAATGGGAATATTCTATTTAAACCTTCACAAATATACTATAAACGTGGCTTATCTTTGACCTGCTAAAATCTATTATTGCTTTGTATTTGTAATGTTTCTCTTGTATACTAATTAGATTGTTAAAGCTTTAGATAATTGGTGAAGACATATTCATTTTTTCCCTGTTTTATATATTTTAATTGAGTTAATTCTCTTTGTTGTGTTTATTCTTCAAGACTCTTAAAGCCTTATGATAGCCATTTGGCAGTTCTTTTTTTTATATTTTAATGAGTATAATGCTGACCTTTTTGAGGTGGCATTGAACTCAATCTTATCCTTTATTGGTTTTACTGACACTGATGTCCTATATGTTTAAGAAATAACTGATAGAAACTCTGAAAACAGTCAATTGTAAAACCAGTATCTAAAGCCTCTCTAGCATCCTCTAGAGGAAATCTTAACACACACACACACACACACACACACACACACACACACACACACACACACACACACACACACACACACACACACACACACCATGTATACATCACTTCAGGGGACATTACATTGACTTACATGCATTTCCTGGAGACTTATCCTGACCTTAACCATAACCAACACATGCCTAACCCTAACCCTTACCCTTCACCTTACCCTAACCCTAATCCTAAACCTAACCAAGTCTTCACCCTAAAATGAATGATTCCCCTCATGGGGACCTCCAATTTGTCCCCATAAGGGAAGCCAGTCCCCACACGTGACTGTGTAAACAGATGTAGGTCCCCACAAGTATAGTAATGCTAGGCCACACATACCCCCCCCCACACATACACACTCACTCACTCACTCACACACACACACACACACACACACACACACACTCACTCACTCACTCACTCACTCACTCACTCACTCACTCACTCACTCACTCACTCACTCACTCACTCACTCACTCACTCACTCACTCTCACACACACACACACACACACACACACACACACACACACACACATACATACACACACACACACACACACACACACACACACACACACACACACACAGGCCTAGGACACGGTGAAGAAAACAGTAAAGTTTCCACTCAGTCCTACGGAAACCTTAGTAGTGTGTGTGTGTGTGTGTGTGTGTGTGTGTGTGTGTGTGTGTGTGGTGTCAGTTTCTTCTGTTGTCAGTGTTCAGTGTTGGGTGTCTCTGTCCAGGACATCTTGCAGAGATAATATCTGGAGGATATATGGAGGAGAGATAAAAGAAGATAAACTAATATGAGAACAGAGGACACTTGTTTAGATGAATCTCAATCTGAGCCATAAAGTCTCTCAGGTTACCTTCTCTTAAAAACAGACTCTGAATCAGCGAACTGACGGTGACTCAGCATTTAGGCGACGTCTCTCTCATCTACAGGTAGGACTGATGGACGTCCTTCTAATAACAGCTTTCTGTTCTACATTGTCTCTGTTTTTTTCTAATTGACTTCATTGTATATTTGTTTATTTGTTCAATCAATTGCATTATTATTGTTATTTTTTATATATTTTAGAGCAATAATTGCAAATGACTTGATAAAAAAAGAAGAACTTACTATTCCTTCATGTCTTTTAATAGAAACAGGTGTGTAGATGGGTGTGGCCAAAGGGGACCTTGCAAAATGCACTTTCTGATGTCTTTTATACATAAATGTGTCCCCGGTGTGTCAGGGAACTCACGCAGCGTCAGAAAATAAAACCCTCTCTCTTTTCCTCTGTACCCAAATCTATAAAAACGGGGGAACAACGGAGCTGACCCAGATTTGCGTCCGATATGACGTAATATCTGAAATGTGGACCCACGGACCTATCAGAAACGTTGCTATCAGAAACAATGCCCGACTGTTTTGGACGTAATATGGTCTGTGTTTACATTAGCATCGCTAACACTCAGAGCTAACCTGTAGCCTACTGGAGAGCATGTGTGTGAAGAAGCAGGAAATAAAAAGGAACTCACCTTGTGGTATAACCGGCAAGAGAGAAAGCCTTTGAGCTCCATACTGTTTCAGAAATAATCCTTGATAATCCATGATATGGCGTTTCATCACGGCAGTATTTAGTTTAGACAGTAGCTGCCGGGTCCCTTATCAGCTCAGCACCCTCCTTTAAAAAAAAAAAAAGAACTTTGTACCCCAAATCAGCACTTTTGAAACAGGAAGTGAAATAGAGGGATATGAGGTATGGCTAGAATGGGTGACCTGTTGGTTTTTTGAGAAAAACACTTCATAGACATGTTTTTTATATATTTGTATATATCTGAGACCTATGCTATTGCCTAAAAATAGCATGATAGATGAACTTTAAGTAGAAGTGTTGTTTATGGACTCAGGTTTAGTTCTTAACAACTTAGTGCAAAGTATAAGAGTTCCTAATATTGTGTGTGTATTGCCCTCTACTGGTTGAAACCATCTATTGCATTTGAATGTTGCTATTGACTGATCTGGAGTCAGCTTTCCAATCAGTAAAAGTACATTTCCTCTCATACTTTTACTCAAATATAGTCATATTGACAATGCAGGACTTACCTGTTAAAGAGTACTTTTTACAGCGTGGTATTAGTACTTTAACTTTAGAAAAGACCCTGAGGTACCTACAGTTTTATGTATTGATCAGACACACATATTAAAGGTTTGGTACAAAGCAATCTTTAGACCCGATGAGCAAAAGTCAACAAAGAAATCCTTTTAAAAGTAATCTTTTTAGTGCCCAGTTTGAATCATGTAATCTTATTAAACATCCCAGTGATCATGAATCCACTTCTTCATAGAAAACAACCAAGGAAACAATCAGAAATATATGCTTTAATGTAACAGAAAACATGATAACTGTTAATGCATTGAAGAGACTTTTTTGTTGGGTTGGCAGCAAAAGTGATCAAATGTGAAAGTGCAGCAGTGTCACGGAGGAACTGAGCTATATTCTGAAAATGGGAGATTAATACTTGAGTTAAAATATGTGAGCATAATCTGGAAGATAGCTTTTTTATGATTGTGATATAAACTGCCTCCAGATCAGCCAATATAAAAAAGTTAATATGTAATAGCCAGTGTCAACCATAAGAGGGTCTTAGCCTTGCATTCAAAACAACTACATTCTGATAATTTGCACTAAACAAGTCTACAGAAACACTTCTGTAATTAGATTAACTTCTGCACCTCTTGCAGAATCTATACTCTACTTAGTAAGTAAGTAAAACATTATTTATATAGCACCCTTTTCAACACGGATGTACAAAGTGCTTTACAGTACAGGTGTACTGTCATGACACAATTCAAAGTACAGCTATAAAATGTAGAATAAAAGGCATAAAAAAAACGCAGGTAACACATAGGATAAAACACCAATGAAAGACAGCTACTAACTCACCTCCTCGGAAAAGGTGGGTCCTTAACTGCCCCTTAAAAATGTCTATTGTTCTCTTAGTTTCTGGGGGAGTTCGTTCCAAAGCCTCAAAGGCACGGTTCCCCTTAGTCTTTAGCCTGGTTCGGGGCACCCTTAGGAGGCCTTGCTCGGAGGACCTCAGGGCCCGGGTTGTGCTGTGAGGGTGGATCAGGTCATCAATGTAGGCCGGGGCTTGGCCATGGACTGCTCTATATGTGAAGAAGACCAATAAGTACTTACGAGTATCATCTCAAAGTAACAAATACTGGAAAAAGAGTCTGTCTGCAAACATAGGGGCAAAAGCACAATACAAGGAACTCAAATACTTTGCACTGAACTGACAAGATTTCAACTTCAATCCATAAACTATTACCCATCCATATCAATAGTTTTTACTCTGTCTGCTCTTACCCTCTCCCTCTTTACATTGATTCTTCTCCTCAGTGATGTCCGGTTCTGGAGCTGCTGTGAGGCTGCACGAGTTCAGAGACGATGGACCCACGGTAACACCAAAGTGAGTGAAAATATATTTCTAAAATGTAAAAAATAACCATGACATTTATAAATCAGGTTCATATTTTTGAATGAAATGTTTTTGATGAAAAATGGGGAGAATGGATAAGATACAGAACATAACACATTTCGAATTAACCTCCACTTGAATGTGACAATTAATTTACGTATGCTTTTTAATCATGCATCTCTTATTGTTTAACTATAGCATACAAAATATTGTAGAATTGTATTTAGTTTTCTTTTATTTAATTTGGGGATTCTTATTTAGTTTTCTTTCTTTTGTCTTGTATGTACTTTAGTTTAAACTCTATCCCATGTTGTTATGTATGTAAGGAAGAGGATGAGTGCCACAGGTGAATTTTAGTTTTTAATTTTAATTTTAGAGTTGAAGATTTGAACAACTTAAAAAAGAAAAAAATCACTTTTGGTCAGATACAAAAAAAAGTTCAAATGTGGCAATTATTCTCTTTCGCATATATTTCTTAAAATGCAAGTAAAAAATCAATTTAGGTGAAAAGCGGCATGAAGCCCTCCAAATTTTTATTTAATCCTTTGAAAAGGTACTGATACGTATTTTTTTCTAGGTAGTTTAACTGTTTATTTCATGTTTCAGGTCGTCTCGTGTCGGGAGAGATGTGCAGGGATTATATCCAGGACAGCTGGGTCGACTCCACATTGCCCCCTCAAAGGATTCTGGGTAAGGCTCTGCCGTTTAAAATGAGAATACAAATCATAAATCCTTTAAATATACTGCGTTACATCTGCAGAAAGAGGCAAAAGTGAAATAAGTAGAATAATGTGTTAAATAAGAAAGACAGGAACATGTAGCATAAAATCAAATGTGTACAAAACCATATCAGATCAAATATACTGTTATATTTATGTATATCTGATCATTAAGATGTTTTTTTCTGATCTAAAAGCTTTCGAAGAGAAAGCCAATACTTTTATTAAAGGGGACCTATTATGCATGTGTCCCCTCTTCTTCATGTGTCTTCTACATCAACATGTGTCCCCTCTTCTTCATGTCTCTTCTACATCAACATGTGTCCCCTCTTCTCCATGTCTCTTCTACATCAACATGTGTCCCCTCTTCTCCATGTCTCTTCTACATCAACATGTGTCCCCTCTTCTTCATGTCTCTTCTACATCAACATGTGTCCCCTCTTCTTCATGTCTCTTCTACATCAACATGTGTCCCCTCTTCTTCATGTCTCTTCTACATCAACATGTGTCCCCTCTTCTCCATGTCTCTTCTACATCAACATGTGTCCCCTCTTCTTCATGTCTCTTCTACATCAACATGTGTCCCCTCTTCTTCATGTCTCTTCTACATCAACATGTGTCCCCTCTTCTCCATGTCTCTTCAACATCAACATGTGTCCCCTCTTCTCCATGTCTCTTCAACATCAACATGTGTCCCCTCTTCTTCATGTCTGTTCTACATCAACATGTGTCCCCTCTTCTCCATGTCTCTTCTATATCAACATGTGTCCCCTCTTCTTCATGTCTCTTCTACATCAACATGTGTCCCCTCTTCTCCATGTCTCTTCTACATCAACATGTGCCCTCTCTTCTTCGTGTCTCTTCTACATCAGCATGTGTCCCCTCTTCTTCATGTCTCTTCTACATCAACATGTGTCCCCTCTTCTTCATGTCTCTTCTACATCAACATGTGTCCCCTCTTCTTCAAGTCTCTTCTACATCAACATGTGTCCCCTCTTCTTCATGTCTCTTCTACATCAACATGTGTCCCCTCTTCTCCATGTCTCTTCTACATCAACATGTGTCCCCTCTTCTCCATGTCTCTTCTACATCAACATGTGTCCCCTCTTCTTCATGTCTCTTCTACATCAACATGTGTCCCCTCTTCTTCATGTCTCTTCTACATCAACATGTGTCCCCTCTTCTCCATGTCTCTTCAACATCAACATGTGTCCCCTCTTCTCCATGTCTCTTCAACATCAACATGTGTCCCCTCTTCTTCATGTCTGTTCTACATCAACATGTGTCCCCTCTTCTCCATGTCTCTTCTACATCAACATGTGTCCCCTCTTTTTCATGTCTCTTCTACATCAACATGTGTCCCCTCTTCTTCATGTCTCTTCTACATCAACATGTGCCCTCTCTTCTTCGTGTCTCTTCTACATCAGCATGTGTCCCCTCTTCTTCATGTCTCTTCTACATCAACATGTGTCCCCTCTTCTTCATGTCTCTTCTACATCAACATGTGCCCCCTCTTCTTCGTGTCTCTTCTACATCAACATGTGTCCCCTCTTCTTCATGTCTCTTCTACATCAACACGTGTCCCCTCTTCTTCATGTCTCTTCTACATCAACATGTGTCCCCTCTTCTTCATGTCTCTTCTACATCAACATGTGTCCCCTCTTCTCCATGTCTCTTCTACATCAACATGTGTCCCCTCTTCTTCATGTCTCTTCTACATCAACATGTGTCCCCTCTTCTCCATGTCTCTTCTACATCAACATGTGTCCCCTCTTCTTCATGTCTCTTCCCTTTGATTCCACATTCAAATATATACATATTTGTTTTCTGTTTAGTTTCATTTTCTAATTTATTGGACATTTTAATTTGGTGATTGTGTTTATTTTAATTCCTTTATTTCTTTTATTTGATATGTTTAATACTCAATCTTCTTTAACTTATTACATTTATATACATATTTTATTCTATTTTATATAGATTCTATTTTTTTATCTGTACACATTTTATTGTACATTTTGCTTTATTTCTCTTTATTAATTTATGTTTTTATCGCACATTTTTACTTTAACTTCTTATGGTTAAATACATATTTCATTTTTTCCCTTCATTTTAACCTATGTTTTATTTTAATCTAAAATGTAGCATCTCACAAAATCCCATTTCCCCCGGTATTCTGATTCTGAAACATAAATAAGTGTCTCTCGTCTCTCTTGTGGACATGTTGCAGCTTCAGTCCTCTCAGTGGAGCGTCTCCGTCCCTCTACGAGTCTCCAGATCCTCCGTATGGAAACGTCCAGCAGAGCTTTGACCTCCGAACCCTGAGAGCGCTGTCTGTCCTCCGTCCTGCTGTCCGTCCTCAGACATCGTATCAGGAGCACTTCGGTCTCCTCTCTTTCCTCAGTAATCCACAATGATACACTCCTGAGTCCTGCCTGATAGCGCTGATGGAGTGCAACAGTGAACACCCTGTGTGTGTGTGTGTGTGTGTGTGTGTGTGTGTGTGTGTGTGTGTGTGTGTGTGTGTGTATGTGTGTGTGTGTGTGTGGGTGTGTGTGTGTGTGTGTGTGTGTCCATAGCATTACTATCCTCGTGGGGACCTAAATATGTTTACACAGTCAAGTGTGGGGACTCGCCTCCCTTATGGGGACATAAGGAAGGTCCCCATAAGGGGAATCATTAATTTTAGGGTGAAGATTAGACTTGGTTAGGTTAAGGGTAAGACATGTGTTGGTTATGGTTAAGGTTAGGATTATTCTCCAGGAAATGCATGTAAGTCAATGTAATGTCCCCTGAAGTGATGTAAACATTGTGTGTGTGTGTGTGTGTGTGTGTGTGTGTGTGTGTGTGTGTCTGTGTGTGTGTGTGTGTGTGTGTGTGTGTGTGTGTGTGTGTGTCTGTGTGTGTTTGTATGTCTGGGAGGGAGGGTTGGGTTTGTTTTATTTTGTTTTTATTTTATTTCTGTTTGTCTGTATTATTGTTAATATTTGTAGCTTACATATATATTCTGTATTCTGCATTTTGTAAGTAATTGCTATTGTCTATTTCTTCTTTTTCTTATGTACTTTTAGTTATTTTATTAAACTAAATAAATAAAATGTTGTGCTTGTACATGTTATGTTTTAATCTCAATACAAATGTGATCACAAAAAAAAAAGTAATCCACAATAATGTTATCAAAACCCTTTCAGGATGTGTGAATTATTCCAGTAAGTACTGTACCTAACTTAAAATCCAAAGTACGTGTAGTTTAAGTGTTTCTATTTTATGTAACTTCTACTCCCTTACATATTAAAGCTACATGTTGTGTTTATTTACCATATGAAGGAAACAAAAGAAAGATACTGTTGTCAATAAAGTTGACCTCTAGGGGGAAATCATAAGCAAACCAACAGTAAATAAAACATTTTTTATATTTACAAAATCCCCTCTCAATTCAATTTGTTCGTTATTTTGTTATGTATGTTTATTTTCCTTTTTTCCTAATGTCTCCTCTCATTGTTTCTATTAACAATATTTGAATTCTTCCAGTGAAGCAAGTGCATTAACTCAAGCACTCTACTTAGGTTAAAAAGTGTTTCTATGTATGTAACTTCTACTCACTTACCTCTTAACGGTTAATATTGTCATTGCTTCTACACTATGTTACTACTCATTGATTTGATCAACTCTAGATCAGGGCTCTCCAACCTTTTTTAGGATGTGAGCTACTTTCAAAAAAGAAAACAAGTTGTGCGCTACTTTTACTCCTATATTTAGCACATTTTAACATTATTATATGCTTACCTTTAACCTTTGTGTGCTGTTTGGGTCTGTGGGACCCGTTTTCAGTGTTTACTAAAAGAAAATGTATGCAATTAATTATTTTAACCTGCTTTATTTGGGGGCTGGAGCTCACATGCTCTAGGGGGGTCCGGGGGCATGCAGCCCCGGGAAGGTTTATTTTTAAATGTTGAAGTGAAAAGCATCAATCTGGTGCACTTTGAGCACAACATGAATTTATGGATACAGCTCTCAACACTATGTTACCTAGTTAGCATTCTTTCTTTTTATTTAAATAGATAAAGGTGTGCTCTCCCTAGCTTTCTCGCTCATTCTCTCTCTCTGTCTCGCTCGCTGGCTCACAGAGGCTGTGTGCGATGACGGCTTGCGTTAAAAGAACATATTTGTAAAGTTGGGGGGCACAAACGGGATTTCGAAAAGTGCGGGGGGAAATGTCCCCCCTGTCCCCAGTGGAAATTACGCCATGCGTGTGTGTGCGTCAAGTGCAATAAATATATATATACAAGTTGCAACACACACAGAGAAAAGCTCTGCCCCTCATGTGTTGTATAGGCTGGCATGATAGGCTGTGTTCAATGGGACTGATGTGTTGTGTAGATTCCGCCAGAAGGAAAGGTCAAACTCCTTATGAAGCGGTGAGGTGCCGCATTGCTTTCCTTCCAGACTGCAACGCTGGTCCCGCAAATCAAGCAAGAATGTGATCGGTCGATATTCATTGTGGGGGGGGTGGGGGGTGGAGGAGGGTTGTTAGATATATATAGAGTTGTAGTAAGTAGATAGAGTTCGCTATGATTGATGTTTCGTTTATGCATAGGATAGATTGTTTTAATTACATTTCTTTTTTTTCTGTGTGTAATTTTTACATTTTGGATTTGCTTGGCGAGCTACTTATTGAGGGCTTGCGAGCTACTGGTAGCTCGCGATCAACGTGTTGGAGACCCCTGCTCTAGATTAAGGGAAAAAAACCTATCATTGTCAATAATAGGTTTATTAACCTCTAAGGGGAAATCAACAAGTGTCATGTCTCGAAAAATCATTTTAAAGTTGTATTCTTTGAATGAGCTTTTGTCATGTCCCTTTGTCTTGTGCCTTCCTGTATATTTTGAAAAGCCATTCTCCCTCTCGTCTCAGGTCACTGTGCTCCCCGCCCCTATGTGCCTCCTGCGTTTGTGATTGTCTACCCCACCCTGATTGTTTCCACCTGTGCCCCTTACCTTGTGTGTGTATATCGTCTTAGTCTCCGCCTGTCCTGTGTCAGTTCGTCTTCTCTCATGACTCGACATACCAGCGTACCTTCAAGCCCGATCCATGTCCGTTGTGTCACGGCTTGGCTCTCAGCCATAACAAACGCAGCGATGAGACGACGACGTGAGTACGGAAAAAAGAGGAGTTTATTCACACTCCCCAAAACAACCGACCACCAAACAGGGTTAACAAGCTCTGTGCAGGAGGATAGCTGTTCCGGGCTGCTCTTCCTCCTACGTTCCCCCGGGCAGAGAGAGAGCCACTGCAACCTACTTAGACCCTTTATGGAGGCGCTGATCAGATTGGGAGCACCTGGAGAGAGGCTGCACCTGGATACAATCAGGGAGAGAGAAGCACACACACACACCCACACACAAAGGCACACCCACACCAGCATAGACAGTGAAGCAGGGGTCGTCACAATTGTTTTGTTTTAATTTCCTTATGGTAGTATTTTTAGTTTTCCTCGAAAGAGTGATTTTTTGTTCTCTGTTTTGTTACTGTGAATTAAGAGTTGTGCAATTGGGTTCATGCCTCTGAGTTCAGCCCTAGACAACAAGCAACTCAACAGTAAATAAAGTTCTATTTTTAAAATATTAAAACAATTCTCCTCTCCATTTAATTAGGTATTTATTTGTATTCATTAATTACTTCATTATTATTTTTTTGTTATTTTTATTTGACTATTTATTTATTATTATTTCTCATGTCTTCTTTCATCATTTCTATAAACGATGTGGATTCAGCTTAAGGGAAATTGGAACAAAAACCGTATTCTAAAGTGTGAACATGTTTGTATAAGTGGCTGAAACTGAATAATATGTAAATATTTATATATAAAATCAGATAAATAGCTGCAAAACTGAAGTACACTGAATAATAACCATTTGTTAAATCCTGTTTTACAAAATAAAGGATCAAATGTTCCTTTGTGTTTCCTACTTATTTAATTAAATACAGTTATCATGAAAAGTGCTCTTTTTAAAATGTTAGGATTTTTGGGTTTCAGCGACAAATAAAAAATGACTTTATAGAATATGATTAATCGCTTCAGATGAAACAATAGCTAAAGGAGTTACAGTCAGCACAACGTTACACATCTACAGCAGTAAAAGGTGACATAAACATTAATGCAGCTATTAACTTAAAATCACTAAAACACTGACGGGGAACATTTGACTGCACAATGAATACTTTTACTTTCCAAACTTAGTACATAAAGTAGTCGTTAAGCAGAATGGCCTGTTTTAGAAAGGCATAAATAAGATGCAGCTGCAAAAGTAAAAGTAGAAGTACTCAGATGTTGTACTTGAGTAAAAGTAGAAGTACTCAGATGTTGTACTTGAGTAAAAGTAGAAGTACTCAGATCTTGTTCTTGAGTAAAAGTAGAAGTACTCAGATCTTGTGTTTGATTAAAAGTAGAAGTACTCAGATCTTGTTCTTGAGTAAAAGTAGAAGTACTCAGATGTTGTTCTTGAGTAAAAGTAGAAGTACTCAGATCTTGTTCTTGAGTAAAATTAGAAGTACTCAGAACTTGTTCTTGAGTAAAAGTAGAAGTACTCAGGTCTTGTTCTTGAGTAAAAGTAGAAGTACTCAGATCTTGTACTTGAGTAAAAGTAGAAGTACTCAGATCTTGTACTTGAGTAAAAGTAGAAGTACTCAGATCTTGTGTATGAGTAAAAGTAGAAGTACTCAGGTCTTGTGTTTGTGTAAAAGTAGAAGTACTCAGATCTTGTGTTTGAGTAAAAGTAGAAGTCCTCAGGTCTTGTGTTTGTGTAAAAGTAGAAGTACTCTGATCTTGTAATTGAGTCAAAGTAGAAGTCCCAGAGTGTAGGAATACTCTGTCACAGTAAAAGTTCTGCATTCAAAATGTTCCTCAAGTGAAAGTAGAAAAGTGTTATCATCTAAATATAGTGAAAGTAGCGACATTAAAAGTAGTCATTGTGCAGATTGGTCCATTTCAGAATAATATGTTTTATAATGATTGATCATGAAAGTGTTCTCAAAGCTGGTAAAGGAGCAGCTAGTTTGAATGACTTTGTATACTGCAGGGTAGCTTGTGGATTTGCTCCAGGTGGAACTAAAGTCTGATTCAACACTTGATTATATTTCACATCATTCATCCACATCTGTAAAGTAACTAAAGGTATTAAACACATGTAGTGGAGTAAAAGTACACCATGTACCTCTGAACTGGAGAGGAGTAAAAGTACAAAGTAGCAAAACATGGAAATGCTGAAGTAAGGTACAACTACCTTGCTTCAGTAAATGTACTTAGCTATCTTGTGAATCCCCCAGTCCAAACATTTCTTCATGGCGATCAATGATGGGATGCATGCACCGTAAAGACCAGAACACTGCTGCAGAATGTATGATGTAATAATGTAATGTACTAACTTCTCACACTCCCTCTGCAGTAACTGAAAGCCCCCCCCTCACACACACACACACACACACACACACACACACACACACACACACACACACACACACACACACACACACACACACTTAAATGTAAAGAATACATTGTAAGCATTGAATACAAAATGCAGAAACCAAAGCATAACATTAAAATATCAGTAATAATCATAAACTGATGATATGATGACGGTGACTGTTATTTTGTATATATTATTCTATTTATTGTTGTGTTTTTTATCTTACGTAATGTGTGCATAAGTGTATATGTGTCTGTTGATTGTGTATATAGGATATACATATGTTATACATATCGTTGCACATATCTGTATATTGTATAATTTTTAAATTCAGGATTGTTGGAAACGTCATTTTGATCTCTCTGTCTGTAAACACAAACCGAGTAAGATTGATATTGAAGTTGACTTTGATGGTCTGATAAAAAAAAGGCTTTTTTAACCAATGACCTTTACTTTTGGAACTTAAAGTACATTTTGATACTTTCATATTTCTTCACCATCTGAGAAAGTTTACCAACTATACTTTTGGACTGTTTTTGTCCATCATGCACAAAGTCCTGAGGCGTGACATAAGTATAAATACCCGTGTGTGTAAGATTAGAGTGTTATCGTGTGAAGACAAAATACATGTGTCATGTTCTGTGACATGAAAGCACCTGTTCAGGTACGGTATGTCCTGGTGGATGTTTGTCTCTTACAGAGGTCACAATGACACAAAGAGTGTGAGTTTGCAGAAAGAGACGGAGAACCAGTCCGACAGCATCCCTGAACGCTGAGTCATCTTCATGGTATACAGATGTTTTGCACTACTTTTTATTTTGTATTTTATTATATATGTTGCATCGTTTGAGGGTCTCAGGTCAGAAGAATTTCATTGCCAGTTCTACAGTGTAGCTTTGTGCATATGACAAAACATTGCATGGAAACACATTTGACTACATTGTGGGGGATTTTTTTTTAGAGACAGCCGTTTGAGAAATGTGCCTCAAGCTAGTCATAGCAATTAAATACATTCACTCTACATAGGTTCAAATTCCACTTGTATTTGACTTTGACTTTCATGGTTCTTGGCAGGAGACATACGGTATGAGGTCCGACTGGAAAAGTGGGCTTTAAAAAGTTCAAAACAAAGCACCTGCCTGAGGTAAAGTTTTCACGCTTCTTTCACAGGGTTAGTCCTCGATGTGATATCAATTTTATCTGACAGCTTTTTAGCTTTACCAGAGTTAGATATAAATAGTCCCTGGGAAGGGAACAGTACAGGAGAGGATCAGGGACACATGAAAAAAATACATCAGTCTCAAAATCGGATTTTTTTCTCAGAATTCAGATTGTTTTCTCAGAAAAAAGTCAGAATTCGCAAAATAAGGAAAATGTGTGACTCTAAAGTCAGAATTCTGACCTTTTTCTCAGGTGAACAGAATCAGATAATCAAACAGTGGGAAAACACAGAGACAGGAAATAAAACAGACACAGCAGGGGGTGAACACTTTCAAAATAAAACAGGAAACACTGGCAGATCATGACAAGGTGTTTACGTCCATGCGTGATTATCAGGTTTACTTCCGGTTATTACCCGTCCCCTTGTGTGTTATGAAGGTTTTTCTGCAGAGTCACAAAATCTCAAAGTACAACCTGTAGCGAGTAAAACTCTAACACAGAAAAGACCTGTCTATGCTGCCCCAGAACGCCTCGTTGGACATTTCTCTTTTTCCATTTCTCTTTTTCCATTTCTTTCTTCCGGGAACCGCATGACGTCGTACGGTTCCCGGAACCAAAATGGACCAATCCGCGGAGCTCCTCACACACCAGGAGCTTTAGCATACATTTTCAACTAACAGGGAGGAGTCCCATTGACTTGCATAGAGATACTGGCTCGTAATAGGCGAGTTGGGATCACGGAGAAATGCTCTCCGCAGACCCATTCTCACAGCGTTTATAAACCATGCAGTTATACAGTTTGCAATGATGAGTCCTATAGGGTGCATTTGATATATAACGCAGTGCAGCATGGTAGAGTGGGTCAAGTTTGGCCAAAACAGTGGGACAGGCAAATCTATAAATGGTATCACCGTAGTCCAGCTGGGACAGGAATAAGCCAGAGACCAACCTTTTACGGGATGAAGTTGAAAAACAACATTTAAGTCTGAAAAGGAAGCCAAGAGTGAATTTCAATTTCTTTGTTAGAACTTCAATATGGTGTTTGAAGTTCAGATTTCTGTCCAACCAAAAGCCCAGATATTTGTAGGTATCGACAAACTCAACAGAGACGCCATCAAGGGTGTCAATGGAGAGGCAAGAGGACGCTGACTTGGGAGCAAAAAGAAAAAAGCAAGATCAAGTGTATGTTAGAGGAACTTAAGCACATTGTCTTCATTAATTTTAATGTTATGTTCTTCTTATTACAGACACATGCATTTCCTAACATTCGGCCTATATGCTGTAAAATGTATTATCTCTTCGATTTACACACGGCATCTATTGCACGTCTGTCCGTCCTGGGAGAGGGATCCCTCCTCTGTTGCTCTCCCTGAGGTTTCTCCCATGTTCCCCTTTAAACTGTGGGTTTTCTCTGGAAGTTTTTCCTTGTACGATGTGAGGTAGAAGGCCCGTCTACACTACAGGCATCAAAAAATCTTGATGCTGGGCGTGTCTGAAGCTTGGCGATTTTTTGCGAACAACGCGACCAACAACCAATCACATGAATCTCCCGCCCCCGACATACAAAGCAATAGCAATGTTAAAACGAAGTAAACTGGATATAAACTCTCCAAACAGGCGAAAAACCTACCAGTTTCACCCACTGTCTCTGCCACCTCCCTCCATGCCTGGTTCCTCCGGTTTGTATCCCGGTAAATAGTTATGGTCGTAAAGAACCGGGTGATTTGCTACCGTAATATCTCGTTTAGAATATGAGGAAATGAACTGCGGTCTGGCTCTCCCAGCTTGCACGCGGTTTGATTGGCTGCGCTTGCACTGGCGGGATTTGCATAAACGGGATTTGAACATTGTTCAACTTTTGATGCCGATACGGTACGTCTACACTACAGGCATCAAAAAATGCTTTCAACGCTTCGCCCATTCACTTGAATGGGGTGACGTAGAAGATTTGTAATCTTCGCCGAACTGCATTGTGGGGAGCATGGCATGGCTTTGCAAGCATCACGAGCATCTATCGGCATCAAAAGTTGAACAATGTTCAACTTTTGAGGCTCGATGCTTGGCATCAGCCAATCAAATCCCGTTTATGCAAATCCCGCCAGTGCAAGCGCAGCCAATCAAACCGCGTGCAAGCTGGGAGAGCCAGACCGCAGTTCATTTCCTCATATTCCAAACGAGATATTACGGTAGCAAATCACCCGGTTCTTTACGACCGGAACTATTTACCGGGATACAAACCGGAGGAACCAGGCATGGAGGGAGGTGGCAGAGACAGTGGGTGAAACTGATAGTTTTTTCACCTGTTTGGAGAGTTTATATCCAGTTTA
This sequence comes from Notothenia rossii, assembly GCF_949606895.1. Lineage (NCBI taxonomy): Eukaryota > Metazoa > Chordata > Actinopteri > Perciformes > Nototheniidae > Notothenia > Notothenia rossii. The sequence goes on along the minus strand of NC_136912.1, from coordinate 7,035,164 downwards.
CTTCGTTTTAACATTGCTATTGCTTTGTATGTCGGGGGCGGGAGATTCATGTGATTGGTTGCTCGCAAAAAATCGCCAAGCTTCAGACACGCCCAGCTTCAAGATTTTTTCATGCCTGTAGTAGATGCTCGCTTGCAAAGCCATGCCATGCTCCCCACAATGCAGTTCGGCGAAGATTAAAAATCTTCTACGTCACCCCATTCAAGTGAATGGGCGAAGCGTTGAAAGCATTTTTCGATGCCTGTAGTGTAGACGGGCCAGACAGAGGGTGTCGTTTTTCTCACGCTGATATTCTGAACAATCTGTGCTGTTGTATTTGCTGTAAAGTGTCTCTACTGTAGGCTTTTTTCATTATATGTACAGCACTTTGGCTCGACCAAAAATCGTTTATAAATGTGCTATATAAATAAAACTTGATTTGATTTGATTTGAATCGTATGGTAGTGTTTTGTATGTATCGTGCTGCATCTTTTCTCATGGCATTGCATTGTATCATATCGTATCTTATCGTATCCTATCGTATTGTGTCGACTTGCATCGTATCCTATTGAATCTTAACTACTGCCTCTCATCATATTGCAATCGCATCATATTGTATCGTAACATATCCTATCAAATATTATCGTATCTTATCCTGTCTTATTGTATCATTTTATATTGTATCGTATCAAATATTCATGTTGTGTCGTATTGCATGATCATTATTGTATTGTATCGTTTTGTATAGTATATATATATAATATTCAACTAAAATACTTTTTCAATGTGTGTGCTAAAGTTGAGCGTTGGGGGGCCAATGACAGAAATGTGAGGCAAACAAATTATTCAAAAATAATATAATGACAATTAAATAATAATAATAATAATAATAATAATAATAATACATTATTATTACATTCATATAATAAACAATTTTTTTCTTAAACTTGTCAACCTTATGCAAAAAGTGCTTTCTAGGTTAAAGATTGAGTGAACAATAAATTAGAAATGCAATCCCCCAACGTACACACATTAAAACAGGCCTTCATTGAAAAAACGATCAGATTTAAAACAGATAAAACTGCTTAATATTTGAAACACAAGCTAATGCGGGAACAGTCAGAAACCATGACAACTGGTAGAGCAGGTTGGTCTCCAGTGGAGTTGGCTATATAAACCCTGACGTGCCGTCTCAGACATTCAGCCTCAGAGATCATCTACACACTCGAGACAGAACGTTACTTCTTGAACTTGGTAAGAACTTTTCTTCGATCTTCTTTTTGATATTTATAATTTTTTGTTTTAATTATTTGTATTGCTACATTGTCAATGCTATTTTTTGTAGTGCTGTTGGACGAGTTTCCGTTTAATTATATTTTAATGTTACATGTTTTAAATATTTATTTGTAACTTATATTAAATATTTATAATATTTAATGTTTATTTAAAAAGCAAATAGGCCATATTAAGCTCATGTTCAGGTGTATATCAGTATGTAGTGTCTCTACTTTAAAGAGTCCTCTCCTGCTGATGTTCAGGTGTATATCAGTATGTAGTGTCTCTACTTTAAAGAGTCCTCTCCTGTCGATGTTCAGGTGTATATCAGTATGTAGTGTCTCTACTTTAAAGAGTCCTGTCCTGCTGATGTTCAGGTGTATATCAGTATGTAGTGTCTCTACTTTAAAGAGTCCTCTCCTGCTGATGTTCAGGTGTATATCAGTATGTAGTGTCTCTACTTTAAAGAGTCCTCTCCTGCTGATGTTCAGGTGTATATCAGCATGTAGTGTCTCTACTTTAAAGAGTCATCTCCTGCTGATGTTCAGGTGTATATCAGTATGTAGTGTCTCTACTTTAAAGAGTCCTCTCCTGCTGATGTTCAGGTGTATATCAGTATGTAGTGTCTCTACTTTAAAGAGTCCTCTCCTGCTGATGTTCAGGTGTTTATCAGTATGTAGTGTCTCTACTTTAAAGAGTCCTCTCCTGCTGATGTTCAGGTGTATATCAGTATGTAGTGTCTCTACTTTAAAGAGTCCTCTCCTGCTGATGTTCAGGTGTATATCAGTATGTAGTGTCTTTACTTTAAAGAGTCCTGTCCTGCTGATGTTCAGGTGTATATCAGTATGTAGTGTCTCTACTTTAAAGAGTCCTCTCCTGCTGATGTTCAGGTGTATATCAGTATGTAGTGTCTCTACTTTAAAGAGTCATCTCCTGCTGATGTTCAGGTGTATATCAGTATGTAGTGTCTCTACTTTAAAGAGTCCTCTCCTGCTGATGTTCAGGTGTATATCAGTATGTAGTGTCTCTACTTTAAAGAGTCCTCTCCTGCTGATGTTCAGGTGTATATCAGTATGTAGTGTCTCTACTTTAAAGAGTCCTCTCCTGCTGATGTTCAGGTGAATTTTAGACTTTCCAGACCTTTTACATGCACATACATCTATATCACACACTACAGGGAAGGGAAACCCCCCAAAAGGCATAAAAGGGCCTCTTTAATATCTTCATATGTTTGCAGCTGTCCTATGAGGACCACATAACTCTAAAAGTCAACTTTTCACGAGTTTCTCAGAAAAAACGCCCTGCATGCTTTCAGCTCTGTGGAGACTCATTATCCAGCTGATGCAAAAGAGTTTTTAAATAGTCTAACAGGGCCTCTTTGCGCTGGTTACCATGTCTATAGCTATATGTAAACTCAGCTGTTCTTGTACATATCATATTCTATTTACATGTATCTAGACTTTTTGCACTACTTTGTATTTTTGTATTTGATTATATATGTTGCATTGTTGGAGGAGCTGAAGGTCAGAAGATTTTCATTGCCTTTTCTAACAACAATAACAACTTTGAATCTTTGAATCTTTGAACTGAATGTATCTAATGTTGTATTTATCGCAGTAGGGGTGCGGAGATGAAGCTGCTGGCCGTTTTGCTCGTGGCCGCCGTGCTGCCCAATCTGTCCGAGGGAAGGAAGGTCTCCAGATGTGAGATGAAGAAATCCCTGGAGGGGGAAATCAAACTGCCAACACGCCTGGAGAAGCACAGGGAGAAGATCCTGTCCCTATGTAAGGTTCACGAATGATTGGTTAGTCTGGGGAAAGAGTCAATCTGATGAAATGAGTTCATAGATCTACTTCCACTAAAAAAAACAAAAAAGCTAAATAGATTCATTAATTGAGAATAATAATAATAATAATAATAATAATAATAATAATAAAAACTATAATTAAAATAAATAAAATAAATAAATCATAATATTAATAATGCAAAATAAATAGAAAAATAAATAGATAAATAAATAATATTACAACTTATATAATTAAATACATCAATAAATACAAAAATATTAACATTTATTATTGTAAAAAATACACTTTATTTATATATTACCTTTCAAAACAAGGTTAAAAAAGCGTTATCACATAAAATAGAATACCGTTAAAAATAAATTAAAAATAAGACATTTAACAACAGCATCTAACCACAGAGTAAAACAATATAGAAAAATAAAACATAAATAAAATCGCATTAAATTCATTCTAAAAAAGTGAAGAGTAATGTTTTCTTCATTCGCTTCGTATTATTTTACAAAGCATAAAGTGTCTCTTTTTACGATTACTTAATCTCTACTTGATCTCTTTTGAGACATTTCACCATTTAGGCGACAATCACGACCAATAACATGAGGCGCGTTCACACCAAGTACTTTTCCCACAAAGGTTCCTAAGAACTACGATTTAGTTGCGTTCACACCAGAAAGTCCCAGGAATTAAATTAGTTCTAGAGAACCTTTTTTATTCCCTTTTCAGTCCCTGCTAGAGAGCAGGGACTTTCGTGGGAGAAAAAGGTTCCTGTGTCTGATTGGCTGGGCGGAATGCAAACCACGCCCTCACATTGCATTATTAGCATTAGCATTAGCTCAGCGCAGAAACGCAAAGATACTAACTTATGACAACACAAAATAAAACATGGGAGCGGTGGAGATGAGGAGGTGTCAGCGTTCTGGCCGTTTACTCGGAAGCCAGTCCCCAACTCCGGGGACTTCCGGCAAGAAGTGATGTCAGGGGCTTCATTTGCCTAATCCACCCCCAGGAACTAATTTCCGGTGTGAACGCGATCTGTACTTACTCCATGAGAACTAAAGAGTTCTCAGGAACCTTTGTGGGAAAAGTACTTGGTGTGAACGCGCCTATAGGTTCAAAGTGGTTCAATACTTTAAGAGTGTGGCCATTAAATATAATAATAAATCCTCCACTTCCAGGAAGAAACACAATCTCTGCACAAATGCAAGAAGAGATTAATTGATTGGACGAAAGTGCACGGATGAAGAGTGATGAAAAGTGCATGTTAAAGTAATATCATTTCCCTCATTGATTGTTCTCTCCTTCCTCTCACCTGTTCTCTGCAGTGATCTGTGAGATGGAACAAGGTCCGGTCTGAAAACTGACCTGGTCAAGGTGTTTGGAAAACGCCCAACTTTGATAGTCAAGCCAACATTGACCCCAATCATCCCTGAAGTCGATGCGACAAAACCTCCTAGACCTGAACCCGTTACACCCATCATCGATGAAGGAGCAGCGATAACTAAACCAATGGAGTTGGTCTCAGAAACCGACCAGGAAAGAGCAAAGCGTGACGCTGATTCTTCAGAGGAAAACCTCAGTCTGGAAGATCTCTTGGAAGAGTTAAGGGAGGGAGAGGACGAGGGTGACGACGACGACTCATGCGAGGAGGACGTTGACGACTCAAGCGGGGATGACGGCAACTCAAATGGTAGACATCGTGGACGTGGGAAGCGCTCCCCCGGTCATGGGGAGAGGCACAGGAAGCACAGGAAGCCAAAGAAGACAGAGAAGCCCAAGTCTGTCGGCTTGTACGGGATCTTCCAGTTCTCCGATAGGATCCACTGTGATTCTGGGCATAACTTGTCCAAAAACGTGTGCCAAACTAACTGCACAGGTGGGTCTTTAACAGAGATGGCAAAAGTACACACATCCTTCACTCAAGTAGAAGTACAGATACTCGTGTTTAAAAATACTCTGGTGAAAGTAGAAGTACTGACTAAACTTCTTTACTCAAGTCAAAGTAAAGAGGCTTTGAAATGTACTTCAGTAAAAAGTACCCATAACTAGCAGCTGTTTTAAAGAGTACCTGACCTCCCTTTATATTAATAGAACAATAATGTCATTGTTAGCTAATGAATGTTTCCATGGTGACCAACGGCAACATGACAACGTTTTCATTGGTCCCTCTTCTTTAGAGAAGACCAGGAAATGATGGATACACGGATCGTGTTCAAATCAATAGGCACGCAATGACTCTAAATAATAATGATCACGCCACCAAACACACATTCAAACTAAAGGAACCAGCCTGTTTGGAAAATGTGAGAAGTAGAAAGTACAGGTATTTGGGTTCAAAATGTAAGAAGTAGAAAGTACAGGTATTAGTGTTCAAAATGTAAGAAGTAGAAAGTACAGGTATTTGTGTTCAACATGTGAGAAATAGAAAGTACAGGTATTAGTGTTCAAAATGTAAGAAGTAGAAAGTACAGGTATTTGTGTTCAACATGTAAGAAGTAGAAAGTACAGGTATTTGTGTTCAACATGTGAAAAGTAGAAAGTACAGATATTTGTGTTCAAAATGTAAGAAGTAGAAAGTACAGGTATTTGTGTTCAACATGTGAGAAGTAGAAAGTACAGGTATTAGTGTTCAAAATGTAAGAAGTAGAAAGTACAGGTATTTGTGTTCAACATGTAAGAAGTAGAAAGTACAGGTATTTGTGTTCAACATGTGAAAAGTAGAAAGTACAGGTATTTGTGTTCAACATGTGAGAAGTAGAAAGTACAGGTATTTGTGTTCAACATGTAAGAAGTAGAAAATACAGGTATTTGTGTTCAAAATGTAAGAAGTAGAAAATACAGGTATTTGTGTTCAACATGTAAGAAGTAGAAAATACAGGTATTTGTGTTCAAAATGTAAGAAGTCAAAGTAAAAAGTCGTCAGAAAAATAAGTAGTGGGGTAAAGTACTGATACCAGAACAATGTACTTAAGTACAGTAATGAAGTATTTGTACTCCACTACTTCCCACCTCTGGTCTTTAATACCAGACACTTCACACCTCTATTACAAATATCTAATCGTGCTGTGTTGCATATTCACAAGTCATCTGTTTTTCAGACTCCTTCACCGATGACGACATCATGGACGACATTGAATGCCTCGTTAAGTCCACCCACTGGCTGTGAGTTCCTGCACACTGGCATCTGAAAATCTGTTTAATTTTTGAGATTGTAATACATGAATCCAATTCAGAAGAACAAAGGGAACAAAACTACTTTTTGAAACACATTGATGTATGTGAATAATGTATGGAAAGTGTGGATACTGTAGTGGGTAGTGATCATATGTTCATTTATTTGCAACAGGTGTTCTTTGTAGCATATATACATTTACAGCCTTCTTAGGTATGTCATATTTCATGTTTTAATGTTAAGATTATTCCAAAAGTATTTCAATGCTGTACAGATAAAAACTAACCATTTTAATAAAACTATAAATATATATTTTTAAATAATCAAAATAATAAATATTATTATTATTCATATACATTTATACATACATAAATAACAGTAACAGTTGTTATTATTATTATTATTATTATTATTGTTATTATTTGTTATTATTATTACTATTTTTGATTCATATCAGTTTTATTATTAAAATATATAATACATAAATAGATTAAAATAATACAAATCGTAATTATCATTGTTATTATTATGATTTATTTTATTATAATAATAAATATCATTTACATTTTTAAATAACTAAATGTATGAATAACTAAATAAATACCAGTTGTTGTGATTAATAATATCATTATTATTATTATTATTGTTATTATTAATAATGTTAATTATTACTTTTGAATTATAATAAATAACTAAATAATTTCTGTTATTATTAAATGTTATTAGTCTTCAAGGGAAAAATAATCTTATAGGACTTTGTTTTTGTGAAGATTAAGACTATAATGTTGGACTGTGCGCTGATATCTGATAACGGCTGTTTTCCCTTTTCTTTATAACTACAGGTCGTTTTTGAAGCACAGCTTGAGGTGTTCTTCTGAGACCAGTAGCTTCTTCTTTGCAACTGAGCAGCAGAAACACTGACTTCCTGCAGGAGATCACAGCACAACAAATACAAACGTGTTCAGTCTGTGATGCTTCTTTAGCAAAGCTGTTGTTTTGGTTTAATTGGGTTTGAATTTGAGGCGCAAATTCACCTGACAATGTGATTCAGTGCTTTCTTGATATTGTTTCACCTATTTAGTCAGGGATGATTTTGAAAATAAAAAAACAAAACAAACAAAAGGATTCTTGTTTTTTCTCAATATAAAAGTGTAGCTGCATGGTTTGTGTTTTGAGCATGCTGATTATACTAACCCAGTGTTTCTCAAACTGGGGGGAGCAGAGGCATGGCAGGGGGGGGGGGGGGCGCGAGAGACCAGGAGGAAAAATGGTTTAGAAGAAAAAAAGAAAAAGAAAATCATAATTTGAAAAATTATTGATTCGAAAATAATATGATACAGTACAGTAGCCTACTAGTATGTCTGGGTCTCTGTGTTTCATTCAAGCTCGGCTCTGTGTGTGCGTGTGTGTGTGTGTGTGTGTGTGTGTGTGTGTGTGTGTGTGTGTGTGTGTGTGTGTGTGTGTGTGTGTGTGTGTGTGCGTGTGTGTATGCGTGTGCGTGTGTGTGCGTGTGTGTGTGCGTGTGTGTGTGCGTGTCTGCGTGCGTGTGTGTGTTTGTGGAACGAGTCATTTTGTGTGCGTGCGCGAGAGAGAGAGAGAGGGCACCGTACCGGAGATCGTTGTTGTTAGCTTCTGGTGCTAGCGAGCTAGTGACGTTTTGGTCACGATTAATGTAAACAATTATTTCCGAGGCACACATTTATCTGATCATTATAGTTATCAAAAATTAAGACAATAAATGAAAAACAGGAATTAAATGCTATATGACAGTAAAACAAGAATACAGTTTAAAAGGGGAGTGATTTGTAAAATATCCATGAAGAAAAAGAACATCTGTTTACAGTTCTGTTTCATATGGGTGTTAAGAGAGGTATCCATAGATCTCTTCATGTTGCTCTCAAAGTGCACCAGATTGATGCTTTTAACTTCAATATTTAAAAAAAAAAAGGCCCGGGGGAATATGCCCCCGGCCCGGACCCCCCTAGAGGAGGTGAGGACCCCCCTAGAGGATGTTAGGTCCACTCCCCACATATAAAAATAGCACTTTACCCCTGCTTACACACCTATATGCCGTGAACTGATTATCGAGCCTTCATTGTAACAGTCGCGGGTACACTGTGTATTTATGTGGGGAGTGTTGCAGTAGAACATTCCACTGTAGCGACCGGTACATTAATGGGAAACCCTAAATGTTTGAGCACCCTTTATCAAACGTCAAGCTACCCCACAGCACCCTCAAAAGAAATCTCTGACGCCGCCACCGATCCTGCAACCACGTTTTGAAGAAATGTGCAGTGCAGGCTCATTGCAGCCACTAATGATTTAATAGATGAGAATAAGAATAATGCAAGATTTCTTTTCAGCACTGTAGCCAGGCTGACAGAGAGCCACAGCTCGACTGAGCCTTCTATTCCCATAGCACTCAGTAGTAATGATTTTATGTGCTTTTTTAACGATAAAATTGTTACTCTTAGAAACAAAATCAATGACCTCTTGCCTTTGACCAGTATAGTGTTATCAACAGCTCCCGGAAACGTAAGTTCTAATATTACACGAGATAGTAAACTAGAATGCTTTTCAGCCATAAACCTTGAACAATTAAATTCAATGATTCTCTCTTCTAAACCATCAACGTGTATCTTAGACCCGATTCCAACTAAGCTGTTAAAATAAGTTTTTCCATTAATTAGCACTTCTTTATTAAATATTATGAATATGTCTTTATTATCAGGCTATGTTCCACAATCATTCAAAGTAGCAGTGATAAAACCGCTTCTTAAAAAGCACAACCTCGATCCAGAGGTTTTAGCCAACTATAGACCTATTTCTAATCTTCCGTTCCTCTCAAAAATTCTTGAGAAAGCAGTCGCAAAACAGCTGTGTGATTACTTAAAAAACTATGATTTATTTGAAGATTTTCAGTCTGGCTTTAGAACACATCATAGCACAGAGACAGCTCTGGTTAAAGTCACAAATGACATTCTAATAGCCTCAGACAAGGGACTTGTCTCTATTCTTGTCTTGCTCGATCTTAGTGCTGCATTTGATACTATCGACCATGATATCCTATTGTAAAGACTAGAGCACTTAGTTGGCATACAGGGAACTGCTTTAGGCTGGTTTAGGTCCTATCTATCTGAACGCTCTCAGTTTGTACGTGTCAACGATGAATCTTCCATGCAAACCAAAGTTAGCCATGGAGTGCCACAGGGCTCAGTGCTTGGACCTATTTTGTTCACACTATATATGCTTCCGTTAGGCAATATTATAAGGAATCATTCTGTAAACTTTAATTGTTATGCGGATGATACTCAACTATATTTATCAATCAAGCCTGATGAAATTAATCATCTAAGTAAAATTCAAGACTGCCTCAAGGACTTAAAAACGTGGATGACCTTACATTTTTTGATGTTAAACACGACCAAAACTGAAGTTATTGTACTTGGCCCGAAGAATCTACGAAACAAATTATCTAAAGATATACTAACTATGGATGGCATTCATTTGGCCTCCAGTGAGACTGTAAGGAATCTTGGTGTTATATTTGATCAGGATTTATCCTTTAACACCCACATAAAATCAATTTCAAGGACCGCCTACTTCCATCTACGTAACATTGCAAAAAGCAGGCATATCTTGCCTCAAAACGATGCAGAGAAACTAGTCCATGCATTTGTTACTTCAAGGCTGGATTATTGTAACTCCTTATTATCAGGGTGTACCAAGAAGTCAGTCAAGTCGCTTCAGCTGATTCAAAATGCTGCAGCTCGTGTACTAACCAGAGTTAGGAAAAGGGACCACATTACTCCTGTTCTGGCTGCCTTACACTGGCTCCCTATAGAACACAGGATAGAATTTAAAATTCTTCTCCTCGCCTACAAAGCCCTTAATGGGCAGGCGCCATCTTACCTTAAAGAACTCATTATACCCTATTGTCCTACTAGGGCATTGCGTTCCAAGAATGCAGGGTTGTTGGTTGTTCCTAGAGTCTCTAAAAGTACAATGGGAGCCAGAGCCTTTTCTTATCAAGCTCCACTTTTGTGGAATCAGCTTCCAGTTTGTGTTCGGGCGGCAGACACCCTATCCGTTTTTAAGAGTGCGCTTAAGACCTTCCTTTTTGATAAAGCTTATAGTTAGGGCTGATTAGATTCAGCCCCTAGTTTTGCTGATATAGGCTTAGTTTGTCGGGGGACATCTTACTTCTTCCTTCTCTCTGTCTATACCTGTGTACTCTCATGTTCCGATTAACCCAGCTTCCCCAAATTTCTTTCTTTTTGGTGTCTATATACGCCGGGATCCGGAGTCATGGATGATCCTGCGGTCCTGTGTCATGGATCGCGAGGCCTGGATCTTGAGTCGTGGCTGTGGTCCTGGATCATAAGTCCTGGATGGATATCCTCGTGGATTCATCTTCCTATTATACACACATGCATTTCCAAACATTTGGACTACCTATGTTGTAAATGTATTATCTTTTCAATTTACACACGGCATCTATTGCACGTCTGTCCGTCCTGGGAGAGGGATCCCTCCTCTGTTGCTCTCCCTGAGGTTTCTCCCATTTTTCCCTTTAAACTGTGGGTTTTCTCTGGAAGTTTTTCCTTGTACGATGTGAGGGTCTAAGGACAGAGGGTGTCGTATTGTCATACTGATATTCTGTACAAACTGTGAAGTCCACTGAGACAAATGTAACATTTGTGATATTGGGTTATATAAATAAACATTGATTGATTGATTGATTGATGATAAGACACACTTTCTGCCAAATATCAGCATTTTCTTTGCACAGTGGCAAAGTATTATAACTTATTGTTCTAGCAAAGGGATTGCACAATTGTATTATGTATTTATTTTTTGAGCACACAGACTTATGGAGCATTGTTTTATTACCACTGTTCTAGCAAAGGAATGCTCGTGTTCATATTGATGTATTTTAATAAATGTTAACTTGGCCCATTACGTGACTATTTGTGTTGGGGGGGCCAAAAGGGGGGGCCTGACAGAAAAAGTTTGAGAGCCACTGAATTAACCAGAGGTGGGAGAAGTACTCACATCTTGTACTTGAGTAAACGTAGAAGTACTCACATCTTGTACTTGAGTAAACGTAGAAGTAAATGTTGTACTTGAGTAAAAGTAGAAGTACTCCCATCTTGTACTTGAGTAAAAGTAGAAGTACTCACATCTTGTACTTGAGTAAACGTAGAAGTACTCACATCTTGTACTTGAGTAAACGTAGAAGTAAATGTTGTACTTGAGTAAAAGTAGAAGTACTCCCATCTTGTACTTGAGTAAAAGTAGAAGTACCAGAGTGTGGGAATACTGTGTTACATTAAAAGTCCTGCATTCAAAACCGACCACGAAATGTTGTCATTTGCACATTAAAAAGTCCACTGAAAAGCTCAGTTTTTACCATATAAACGTATGTAAAACGATAAGCCGAATTAATCCACAAAATAAACACTTTTCTTTATTTACAGTGTGCCTTTTTAACAGCAGAGCTACCTCTGAGATGAATTGTAAACACACATTAAAGCACGCATTTTGTCAGAGAGTAAAACTTTAAAAGCTCCTGTATGCTGTTGTATTATTCGCCAATAAGCAATTACTAAAATACCCTAGACAAGTCCCTACAGACGGAGCTGCTGTCGTCCCAAAATACACGATGATTATGCCCTACCTTTTTTTAATAAAATAAATGTACTATGCATTCTTCTATTCTATTGCAAATGTATAATTTGGTGTGTGAATTGCACTGTTATTATCTCCTTTAAAGCAGTTATCATTCAAAGAAAGAAGGGAAACATCGATAGAAGTAGAACAGCTGAAAACAAACACATTACATTTAATTTAATTTAGCTGAGGCTTTTATCCCAAGCAACTTACAATAACTGCATTCAACCATGATGAAACAAACTTAAAAGCAAGAATCCTGCAGGTACATTTCCTATCTATAAGCACAACCACATTCAGTGCTATGCAAGCTTAGCTTAATTTAAAGGGGACCTATCATGCAAAATGCACTTTTTGATGTCTTTTGTACATAAAGATGTGTTCCCGGTGTGTGTCGGAACTCACGCAGCACCAGAAAAATAAAACCCTCTCTCTTTTCCTCTGTACCCAAATCCCCAAAAAACGGGGGAACAACGGAGCTGATCCAGATTTGCCGCCGATCTGACGTAATATCGGAAATGCGGACCCACGGCCCTATCAGAAACGTTGTTATCAAAAACAATGCCCAACTGTTTTGGACGTAATATGGTCGGTGTTTACATTAGCATCGCTAACACTCAGAGCTAACCTGTACTGGAGAGCATGTGTGTGAAGAAGCAGGAAATAAAAAGGAACTCACCTTGTGGTATAACCGGCAAGAGAAAAAGCCTTTGAGCTCCATACTGTTTCAGGAATAATCCTTGATAATCCATGATGTGGCGTTTCATCACGGCAGTATCTGCCGGTAAAATCTCCCGCATCAGCAGGCATAAGCTTCGCCCCTCTTTTTTTATCTTTTTTTAAAGCTTTATACCCCAAATCAGCACTTTTGAAACAGGAAGTGAAAAAGAGGGATATGAGGCATGGCTAGAACGGGTGATCTGTTTGGTATTTTGAACAAAACACTTCATAGACATGTTTGTATATTTTTATATATCTGAGACCTATGCTATTGCCTAAAAATAGCATGATAGGTGACCGTTAAAGCCAAACCTTTAAGAGCTACGTGGCTCTATACTTTTGCTGTAACAATGTACACTCTTTGGGATGAATAATACTAATAATTGTACTTTTGTTGTTATTTATCTTTACTTGCTTGTCAAGCGTCTTTGAGCACCAGGGAAAGCGCTATATAAACACCATGTATTAGTATTATTATAAAGGTATTCTGATTGTAATGTAATATATTAAGAGGCTGATACGATGTGGGTCACCTCTCCCACGACACACAGCCACAGATTATTTATCAGCCTGAAACTCTACTGTAGATTGTTCAACAAAACAATAGTAGCTCTAGTATTAAAAAGTCTTAATAACATCCTCCGTGGAATACGGTATTCACTGAAACTGCTGTCCTCCTTCTCATCTTTCATGTTGTTGTTTTGTATTTGTTGGGCTTAACATGATAGCTAATGAAACTAATGCCCTCATATTAAACACAAACACATTGTATTCACAGTGCTGACACCAGATCCTCTGAAATGATGAAGGTGTTGTGATGACGAGAGGAGATAAACTGTCTGTCTTTTTCTCTGAGGGCCAAGTCTTTTCAACAGGACGAAGGTGTAACCTGTGAATAAGAAAGGATGTGTTCAGGTAGACAGATCATCCCCACCCCGACCTCTTTATTTCTCAGAAACATGAAGGTATCAGTGATATTTGGTGCACTTCCTGATCCCTGTCTCCAGGCGCCAGGGAGCGGCCTTTTATCCCAGCAGAACAAAAGGTGTAGGTTTCTCTGTTATTGGTCACCAGACAATATAAATATCATGTCTTGTATGTGTTCAGAGAGTTGCAGTGAAGATGAGGGTCTTTGTGTGCTTGTTTCTGGTGTCGGTGCTGGGCTGCAGTCTGGCTGAAGGGAGAGTCGTGACCAAATGTGATCTGAAGAAGGAGTTTAACAACCTGCCGGAGGGCGCATGGCCCCAAGGACACACAATGACTGATGACTTCCTGGCTAAGCGTGAGTACTGCATGGCTGTCGTGTCAAATTATCATATAATCATTTAAAACATATAGTCTTCAAAGTCAAAGTCAACTTTAATGTCAATCTTACTCAGTTTGTGTTTACAGACAGAGATCGAAATGACGTTTCCAACAATCCCGAATATAAAATTATACAATATAGAGATATGTATAAAAATATGTATATCTATACACAATCAACAGACACATTTACACATATGCACACATAAAGATAAAAACACAACAATCAATATATACAAAATAACAGTCTCTTCAATATCAATATCTTTGGTGCAAGATTGTCCATAAAATGTGCATTTATTGCAGATTGTCCATAGCAACGTAAAAAATAGTGTCTGAGGGGAGTTATAGCAAATAATCATACAATAATTTAAAACATATAGTCTTATGCTCTGGTTGATTGTATTTTTAGTCTTGTATGTGTTTAACAGAGACACATGTTAAGGGTTTACATTTCAGGAGGGCAAAGGAAGTGTAAAAGGGGGATTTGCAAATGTTAAGGACAAGGGGTTTTATGGTTTAATGGTGGGGATGTTTAGATGATGCCTAAGAGAATTTAAGGGTGGGACCAGTTGGATTTGATCTACTCTATAATGTGACTGTAAGCTGAGTTCAGGGTGCATAACTTCTCTATCCTCTGAGGATGAAGCTGCTCTGTTCCTGCATTTGAGATCGATTTCACTCGTATATTGACTTTCTTTATTCCTTTATTAAAAATAACTAAAGACGAACTTTGTCCATTAATCGTTTATCAGTTTCTCTTAAGAATGTCCACACTGGCTGAAGCATTGGTTTAAAGTATGCAGAATGTTGATTATTCTCTCAGACAGCTACATGCTTGGGACTGGGTGAGAAAGCTTCAGCATGTGTTGGGCATGAGCTGTGTCACTTCGTTGCTTCAGCAAATGTCAATTCTCCAGCCGTAACTCCCAATAAATCTTCAGTTTCTGACATCAGTCTGAGCTCTTTCTCTCCTTGTGTTCTGATCCAAAAGGTCCTTAGCAGTTTGTATGAATGTTTCTATATTATATATATATATATATATATATATATATATATATATCCTTTATTTAACCAGGTAAAAGACTCATTGAGATTAAAATCTTTTTTCCAAGAGTGACCAGGCCAAGAAGGGAAGCATGTACAAAGTTACAACAAATAAAACACAGACATGACAGGCAGACAAATACAGCTGTAAAACACAAATAAAATGGCACAATAGCCAGTCAATATGCAAAGTAAAACAAACTATTAAAAATCATTCAAAACTGGCAACATTTAAAACGATTTTAGGATATACGAGCACTCACATCTACCAATGGTGTCGTGTTCTCTGTCCTTTAAGATGGACCTGAATTCCCCCATAGTGATTAAATAGGAGAGTTTCAGCTCCTTCTGTACATTGTTCCAAGCTGTGGGGGCAGCATATCTAAAAGCTGTTTGACCCAGTTTTGTTCTCACTGTAGGGACCAGCATCTGAATAAAATCTTGGGAGCGCAGGCCATATAGACTTTCTCTTTGACACATATATGTGCAAATGTAGGAGGGAACCAACCCAAGCAGAGATTTATAAATAAAACCCAACCAATGGGAAAGTCTGCGAGCAGACAAAGATGGCCAATTAGCAGCAGTATATAAAGTGGAATAGTGTACATCTCCGATTTATCACTGGATGTGAACGATATCCACATCCAGTGATAAATCGTAAGGCACAATTGTAAACAGTATCCAAGCTCTTTAGGCATTGGTCAGAGGCATTCATGTATAGCAGGTCACCATAATCTAATACAGGTAAAAACGTTGCAGATATCAAATGTTTCCTTGTCTGAAAAGAGAAACAGGATTTATTTCTGTAAAAGAAACCTAATTTTATTTTTAGCTTTGAAACAACATTTTCCGTGTGTAACTTGAAAGACAAGTTCTGTTCAATAAGAAATCCCAGATATTTGTAAGTAGTGACCCTCTCAATATCAGTCCCTTGAGCAGTACAAATCTTGGGTAGAATAGATGGTAACTTTTTGCCATTCGAAAATATCATCACTTTAACTATTAACTTGCTCATCTCATAACATTCTCTTTAACTACTACCTGCATCTGTTTTATTTTTTCTATTTCCTCTATATACATTCACGTTGCACTGTTGGAGGAGCCTATGACTTCAGTGTTTCATTGCCATATCTATTCTACAGTAGCTAATGTGCAAATGATAATAAAGCCTTGAAAATTGAATTGAAACTCCCTTGTCTTAGTTATCTGCCACGTGGAGAAGGCGTCAGAATTTAACACCAGTGCCGTGAACCAGCTGATTCCCAGGAAGAAGGGCAGCCATCTGAGAAGAGGTCGGGGGGCTGTGGATGAATCAGAGGGTCTGAGAGGATCGTTCAGCAGCGTGGATCTTCACCAGCGGAAGAAACGCAGCTCCGAGCATGACTCCAGCAGCGAGGAGAAACACTCCAGCAGCGAGGAAGAGGAGGAGGAGCAGTGGACCCTCTACGGTCTCTTCCAGCTCAGCGATCACCTGATCTGCAGCGATGGAGCCACGCCGTCACCTGACCGCATCTGTAACGTCACCTGCAGCGGTGAGTAGGGAACAGTTTGTGGTGAAGAGGTTATTGTATTTTTAGGGAAATGTCATATCCGTAAAAAGAAATGGGCTGACACAAAACTAAATTGTGTGCATTTCTATCAAGAGTTTAAACCAGGGGTGTCCAAACCACGGCCCGGGGGCCAAATGCAGCCCGCGGACCATTTTGAATTGGCCCTCAGCAAATTAAAAAAGTATAATGGAATATGGCCAACAAATGAAACTTGTGCTTGTCTTATATTGTACTTCTTAAGCATATATGTAAAAATATATCACACAGTAGTATTCATGTGTTAATAAGCCCACTTTTCAAATAAATTCTGTTAATTAAAGTAGTAATTTTCTAACAAATCTAAGTTGATAAGAAAAAATCCCAATAACTTATGTACATAACAAGCTTGACGTATACACTTCATGTTTCCCATCATTATAATCAATCTGAGGCTTCTGTTTTGAGGAATGAGCATCATTTACCTACATTTGATTGATTTTCTAACTTATAACTGAACTTATGAGGCAATATACCTCTAGTGAGCGCCCCAGCCCTTCTTATATTTTTCTGTATGTGGCCCTCTGTGAAAAAAGTTTCGACACACCTGAATTAAACAATATATTAGCACTATTAAAAACGTTAGGAATAAGAAGACCATCAAAATTAATTTGATATTTAAAACATATTTAATCTAAAGTATCAAAAATGTTTTCTTTCCTTTTTTCTTTATTTACTGTATTTAATGTATTGCTTAGTATGTCTGCCCCTTTACTTTGTTGTATGTGGAAGGTATGATGTAAGTTTATGATATTGAATAGATGAATAAATAAAATAAAGTTTGTGGTGAAGAAAGAGGTTATCCACCAATCCCAAGTGGTTGGTGGTTCAATCCCCATTCCCTGAAATCAATATGTCAAAGTGTGACAAAGACAGTGTTCAAGATTTAGACTTTTTCAGTTCAGTATGCGTCATAGTGCACATTATTGGTTTTTGTTTAATAGCGGAATTTGTGTCCATGACTTTAATTTAGTGACTTATTTACTCACGCACTTGTAATAAATACATTACATATGCAGCCAAACACGTTTTTTGTTTTGTTGTTTAACTTAGTTTCAATTGATTGAATTACATTACCTAAAAAAAAACATTCCTGTTATCTTAGGCCCAGGTTACAGCACAATGTCGGCGGCAACATTATCAAAAAAAATGCAATATCATAGATTCATTCTCAAGAACAGTGTTAAAGGGGCACCGGCCCGGCCCCTGTTGGCCCCCCTTAGAACCGCCCATGTCCGTGAGCAAGATACTGAACTCCAAATGTCTCTGTATGAGTATGTTTGAAAAGTAAAGGGTCTGAGTATTTCTTCCAGCACTTGATGTAGTAAAAGTAAAACGTGGCATGAAGTGAATTGTGATTAGACTGGTGCAGGGATGACGTATTTACCCGGAAGTAAGCTGCACGGGTTCACTCGACAAAAAATCAACGGGATTTCTCCAAAGGAATTTGGAAAATAGCTCGAAATAAGGTCTGTGGAAAACTTACCTGTTTGATAAATGCACGTTTTGTTCAGCCGGATAATCTCCACATGTCTACCCTAGTTTTATAATTTTAAAATCATAAATCTAATCGCCAGAAGCAAAATGCTAACGTTATGCTATAAACGAACTACAGCCGAGTACAGCAGCACGACTTCAACGTCACGCCAACTTAACATCGATATTCAAAACTACAGATTCTAAATGGTACAAGTTGAAGCGTTTGTTTGAACAGTTTGCAGGAGGCAGGTACTTGCTTTCAAGCAGAACAGGGCAAACTAACTCAGAGGAGTGTTTACGTGTTCGGCGTAATGACGTACAACGTCCTCCACAACTTCTGTAGTCCTATTCAGCCACTTGGTAACAACCATCGTTTTTCAGACACGTCAACTCTTCAGAAATCCCCAGTGGGGTCACTGCTGATGGATTTAATGTCGTAGAACAAAACGTTATCCGTCTCTTAAATGTGTTTCAACCACAGACCTTATTTCCAGCTATTCTCCAAACTCCTATGGAGAGATCCCATTGGCTCTGAGACGAGGGAACAGGAAGTGGTAAAATGCTAACTCACTTCCGGGTTTTAGGACTCGTCACTGCACCACTCTATTACGTAAAGGATAATACTTTAGTAAATGTAGGTGCATTCCAGTAAGTGTGTGAGATGTGTGTGAGATGTGGCAGTTCTGAAAAATGAACAGTAACAACAGCTCACTCTAAATGTCTTCTTCTCTCCTCTAGAAAAGCACAACATTTCTAAACTATAGTTAAAACATTTCCAACATCTTTTTAAAGCAGTAAATATGTTTCCTTTCCAGCCTTGGTGGATGACGACATTGAAGATGACATCAGCTGCGTGTTGAACATCATCAGCAAAATCATGTGAGCTCATTTTAAAATGTCTTCACAGTTAAATCACAGCGTTCACATCGAACTATCAGATAACCTGTGTACAGTTACTTATCTTTTTAAAAGGTTTATTATGTTATTTAATGCTGACTTTATTGTGCAATGACCTCCAGGATAATTTATAACACTTTTGTTAAATGTGACATATTAACATGCATTTATAAAATCATTCACTTTCTTTCTTTTAAAATAAGGTGAGAAAATGTTTTACACCGAGACAGTCGGCTGTGTTTCTTAAAGATCCCGACATGTTCTAAGACATAAAAACACAAACGTAAAGAAACAGACAGCTTAAGTTATTTTATAATGAACAGCTCTTCATTGCCTTCATTTCCACGAGTTAACAGTAAAATACTGCTGACACATTAAAGCAGCAGTAATCTTGATCCAAAACATCATATATCACTTTTACTTTTCACAGTTTGAGTACATTTTTCTGAAAATACTTACTTACTTTTAGTTTGATGTGGGACTTTTACTTCTAGGCAAGGCAAGCTTATTTATACAGCACATTTCAACACAAGGCAATTCAAAGTGCTTTACAACAATGACAGATATTAAAATGACATTTAAAAACACTTTAAAAGCAAAGATACTGAAAGTGACAGTGCAGTGTGAGATACACACATCTGAAATGTTTAGATCTAACTCTCAATCATTGCTCACTTTTTAGCCTAAATAGTTTTCTATCACCTCCCTTTCTTTCTACTTTCTCATTTAACTTTTGCTTTAGTTATTTCAAGTGTTTCAAACGAACCCCCCTTTAGAACATTCTAATCTGACCCGGTGGTACCTTTTAGTATTCACCGAAACTATTCCTCTTTTTTATTTTTAAATGCACATAGTTAAGTTTACCTTGTCTTTCTAGGACCTTTTTGGTATCCTC
The DNA here is from genome assembly GCF_949606895.1 of Notothenia rossii. NCBI lineage: Eukaryota > Metazoa > Chordata > Actinopteri > Perciformes > Nototheniidae > Notothenia > Notothenia rossii. Next base: position 7,015,334 of record NC_136912.1, on the reverse strand, counting down.
CGCGAACCAGGGTCTTGAGACCAAAACGGCACACGTAGGGGACTTTAACCCCAACAATGACTTTAACCACCTATGAGGGGACTTGAACCCCAACAATTACTTTAACTACCTAGCTAAAAAAAAAAGCTAAAAAAGGTTATACTTTGGTCAGCAGTTGAATAAAGATAACATTTTCTGCAGTCAAACTCTGCACACATATCTGAGGTTTCTGAGGGAACGTGAAATTAAAAGATTCATCACGAAAGCAAGCCCTTTTTTAAGCATGCTGCAAAATCCTAATGAAAGTTCTGTGAATGACGATGTGAATATTTCCACAGTAATGGTGGTTTCGCGATGGGGCACAAACCTAAGCTTTGGAGAATGTGAGTAATATCTTTATACAGTCTTTGTGTTGTATGTACTCTACCTTTTTAAATGCAATACATTACCATTTCATCATATAAATGACCTAACAAAACCAATATGTGTGGATCTGTTCTGATGTTTTGCAGGGTGAAGCTCATCTTCCAGCCCGAGTGCGACAATGAGACCGCAGTACACTACTTTGCCGAATGCAAAGACCAATAACTATCATGGAGTGAATAACCTTTTCTTCAAACCAGAGTTGAATTATAGCAGTAATAAAGAGAAGCATGTTGCACCTTTTGTTGTGTTCTTTCATATTTCAAGTCTCATTTAAACTGATTGAAAAACGTTAAAATGTGGTATTAAATCAAATAAATTATTACTTCTTTAAAACTACAATTTAAAACTACAGGTGTAAGGAGCTGTCGGAAATTTTAAGGAGTTCGAATTTATTTGAATCTATATCCTCCTGGGACCCAGCCCATTTACAAATGTCCACTGTTGGGGACATTTTGTTAACATGCATCTCCTTTTACTCTTTTGAGGTTATCTATCAATCCCTGATGTACTGTACAGAGGGCATCCTGGGCTTTCCAGTGATATGTCATCGGTTAAAATTGCATGCTGGGAAGTTCCTCTTTACTTTCATCCAAAATGGATGGCATACCAAAAACAACATTTTATAGAAGCATGAGGAGAAGTCAAATATTGTTGAATAATTGTAATTTTTACCATGAAAATCATATATGTTCTTGTTTATTAACATGTGAGGAACTATATAATTAGTTCTGAAAGCAATTAAATAATTCAAATAACAGCCCTTTTATAAATGTCCATTCTAGTGGATGTCAGGACCATCTTCATGGACTCAATATTGTTGCAGGAGACGGAACTGAAGCAGACATTTTCTGTACCAGATAGTTCAGGGAGATTCAGATGTTGAGCTCTCAGATGATGAGAGAGATAAGGATTTCACACCTGGGATAGAAGAGGGTCAAGAAGAAGGGGGGGGGGGGGGGGGGGAGATGCAGGAGGCTCCATGAGCGCACAGATACAGACAGAGAGACAGATAGGGACGAGCTGGAAAGACATGGCCCTCTGTGGGCCAAGAGTAGCACGTATGTCTTATTGTTGTTTTTATTTTAAGTGGCGCCATGAAAAATGAGAATTGCCTCAGGAATGCCAGCTTTGTTTCTATGAGCAGGTCAAATGGAGACCACATCCATAAAACTAGTCAAGATGACCCATACAGCCCGTGCCGACTGGAGTCAATGAGGTACTTTTCCAAGTACATTGAATACAAAGTCTTTGAAGCAACAAGTCCTCCGACTCATACGACCAAATATTCAGATTATTCAGGCCCAATTATTACGACCAAATATGTCGTTTGTTCAAGCGCTTAATACGTCCTATAACTACGTTTTAAAGTTTTCGCCCCCTAGTGCTCCAGTTGAATGCAAATGTTACAGGTGGTCTTCTTCTTCTTCTTCTTCTTCTTCTTCTTCTTCTTCTTCTTCTTCTTCTTCTTCTTCTTCTCTCGGTTTTTTGGCGGATTGCAAACAACTTTAAGGTGCATACCGCCACCTCCGGAGTCGGCTTGACTCGGTTTGCATTTATAAAGAATGCACAAATGTGTTTAATCGTTAATGTCAGATATGTACTAAGTAAATACATTTGTTCCTGCTCAAGATTAGATTCAACTTTATTGTTATTGCACATATTACAGCAGTATGAACATGTGTATGAATATGCTAAGATATATAAAGTATGAAAACGGTAATAAGTGCAAGTATAGTATAACATATATAGATATTAATTTCACTTCCTTCTCCTACCGGTCCGGCGACTGGCTCTTTTGATAGAGGTTCTTAAGAGGATTTGATTGGGAGAAACCATTCACAGGTACACTTAATAAATACATGTCATTATTATTATTATTATTATTATTATTGTTATAAAGAAGATCCACAATATCATTTACATAGTATTATTAGTTATACATAGCCATCTGTTAATTGAACACAAGAACAACATTATAACTGTCCACAATAAATATAACTACATTCCCAACTAAGACAAAAACCCCTATGCGTATCTCGCCACTTGGTTCGTCCCGGAACCTTCTTTGTCAGTGCTTTTTCCTCCCGAGGACCTTTTGGCCAACACACTGGAGCGGACACATGACGAGACAACATGGGTGAGTGATAGATGTAAACTTTTAGAGTGTCCACTTATACAATCAATGGCAACTTTAACGTCATGTTATATACACGCCGATACATATTATTTGCATACAATGATTACTCTCAACCGCTGTCAATCTTACACAATCATAAACACTTTCGGCGCTCTCGCTAACTCTCCTTTCTTTTCAGGTGAAGCCGAGGACCCGACCAGTGTCTGCCAGAGGACATTCCAATTAATACGGTTTAATCATTTCATAAATACTACCTCAATAATTAGTATAAAATATGTAAAAATATGCAATGTCAAACTGTACTGTGCAATCACGCTAATAAAGTGCAAACTGTTCACTACTAAAGTGCTGAGTGACATTATTTCTGTGCAAAAGGAAGTTGTTATATAAAGCGGAAACCCACATGTCCAAAGCCGTGTAATCGTTACATATACATTCACAGTATTTACTGTATATCTGTATCTTTCAATGTTAATTTACAATAAATATTGTTGTTTTTGAATTGTATTTCTTTATTTGATTGGCAGTCAGTTGCTGATTACATGCAGACGTTGATAAAACTACAGGCTAATTCAATATATATATCACTAATTCATAAAGCAAGTTAGACATTTTGAAGTTCCGGACCTTTGCACCGGGGAATTTTCTCTAACTGGACCTCGTTGAATTGTAGTTAACCCTGCACTAGAGAATCTAAAGAATACACAATATGCAGAAAATACTGTATACATGGAGTACATTAAACAGTCTCACTAGCTAATGTTTGCTTTCTGTGTTAACTTAGTGATAGTTAATAACACAGATGGCGTTATAACTGTGGTTCAAACAACCATTAATGTCACTTTCTATGTGAATAAAGTCATTCTAATGAAATAAAAGTGAACAAACTGAGCAGTAAATTAGAATGTAAGTTGCTACACAGATTATGAAGAATTATATCTAAATATTTGAATTATATTAATAATAATTTAATAATAATAACTTTGTAACGTTAATAACTATCTGACCTTTCTATCATTTTCAGCAGCATGGAGGAGTACAAGGAGACCCCTGGAGCTCAGGTCAGTGTGCACTTCATCACAATATATTCCTAATTCCAGTGTTTCCGCCAGGCGGGCGTCTTGCCGTCATTTGAGGCCCTTATTCAGCTCGGAACGCCCTGAACTCGAGTGGAGGGCGTCCAAAATAGTTTTTATCGCTTGAAATGACGAAAAGGACATCCCTCTGTTGGAGGGGCAAAGGAGTCTGGTGGGATTCTTTTCGCCGCCAGCAAAGCGTGTTTCTGTGACGGAAAGTGTACTGCCGGCGACCCTTGACGGGGGGTACTAGTGGAGCACGCGGGTGAACTGGCGAAACTGAGGCTCTGATAAACTGTGGTAACATGAAGAGCCGTTTGGGAGCCGAAAGAGCCGGCTCTTCTTAGTGAGCCGAGCCAAATGATCCGACTCACTAAAAAGAGCCGGAATTCCCATCACTAATGCGTAAAGATATAGTATCTATAAGGGACGGCTCAATTCAAAATTCAAGTCCAGGGTTTCCCACACATAGACTTTACTTGGGCCACCCATATACAATATGAATACACAATATGGTTAGATATAGGTTAGGACGTTGTTGTATACGATACGATAATACTTTAATTGTCAGATCAAGTCTGAAATGTGACTTGCATCACAGCAGCTCCATGTGTAACATCAACATAGACAAATAAGACAAACCCAATACATGAAAAACAAACAACAAACATGTAACATAACAGCAGGATCAGTGAGAGCTGCTCAAAGAGCCTTCAGCGTGCATCTGATCTGGATTCAGCTCTGTGTTTACTGAGAGGATTGACTCTTTTTTTCTGTTCCCACGGTCATGGCCTTTCTCCATGGAGATCTTTTCTTGCCAGTCACTTCCTTTACCTTAGTTGGAGCAATGGCATCTATATATATTTTTATTTTTGAATTAAAATGATCTACTAGCTCATTTACTGAGATGTTAGCTGGGGCAAGTGTGGAAGAAACATTCAGAGTAAACATTTCCCTAGTGTTTTCAGTTAAATATCGCTTTGTGGTTACCTCTTTTTGAACATGTGTGTGAACAGAAATAGAGCTCTCAAAGAAATGGTCAGAGAGTGCAACATCAGTCACCACAACCTCAGAGATATTTAGACCCTTTGAGATCATTAAGTCCAGAGAGTGCCCCTTATTGTGCGTGGGCTCGTCACATGCTGAGTCAGTCCATAGTTATCAAGAAACCAAAACAGTTCTTTAGCCCCTCTGTCCTGGGGGTTGTCAACATAGATGTTAAAATCACCAACATTGACTAGACGGTCAAAGTCAATACACACTACAGACAGCAGTTCAGTAAAGTCATCAAAAGAAGTTCAAAGAAGCTAGTAAAGAGCACAGCTGAACTCCCGCAGCCCTGGGGGGCCCCTAGATTGGTTGTGATGGCAGATGACAGGGTTTTGTTAACCTTCACAAGTTGCTCTCTACTGGTGAGGAAAGCGGCATACCAGTAAATCAGGTATGGATTTACTTCCATTTTGGCCATTTTTGACACCAAGATGTCTGCTTGTATTGTGTTGAATGCTGCTGAGAATTCTAGGAAGAGGGCTCTTGCATAGGTGTGACGTTTATCTAAATGTTTAGTAATGATATGTAGCAACAGTACCACCCCCTTGCTTATCGGCAAATTGGTATGGATCAAGTATGTCTTGTCCGTCACAATAGGTTTAGCTGAAGAGGTCATTCCTGTCATGGTTCTCATGGTGTCCCACACTTTTTGGGGTCTTTGGCTTTAAAAGCATTTCCCAAAAGCTCTCCATGCGCCAGTTTTGATTCCCTCAATTTGACTTTCAGTTCTCTCTTTCTCTGTCTAAGTCTTTCTCTGTCTAAGTCTCCATAGTCTTTGTTTTTGAAAGATATTTTCCTGGTTTTTATAACTTTTTGTTAATGTCCTTAGTCACATATGATTTATTACTTGGATAGATTTGTATTTCTTTAGTGGGAACAGAGACGTTAATATCGTCTTTGGTAACAGTAGTTATTTCATCTAGTGAACCTTCCTGAAAAATGTCCCAATCTGTCCAATCAAAACAGGCTTTCAACTGTTCCCTACTTTCATTTGTCCATGTCCTTATTACTTTCTTTTCTGGTTGACTTCCCTTCAGTTTGGTCTTATACACTGGTATCATATTCACAACATTATGATCAGAGTTCAGTATTGGTGGTCTGTATGTAGACACATAGGCTCCTTTATCATTAACAAAGCATTTGTCCAGGATATTGTCTTTCCTGCTGTGATCCCTAACATACTGCTGGAACCCAGGTAACACAGTCTCCAGGCGACATTGCTTCATGTCCTAGAGCACTATTGCCGGTGCATCGGGGTGGCTGAGTTGCAGCTCGTGAACACAGTCAGCGATGGAGCCGGCCGCCAGTGACGCTCTGCCGCTGGGAGGCACGTAAACAACAAACAGTAAAATACACCCAAATTCTCTAGGCCAGTGGTTCTCAACCTTTTTACACCAAGTACCACCTGAGAAAATAGTTGGTTCTCCAATACCACCATATGACCAATGTTAAAATACAGTCTATGCACAGTTCATGCAGGACTCGGAGGCACATGTATTCATAATAACATTATTTCTTGTCAGCCACAGCTACAGTGTGGCAAAAAAGTATTTAGTCAGCCACCAATTGTGCAAGTTCTTTCACTTAAAAAGACGAGGCCTGTAATTTTCATCCTAGGTATACCTCAACTATGAGAGACAAAATGAGAAAAAAAATCCAGAAAATCACATTGTCTAATTTTTAAAGAATTTATTTGCAAATTATGGTGGAAAATAATTATTTGGTCACCTACAAACAAACAAGATTTCTGGCTCTCACAGACCTGTAACTTCTTCTTTAAGAGCCTCCTCTGTCCTCCACTTGTTAACTGTATTAATGGCACCTGTTTGAACTCGTTATCGGTATAAAAGACAGCTGTCCACAACCTCAAACAGTCACACTCCAAACTCCACTATGGCCAAGACCAAAGAGCTGTCAAAGGACACCAGAAACTAAATTGTAGACCTGCACCAGGCTGAGAAGACTGAATCTGCAATAGGTAAGCAGCTTGGTGTGAAGAAATCAACTGTGGGAGCAATTATTAGAAAATGGAAGACATACAAGACCACTGATACTCTCCCTCGATCTGGGGCTCCACGCTAGATATTTCCTGGTGTTTCTTAGCGGCTCCTGAGGGACGTCATCCAATAACGAAGAGCACAGATGGCTTGCTGTATTCGTAGGAGGCCGATCGCATTGTAGCTCTAGCATAGCCTCGCGGCTGTAGCAGCGTAGAGGCCGGGGCTCCTCGCCATACCTGTTTGTGCTGTCACTCGGGTGTGTCTTGGAAAGTTGTATGGCCAGACATGGTCTGCAGAAGGCAAATGTAATCCACAGGATCAAAAGCATGGTCTCTCAAAATGACGTTTCATAAAGACACGACAAAGTTTAGACAATAATTAGACCAAAAAAACTAAAACACAAGACGAACGGAGCATACTGAGACTCGCGGTGTCAGGATGCCGTCTCCCTCTGTCTCCTGTATACCAGAGGTGGGAGTAAGTCATACATGTGCATGTCCCAAGTTACTGGGGTGAGAGTCAAGCAAGTCAAGTCCTACGAAATCCTGATGAATAAACCCAGTTTCCACATTTAAATCAGTTAAAAGACAGTGGTTATGAAAACTAGTTTTATTTTCCGCATTTGACAACAATGGAGAGTGGGGCTCTGAAATCATAAAACAGGTAAAAGGGGGAATAATTGTGTGTGTGTGTGTGTGTGTGTGTGTGTGTGTGTGTTTAAAATGTAGCAGCCTGCGGTCGCTCTTTAGCTGTGCTAATGAAGGTAAACACAGTGAAGTAAACAGTAAAAGGCACTGCTCTTTGCAGCTGGTGCTGCTCTTCTCAGATTCTGCTGAGTTACACGTTACTGCCTCCTGGTGCTGCAGAGATTTCATGAAGTGAAGGAGATTTTCCTGCTATAAAACAGCTGTGGGCAGCAGATACTGTGAGATTCACAGACATGAATACATAGGTCAAGGCAGACTGGTTCACAGACTCTCCTGTTTTGCCGATCCGGTGCTTGAACAAATAACCCCCTAAGCACCCCCAAGAAATGTATGAAAATTATTATTATTATTTTTATTAAATTAAATCAGGAAAATTATTGATTACATCAATGCAAATGTGAAACAAACAAATGTTTAACCAAAAAATAAAGCCAACACCGGTGATATGATTAGGCCAATGGCCAGCACCCATTAGATTTTTGACCTACCCATAGGCTAAATTACTTTGTGACACTTGAGTGACTTCCTGTTAGCTGGAGCCCCAAATTATTTTCTAACAGCAAAGTGACAAATGGATCGTTTTTTAGTCCTTAAACGTCCACGTGTGGACACTCAATCAAAACCAACTGAAAGCGAGAGGTATTGTGCACATAATAGGCCTCGTGAGTACAAGTAGCTTACTTCTGGGTCTCTGTGTTTCATTCAAGCTCTGCTCTGTGTGTGTGTGGCACGAGCAATTTTGTGTGCGTGCGCAAGCGAGAGAGAGAGAGAGCTCGCGCACCGGTGGGTATCTACCGGAGATCGTTGTGGTTAGCATCTGGTGCTAGCTAGCCAAGCTAACGGATATAAGGAGCTTTTTCAACAACAAGGTGGAGGGAGAACTCTCTAGCCTCAGCTCAGGTGAAGTAAAGGACTCTGTGTTTAGATAGTTAACTTTAGTCTAGTTATCTCAGTGGGTCTCAAACGGATTGTTTTAAAAGGGGAGTGATTTGTAAAATATCTATAAAGAAAAATAAAATCTGTTTACAGTACTGTTTCATATGTATGTTGAGAGATGTATCCATAGATCTCTTCATTTTGCTCTCAAAGTGCACCAGATTGATGCTTTTAACTTCAATATTTAAAAAAAAATCACTTGCTCCCCCAGACCCCACTAGAGGAGGTGAGGACCCTCCTAGAGGAGGTGAGGTCCACTCCCCACTTGTAAAAATAGCACTTTACCCCTGCTTACACCTATATGCCGTGAGTTGATTACAGAGCCTTCATTGTAACAGTCGCGGGTACACTGTGTGTGCGTGTGGGGAGTGTTGCAGTAGAACATTCAACTGTAGCGCTGGTTTATTAATGGGAAACCCTTAATGTTTGAGCACCCTCTATGAAATGTCAAGCTACCCCACAGCACCCCCTAGAGAAAATCTCTGGCGTCGCCACTGCATGTGACTGTGGTTAGAATGTTGCTGTATTACTGTATCAAATATAATAAACCCAAACAGTTGATAAGTAGTATTTTGTTAACACAAGGCTTATATTAAAGAGCAACTTGCAGGTTAGAGACACCAGTGAATAAATGTGTAGGAAAATGATGAATACACTAGATTTTCCCCAAAATATACAGAAATATACACTACAGTGACATCTGGAGTCATTTTAGTAAGACATTTTCACTTCCGCATAAAAAAAGCCTCCGCACGTGACCTCCCGCGTGTGACTTAACATAGGGGAAACAAGGGGGAGAGCGGCCGGTCTAACGTATGAATAAACATGGATCACAATGCTAGTTTTGACACAGAAGAGGTTGAAAATATATATTCGAATGCATATGATTATAATTATGAGCCTGCTAGGCGTCCAAGAGACCAGGAGCAGCCAAGGATTAGAAAAGATAACGGCCATCGGAGAGAAATGGAGCTTTGGTGTGTGGAGAACCAGTGGAGAACAGAGCAGCTGTCTTGGTGAGTGACCGGCGTTAGCATGTTAGCTAACGTCAGTCACATCACAACATTGTAAAGTTAGCAATAATATATCAGGCTATAACTAAAGAAGTATTGATAATATAGTAACGTTACTGGCAGGACTGTTGATACTGATCTATAACAGAAACTAATGCGCAAGTATCAGCCGTATCTCGCGTTACCTAATGCAACTCCACACTACGGTGCTGACCGGAGGGGAGACGCGAGATACGGCTGATACTTGATGATCTGGCGGAGAAAGGTTGTGGAGCCTCCGTTGATATGCCGTTGTAAATGGCTTGATGGAAAGCAGGTGTGTAGTTGGGGAGGGTACACAGCTGATTGCAGCAGGTGAGTGGAGGTTGAGCCGGGAGCCAGGAGTGACAGCCACCACGCCCACACAAACAACACAGACAGGGGGAAACAAACAAACACAAAAGGAGACGGCTGGAGCAGTAAAGCCACCACAGCGTTACCTAATGCAACTATACACTACGTCTTACGGTGCCGTGTACCGGAGGGGAGAGAGAGCAGCGAAGTGGGGAGAGAGAGAGCAGCGAAGGGGGGGAGAGAGATGTAATACGGTTTCTTGATAAAGCTGTGGAGACGGAGTATGTGCTGCAGGGAGGTGGATGCACAACGCACCCAGGAACGAACGCTAGCTCCGGTCCTTTTCCCGTGAGGGAAACTGTGGACTCGATGCTCTGACAGGCTTTAGTTTGTGCAACCTGCACAAACACAAGCTCACTAGGATTACAAATGGTGAAATGCAATGTAAAATTACCGAAAAAATACCAGCTCACTAAATTTTTTTTTTTTAACTACTAACTAAAATTAAAACTACAAACTACTACCGCGGATTGGGCAGAGAACGAGTCCGAGAAAGTTAACTCCCCCATGTGACGTAATATGACGCGTTTGACGTATGACGTTAAAAAAAAGCAGTTTTTAGTAGCAGAGCTCAAAACGGCTCCTTTTCCTCTGAATTCCTGCCCTTATGTCTTGTAAAACCTATCAAATCCTGCATTAACATTTTTAATTGTAATTTTCAGGCAAGGTTAAGCATAAATGTAGTATAAAAAAAAACCTGCAAGTCGCTCTTTAAGTGAGTTTTTATTGTGTTCACTTGTGTATTCATGCTTTTTAGATTGACTTTCTCTCTTTCTCTGTCCGTCTGTTCTAGAAACCGAAAGAAAGAGAGAGACGTCACAGCTGTCAGCAATGTGACAAATCCTTTTCAACATCTGTACATTTAAAGCGCCACCTGCGTATTCACACAGGAGCAAAACCGTACAGCTGTGAACAGTGTGGGACAACTTTCACTAGATCAGATGCTCTCAAAATACATCAACGTATTCACACGGGAGAAAAACCGTACAGCTGTGAAGAGTGTGGGACAACTTTCACTACATCAAGTAATCTCAAAACACATCAACGTATTCACACGGGAGAAAAACCGTACAGCTGTGAAGAGTGTGGGACAACTCTCACTACATCAAGTTATCTCAAAATACATCAACGTATTCACATGGGAGAAAAGCCGTACAGCTGTGAAGAGTGTGGGACAACTTTCACTACATCAAGTAATCTCAAAACACATCAACGTATTCACACGGGAGAAAAACCGTACTGGTGTGAAGAGTGTGGGAAAACTTTCACTAGATCAGATGCTCTCAAAATACATCACCATATTCATACAGGAGAAAAACCGTACTGGTGTGAAGAGTGTGGGAAAACGTTCACTACATCAAGTGATCTCAAAAAACATGAACGTATTCATACTGGAGAAAAACCGTACAGCTGTGAAGAGTGTGGGAAAACGTTCACTCGATCAGATGCTCTCAAAAAACATTTTCGTGTTCACACAGGAGAAAAACCATAGCGGTTTTAAGAGTGTGGGAAAACTATGAGAGCCAGGCTAGCTGTTTCCCCCTCCTGATGTCCTGAGAGCTGTAGTTGTATAGTCTCATTGAAATAAAGCTTATTTCATTCAAATGTGTCTTTTCTTCAGTGAGATATCTTTATGGATTTCCTTATGACTTGAGAGTCTGATTTTAGAAGTGGTTTAATATTTCTGAGTCCGACTCAAGCAACTTCAAGAGCAACTTACAGGTTAAAGACACCTGTGAATAAATGTGTAGGAAAATGATGAATATACTAGATTTTCAAAAAAATATGCAGAAATATACATGACGGTGACATCTGGCGTCGTTTTTGTAAGAAATGTTCACTTCCGCATAAAAAAGCCTCGTGACCTCCCGCGTGTGACGTAACATGAGGGAAACAAGGGGGAGAGCGGCCGGTGTAACGTATTAATAAACATGGATCCCAATGCTAGTTTCGACACAGAAGACACAGAAGAAGTTGAACATGAATATTCGAATGCATATGACGGACCACAACCTTATAATTATGAGCCTGCTAGGCGTCCAAGAGACCAGGAGCAGCCAAGGATTAGAAGAAATAACGGCCATCGGAGAGAAATTGAGCTGTGGTGTGAGGAGAACTAGTGGAGAACTGGGCAGCTATGTTGGTGAGTGACCGGCGTTAGCTACAGAATGTTAGCTAACGTCACAACATTGCGAAGTTAGCTATCATATATCAGGCTATAACTAAAGTAGCATTGATAATATAGTAACGTTACTGGCAGAACTGTTGATATTGATCCATAACAGAAACTAATGCGCAAGTATCAGCCATATCTGGCGTTACCTAATGCAACTCCACACTACAGTGCTGTGTACCGGAGGGGAGACGCGAGATACGGCTGATACTTGACGATCTGGCGGAGAAAGGTTGTGGAGCCTCCGTTGATATGCTGTTCTAATGGCTTGATGGAAAGCAGGTGTGTAGTCGGGGAGGGTGCACAGCTGATTGCAGCAGGTGAGTGGAGGTTGAGCCGGGAGCCAGGAGTGACAGCCACCACGCACACACAAACAACACAGACAGGGGGAAACAAAGGAGACGGCTGGAGCAGTACAGCCACCACAGCGTTACCTAATGCAACTCCACACTACGTCTTACGGTGCCGTGTACCGGAGGGGGGAGAGAGAGAGAGAGAGAGCAGCGAAGGGGGGGGGGGGGGGGGGGGGGAGAGAGATGTAATACGGTTTCCTGATAAAGCTGAGGAGAGTATGTGCTGCATGGAGGTGGATGCACAACGCACCCAGGAAAGAACGCTAGCTCCGGTCCTTTTCCCGTGAGGGAAACTGTGGACTCGATGTCCTGACAGGCTGGTATTTGTGCAACCTGCACAAACACAATACTGCACCATGATTACAAATGGTGAAATACAATGTAAAACTACAGAAAAATACCAGCTCACTAAAACACAACCGCTCAACTCAACGCAACTACTAACTATACCCGCGGTCAGAGAGCGGAGATGTGTCCCCTGTGTGATGTAATATGACGCGTTTGACGTATGACCTTAAAAAAAAGCCGTTTTTAAGAGCAGAGCTCAAAATTGCTCCTTTCCCTCTGAATTCCTGCCCTTATGTCTCGTAAAACATATCAAATCCTGCATTCACTTTTTTAATTGTAATTTTCAAGCAAGTTTAAGCATAAATGTAGAAAAAAAAAAAAGACCTGCAAGATGCTCTTTAAATGTTTGCTTTTGGGCAAAGTCATCTGAACATTGTGTACTGTGCAACTAATGTGGCACTCTACCTTTGTCCCTATATTTAGATAAACAAATTAATCCCCATTATTGCATTTAATAATTCATATTTCACGACTCACTGTTACTGTAGCACTGACCACTTTATTGTATAAAGTGCATTCAATTGAAAACACCATAGTTTTACAGTTAAATGATATACATAAAAGTATTTACATAACAAATTGATAATTAACGCCTACAATATCAGAGAAATTAGAATGTAACAATTGCACTGATGGCTCTGTGTTTTTTGTCCCCAATATTATATTTTAGTTTGCACTGCCTCCACGGCTATGGTTATGGCATGATAAGAACTGCTCTGTATTCCTAAAGTTTGAACTTTCTGGCATAATATTTAATTGATTCAGTATAATTGAAGTGGATACAAATCAGATGCATGAAACATTACATTACATTACATTGCATTTAGCTGACGTTTTTATCCAAAGCGACTTATAAGTGCGTTCGACCAACAAAATACAAACTTGAAGAAAACAGAATCATATAAGTACATCAGGTTTCAAAGAGCTAAAACATTTCAAGTGCTACTCAACTGGCTTTAGATAAGCCAGTCCTTTATTAGTATATAAGTGCTTTCTTAATAGTTCTATCGCTCAAAGTGGAGTCGAAAGAGATGAGTTTTCAGTCTGCGCCGGAAGATGTGTAAGCTTTCTGCTGTCCTGATTTCAATGCGGAGCTCATTCCACACATTCACTTTTGTAGATCCCAGTATTTATTCGTCATCAGCAGGTATGAATCAAATGTTAGGGTATCAATGACTTTTTGTAAACTAACATTTGTTGTTATGCAAGTTAACAACAACAAAAACAACGAGATCTCACTCCACTGCAGAAGAAGAACAGGAATGATCTATTGAAGCTATTGAACCCAGTTGGATTTTTTAGGACTTTTTCTGAGCAACCATTCACCTTCATTGATTCAGTATAAAGGATGGCAACAGCAAGAACATAAACACAGTTAAAAAAGCTCAAGTGGATACAAATCAGATGTACAATTATGTACAGGGAGGCTGTGGCGCAGTGCGTTGGTGTTGGGATCAGGGGAGCACAGGTTCAAACCCCACTGCAGTCAGCATGTCGTTATGTCCCTGGGCAAGACACTTCACCCCACAGTATTGAGTAAGTCGCTTTGGAAAAAAAGCGTCTAACATGTAATGTACAAAAAAGTATTTACACTTTTTACATTAATGACATAATATATATGAATGAAAACTATTTACAATATACATCAAATATAAAAGTCGACATGAAAAAAAACTTCAACCCAAATTGCCAACAAGTCCTCCAACTCATACGACCAAATATGCCGATTGTTCAGGCCCTTATTACGACCAAATATGTCGTTTGTTGAAGCGCTTAATACGTCCTATAATTACTTTTTAAAGTTTTCGACCTCTAGTGCTCCCCTTGAATGCAAACGTTACAGATGGTGGTTTATTCACAAATAACCCTCTCTGTAAAATCCTAAATTGTAGGATAGTTTGGCCATTAAAACGCTTTTTGATTAGATTTCTAGCGAGAAGTGTAGTCGATATGTAGGATCTATAGTTTGATATATATTACGAAGATGATTTGAGGTATGCGGCAGCCTCCATGTAAAGTTACGGGTTGAAAACAGTATTTCCGGTCTCAACGTTTTCATAATAAAACCAATGATCAAATGATTTAACAGTGATATCTGCACAGGGTTGGGTTGTAACGGAATACATGTAACGGCGTTACGTAATCAGAATACACAAATCAAATAACTGTATTCAGCTCGCGTTACATTTGAAAAACGAGTAGGCCTAATCTGATTACAGTTACTTTCGTAAACCTGAAGTGAATACATTTTGGATTACTTATTAGGGCCCGAGCACGGAGCGCTAGGACCCAACGGCGTCCTAGCGAAGTGCGAGGAACCTATTGTTATTGGAGGAATTCTTCTTATTTTTCTGCTGGCGTTTCCTGTTTTTGAGGTCTTTAGGATGCTTCAAAAGTTGTATAATTTTGCACGGATTCCAGAATCGGTGAAAACTACAATATTCTCGACTCAATTTGTTCAAATTGTCCAGCAAGCTCTCTAGCGCCACCTATGGCCATTTCCATTTTTGGAAAGATGTACAAAGTCGCACCGTAACTCCGAATGACCTGACACTTTGCATACTTATTCGGGTGGACCTGCTCTACATATAATATCCTTGAACCCCAAAGCTCCGCCTACTTTTTTTAATGAGCATAATTTCAAAAACAGTTAAATATTCACTTAAATTTCAAATTTTAGTTTTTCAACACCAAACTCAGTATACAGCATCGCTGGGGGGTCAGACACATTATCATAGGAAATCAGCATGTTCAGTCGATAAATGTGGCCGTCATTACTCTAAACGTGTTTGCAAAAGGGCGGGGCTTGGATAGAAATACTCATAACTCATCAACAATGTACCAAAAAAACACACATTTTGGTGGTAAGGTTCAGTATGTTTGGGGAATAGGCACAAAAAGTAATTTTCATTTTGGACTATAGGGGGCGCCAAAAACATCCATCCATCTTCTCCCGCTTATCCGTGGTCGGGTCGCGGAGGTAGCAGTTACCCCTTGGTCTCTTCCCAGCTGGACGTGCCTGGAACACCTCCCTAGAGAGGCGCCCAGGTGGCATCCTAACTAGGTGCCCGAACCTCCACAACTGGCTCCTTTCGACGCGAAGGAGGAGCGGTTCAACTCCGAGTCCCTCCCGGATGACCAAACTTCTCACCTTATCCCTAAGGGAGACACCAGCCACCCTGCGGAGAAAACCCATCTCGCCCGCTTGTACCCGCAATCTCGTTCTTTCGGTCATGACCCATCCTTCATGACCATAGGTGAGGGTAGGAACGAAAATGGCCCGGTAGAAAGAGAGCTTTGCCTTCTGGCTCAGCTCCCTTTTCATCACAACGGTGCGGTAAAGCGACTGCAGTACCGCTCCCGCTGCTCCGATTCTCCGACCCATCTCACGCTCCATTGTTCGCCAAAAACATGACAAATGTATAACTTAAGAACTGATGGATGACATTTATTTATTTTTTGACATACTCTGGGGATGAGTATGAACTTATATTTAAAGTGTCACAACGAATGACAAATGTGGGCGTGGCCTGTACTTTTTTGCTAAAATGTGCTTCGGAACGCAAAACTTGGGAGACACGTCAAAGCCCACGACCTTTTCGAGAATGTAAAAAAAAAAGTAATTTTTCAAAAAAACTGCTCACTAGCACCCCCTATTGTGTGGTAGTCACATATAGTTTCTCAGAACTTCACGAATTGTGGCACAGACATTCCTCATGGAGGTGCAATCATATTCGTAAATAGCTTCCATTAATCCCGCCCCCCAGGAAGTAGGCCATTTCGAAAAATGTGTGTTTTTCATGCATTTTAAGCACATTCTTGCGAACTCCTCCTAGGGAAATGATCGGAAAAATTCCAATCCAGGACACGTTCAGCCCCTATCCAATATGATGCTAAATTGAGAAGAACATTTTTGATAGCTCAATCCTGGAGGTCGTAAGCTAACAGTGAATACACCATTTTTGACGATTTACATGTCGCGAATTACTCCAAACTACTCGGATATAGTTATTCCGATATTCACGAAACGCTCTATACATATTGCTATTATGATTGTACACATATTTCAAATTGACTTCCATTAGCCCCGCCCCCCAGGAAGTCGACCATTTTGAACAATTTGCGTTTTTCATGCATTTTCAGCACATTATTGCAAACTCCTCCTAGGGGAATGATCGGAAAAATTCCAATGAAGGACAAGTTCAGCCCCTATCCAATATGATACCTAATTGCAGAGCACATTTTTGAAAAATCACTCGTGGAGGTCGTAAGCCAACAGCGAATACACAATTTTTGACGATTTACAGGGCGCAAATTGCTCCAAACTGCTCGCATATAGTTTTTCCGATATTTACGAAACGATGTATACACATTACTATTATGATTGCACACATATTTCAAATTGCCTTCCATTAGCCCCGCCCCCCAGAAAGTCGGCCATTTAGAAAAATGTGTGTTTTTCATGCATTTTAAGCATATTCCTGCCAACTCCTCCTAGGGAAATGATCGGAAAAATTCCAGTCCAGCACAAGTTCAGCCCCCATCCAATATGATGCTAAATTGCGAAGACATTTTTTGATAGCTCAATCGTGGAGGTCGTAAGTTAACAGCGAATAC
This sequence comes from Notothenia rossii, assembly GCF_949606895.1. Taxonomy (NCBI): domain Eukaryota; kingdom Metazoa; phylum Chordata; class Actinopteri; order Perciformes; family Nototheniidae; genus Notothenia; species Notothenia rossii. The sequence goes on along the minus strand of NC_136912.1, from coordinate 6,998,126 downwards.
ACCATTTTTGACGATTTACATGCCACAAATTACTCCAAAGTACTCGCATAAAGGTTTTCCAATATTCACGAGACGCGGTATACACATTGCTCTTATGAATCTGGAAATATTTAAAAGCCCCGCCCCCCAAAAACTTGGCAATTTTCTAATATGTGCGTTTTTCATGCATCTTAAGCACATTTTTGCATATTCCTAGGGAAATGTTTGTAAAAATTCCAATCCAGGACAAGTTAAGCGCATATCCAATGTCATGCTACATTGAGAAGGAACAGTCCTTCGCTCCAACGGGGAGCTCTTAGGCTAACGGAGAATATACCATTTTTGACCATTTATATGTCAGATAACCTACTGACACCTGCTTGTCTGCCTGCCACATCAACTGACACACATACACACACACACACACACACACACACACACACACACACACAGTCCAACAACGCCCTTTGCTGGCGGCATATTCATTACAACAGACACCTATACACTCCCTAACCCTAACCCTACTCTTTATTTGTAGATATCTCCGAAAGCATACAAATAAACTGTGAAATGTAGGCCTGTCACATATATTATTGAGCGATATATATTATACACACTGTTCTGCTTTCTGCACTGACCTCAGCAGCTGTTCTCACTGTAAACATCGCCTCACAATGAAGCAGTTGTATTAAAAAAGAAATAGCCTAACATCCAGGGGAGATGTAATTAGCTAGTAAACAAACGGTAAAGGGCAGAAAGTCTGATGCACATTTGATCATCTCAAATAACTTATAATCACAACGGGAACATTTTGCAGAGCTGTGCTTCGTTGACATAAGTCCAGCCATGCGTCACGCCTAGTGCTGCGTACCGGTACGCCGAACCGGTACTGGACTTGTAAAAAGTTTTGGTTCAAGTCCGGTTAAAACCGGAACGTCGGGAACCGGTACTTACGTATATTCTCCTTTTTGTTCTAAACCATCTAAAACCTTCCATAGATCGAGAAATTTGCGCTGAGAAAAGACGAAAAACATTGTTTTGGCTTCTGATATGGCGGCCATTACTGAGCTCACGAAGTCTCGCAAAATATCGCAACTGCTCGCGAGATCTGTGTGACGTCAAGGGAAGCTGGACACTGACAGCGTGGGATGCTGGTTGCCATATTTGGTAGTGTAGCTAAGCTAACTCCTTTGTATGTATGGTGATATAGTGTCTGCCGAAAGAGCAACACTTCACCCAGACAATGTCAATATGCTGTTGTTCTTGAACAAGAACACATAGACTTGTACTCTTGCGTATTGAGTCTTGTATGTACATCACTATGTATGTAGTTGTGTTGTGTAGTTAGTAAGTAACACATGTAGAGTTCTAGAAAAGACATGGTGTAGACACAAGTTGGAAGGGGGCACAATAAACCTGACGAGTTTGAATTTGAGTTGATTATGAGTTTATTTTCAATTGATAATTAGCTCACAGTAAGTTCACTTTAGTTACTCACACCACTTGACACAAGTCCGGACTTATAAGTCCGGACTTGAACCTGAACCTCTTGACTTGAGTCCGGACCTGAACCTGAATGTGAGTCCAGGTACACAGCACTAGTCACGCCTCTTTTAAAGATCACTGTTGGCTGAAATCGACTCCGGAGAATACATCAGTGTACCCTTGGTTATAGCTCCTCCGGAGATTCCTCTCTCCTCTCTCCTCAAAATCAGTGTATCCTCGGTTACGGCTCCTCCAGACAGCCTCCTCGATAATCGATCCTCGACGAGCCTTTAGACAAAAAAATGTTCCTTCGAGACGGCGCGCCGACATCCGTCACAGCGCACCAAACCTATTACCGCCGCAGATGGACAAAAAAAGGGAGCGTTTTTTTTTAAAAGGGGCGGGTCCACTCAGTGAAACGATAACAACGAAACATGGAGGAACAGAAGTCTTTTTTATTTTTATTTTTAATGAACAAGGTAAATATTATATAATTGGTATCAGTAAAATGTATAATCTACAATAAAATATCGTTTAAAATTGTGTTACGATGTCTAAAGTTACTGATAAGTCACATGTTTCCTGCCTGGCCTTGCCCGTGTATCATTACCCTCTCTCTCTCGTCGTCTGGGCGCTAAGAGAGGAGCCCTCAACCAGTGCAGCAGCAGCCACTAGCAGCTTACTGTTGCTATCTTTAAACTATGCCGCCAAAACATAATTTCAGCCAATCAGCGTCGCCAAATCTGATGGTCACAGGGCGTCTACATCAGCGCCGGTGCAGTCTGTGAGTTGTTTGGACTCGTATCCAAGGAGACAAAACAGGAAGCTGTCATTTACTCTGGAAGCTATCATTAGCAGCTAATGAAAACTCAGTTTTTGACATAAAAATTGAATTATGGATTATCAATACTTTTTTCAAAATGACAGACACATTGGATTAACCTATGGATTAACCTTCAACAGCGCTTTTCTCGTTTTTGACCAGAATAAAGGCAAAAGGTGAGCCTATCTCCGTGTTTTGCTACCTAAAGCTACGTCATGTGATGTCTGTATTTGCTTCCCATGTCGCAAGTTCTGATCGCTCAGTGATGATACTTATATTTCTAGAATCTGTGGAATCTCAGCTTGTTAGCATAAGCTTGTTTGTGCATATCCAATAAGTATATCGATTGATTTATACCTAGAGTGCGTTAGCATTTTTTTGCTCAGGGCTCATTTAGACGCTTCTTGTGAGACTTGTGTTTTGTTTTGGTAAACATGGTCCATATCATCAGTTAGCTGAGTTTCTTCCGGTTAAATGAGCAGGACACATGAATAGTTTATTACATTTTAAGAAGCCCTGAGACACAGTTTCGGGAGAAAAAAAACGGGGGAAAAAAGCTTAAAACAGGTTAAATGGGAATTAAATCATTTAAAGTAATTTTGAGTGTTCCCAAAGCTCCGGTGTTCTACAGTTTGTGTGGGCCTACTGTACTGTTGCACAGTTTATGCTGTAGAAACTATGTCCAGGACAAGGTGTTTGGAAGTTTTGGAAGTTTTTTGAAGATTATGGAGGTATTGATCAGTCTTCTCATATTTTTAAGCCTCAATTTGTCCTTTCCCCCCTCTAACATCACCAGAAGTCCTAATTTAAGGGGGGTGCTATTGGATCGCCGGAGCTGTTAGATTAACATTAACATGCTTATTGTAGTTTCAAGTGCAATGCCTTGCGGCCTGTAGCACCATCCTCTTGATGGAGCATATGTGTGGGCTGGACCTGTATTTTACAGGAAAGGAGTGAGCAGAGGGTGGAGTTGTCGAGTTTTGTTCTGTTTTCTGTGACTATCTGCCTCACCCTCTCAGACTTTGAGTTGCACGCGCTACTAAAGAGACGTGTTACCATGGAAACCAAACAATGGTGTAGCTGTATTAAAGTCCGAGTAGAAACAGTCCTGAGTAAATCTGATTTTGTCAGAAATCGGGAGAAATATGACCCCGGGAGGAAACCGGGAGAGGGTAACGAAATCGGGAGTCTCCCGCGAAAATCGGGAGGGTTGACTAGTATGGCCACAGCCTCCCTGTACATAATTGTACATCTGATTTGTATCCACTTGAGCCTTTTTTACCTGTGTTTATGTTGTTGATGTTGCCATCCTTTATACTGAATCAATGAAGGTGAATGGTTGCTCAGAAAAAGTCCTAAAGAATCCAACTGGGTTCAATAGCTAGATCATTCCTGTTCTTCTTCTGCAGTGGAGTGAGATCTTGTTGTTGTTGACTTGCATAGCAACAAATGTTAGTTTACAAGAAGTCATTGATACCCTAACATTTGATTCATACCTGCTCAGGGGCGGACAAGCCATTGGGAATACCGGGAGTTTCCCCGGTGGGCCGGTGCTGTGTGTGGGCCGGAGGGCCAAAGATCCTCAATCCTAACGGTGTCAGTACCATATCTGCTCGGGGTACCATATCTGCTCGGGTGTATTTCCGTCGCATCCGTCATATCCGTTCTGCCCAATGACGTCACGCGTTGTGATTGGCTGTACGGTAATTTACCCAGGACACCGCCTACTCCAAATAAGGGCAAAGAGGCGGAGCCGAGGCAGGACATCCTGCACCGAGCTGAAAGTTCCAGTGCTAGCTGAAGCCAAGCTAAGCTAACATGCTCCTTATCTTTACACTGCCGTGGCATTTTACGTTTCTAAGGTAAGCGGACATGAAACTATTCAGCAAAGCTATAAATAATAATCTAAGTTATTCAGTTTTTAGCATAATACTTCAGAATCTTAAAATCCCTTAACGTTTGTATGAAATTGTGCTAAATTCAACACTGGAATCAAGCAAATATTAATATGTTTGCATGACAGTAGTTATTTATATTTTTATATCACTTAATTATACGTTTAATACATTTAAGTCAAGCTAAGGTACATGTGATGGTAGCTAGTTAGTGCTCTTATCTGTGAGGCCTCCCCTTCAAACAGCATAATAACCAGACTGTATCATTAAAATTAAGTACCAGTTCTAGATCCTTGACTTTAGACAAACAATTCAAAAGACAACATTTATTTAAAGACCAATCTTTATTTGAATGTGCCTCTTAACCTGATATATAAGTTATACAGTAATAGTATTGGCAATTTAAAAAAACTGAGCAACTCAACAGTCAACTTTATGTTTCTTATTGTCTAAAGCAGGGGTATTCAACTAAAACTCAACGAGGTCCAGTTAGAGAAAATGTCCCCATGTAAAGGTCCGGAATATCAAAATGTCTAACTTGCTTTAGGAATTAGTGTGATATATATTGAAATAGCCTGTAGCTTTATCAAGGGCTGCATGTAATCAACAGCTGACTGCCAATAAAATAAAGAAAGTACAATTCAAAAACAACTATTTATTGTCAATTAACATTGAACTATATAGATATACAGTAAATACTGTGGATATGTGTAATGTTCCTCTATGGCTGCATTGAAAAATAAAAGAACATAAATAAAATAGGTTTTGAAAATGTGTGCATCTCAAAAGTGCTTAATTTTAGATAAATAAAATAAAGTGTAGCAGCAGCTTGAGTTTCCCTTTTTCTTTGTTAACCGTTTCACATAATGACTTAACAGTTTCAGATGATTATAGAACAATATCAGTCTTTACACATCATAACAATTGAACAGTTTTAATGTTTCTCTTTCTTTCCCTCTTAGATTGCAGTCCCTCACTCACTTTTTTTAAATTCAGTGCGAGAATTGAGCTGGAGCTTGTCCTGCCAGGAGTTTAGATCTGGGCTGAAATGGTGTCAGGGCCATTCTCATACACACATGCAGGTGCTCATTGGTCAGCCCCGGTTAGCCTGCGCTGGAACAATATTTTGTTTTAACTGATCGTGGTGGACTGATCATATTGGGCTCTGAGACTGCTTATTTTTTGTGACCTCAGTTCTGACTTGAGAGGGAATGTTTGGTCAAACACTTTGTGTTTTGTCGAATAGTGGCATTTTGGCACTTTTAATGAGCGCCACAGTCTCTGAACAAATGAGACACACTGGTTCTGTGCTCCCAGTGGGCAGGATGAACATGACTGAGTCCACTCAGGGTTAAAAGCTCTGTTCTCACTTTCCACTTTCCTCTTCTTGGAGAGCGCCATGTGTAATTATTTGTCTCTCCCTGTCTGCCGCTAACACGCCTGTTTACTCTCCTCTCCGTCTTCTCTCCCTGTATCGCTAATTATTCTCTTTACTCACTTTCCTCGCCGCGCTCTCATCTCTTCTTCTGTGTTTCTCTCCCTGCATCGCTCTCTCGTCTCTTTCGCCCTCTGTCGGCGGCGGTTAAAATAGAATCACCCCGTCAAAATTGAAATCCCCTATTAATGTATTGATTATAGGTCCGGGTCCGTATAGGTTGCCGTCTGGGTCCGGACCGCGGTCCGCCTGTTGCCGACCCCTGGTCTAAAGCATTTATTATTTTCATTTTCCCTCTCTCATATTCAGTGCGGACGGATTGAGACAGCTTGGTGTCCAGAGAGCTGCAGAGACTTCAGGGAGAAACCTCCGTGTGATGGACGTCCTGTCTGTTTGTTTGGCCCGGAGAGGACTGAGGGTCTTTCCTCTGAGAGGAGGACCAGGCCTGATGGAGGAGCCCGTGCTGGGCAAAGCTGATACCAACTGCACAGGCCTAGTCTGTCACGTTATTTGACTAAATATGTTTACACCTTCTGTCCATGTTATTGAAAACATTTTTGGTTGACATTTCAATAAATTTTATTTGCACTCCTTTTGTCCATTATTCTTACTGAAAATAGATTACACATTCACATCTGACTGAAGGTTGGCCCTATCTATTTGTGACATTGCAAACTCTGCGGTACAAGGCACAAGTGATGTGAAGCTCATAAAGTGAGGCAAATAGAAATAATAAGCTGATGGAGTGTAGATGTGGAAATAGGTGCATTCGATCAGCTGACTGTTTTTACAATAAAAGTAGTTTCTTAGTGTACTGGTCTTAAAATCTTATAGCATCAGCTTTTAATTTTCCTCTTGGATGTTCTTCTTGACCCTCAGAGAAGGAGAACATGTCGTGTCTTTCAGGCATGTCCTTTCCTAACAAAAATTATAGGAAACAAAACATATTATTGCAGAACAAGTGTGTTATTTATGAAAGCGGTGTGTTTTTGTGTTAATGGGCTGTAGATATAATTATTTTGTAATTGTAATGTTTTTTTTTATTTCAACAGTGAGCTACAAAGACAATCAGATTATGAATGAACAGTATGAAGTTCAACAACATTGAAATATATGTTATTATCAAAATAATATTGAACTGTTATCAAAACGTAGTGCAACTGTAGAAGCTTGCTCTGTTGTCTCACTGAAAGAATAACTTTTACCACGTTTTTTACAGACAATATTGAGAGATAAATAGTAGCGGTTCTCACTATGTGTTAAATATCTTTGCCTTTAATAAATTAAATTAGAAAGCTGACAAAATCATATTGCTTGTTAACATCTAAATGTAACTTTTTGCACAGAAAGACCCCTCAACTTCACTGATGTGTAGGTGATCTAGTATTGTTTAATGGAATGTATATCAGTGTATTGAAGTCAATACTTCATTCATTTAAACCAATATCTTTCTTGATTCTTTGTACAGTATGAACAATAGAGTATTTGTACCTGTACTGAAGTTCACCGCTATGAGGAGTCCAGTTATGTCTCTCACTCTCTGGTCCAGCCTGTCTTCATCACCTGGACACCTTAAACAAACAGATATATATGTAAAGAACCATGTGTACAAACAATATAACTTATTCTCTTCTGTTGAACATGTTGGATTGTGTATTGTCCGAGTCAGGGTCCTTTTTATTTTACTGTAACTTTGGAAGTTGTGTTACCAATGCTTACTGTTTATTTGATACCCATTTGGTAATGCAATTAATAAAAACAACAAGATTTGGGTTCGTTCTTCAGATATGAATATGACGTTAACGTGTAAGCTCAATAATGAACTCAAGCTCAACCAACCATATTGTAATATCTAAGTAATCATCTTGAAATATGACATTAATAATTGTAATATACACACATCTTATTGTGAGGTTGATTTCACATACACTACTTCGACATTAGCTTGTCTACATACTTGAGCACAGCCAATTTAAATTAACTTTAGCGATTTATACAGTTCCTACCTACATAATAAAATATCTCTAAGTTACAAGGATGACCTTATTTTATCAACCTCAAACAGAAGCCGTTTGTTGTACAGTATTATCCCACTTAACGCTTAATACTTGTCTATTTCGTTTTAACCTTTATATATAGTCTATCATTTTAACTTGGAGGCTACTGTTAGCATCGTTAGTACCGATGTAGCTACCACTCGCTTACACGCTAACCCAAGCCTTAACATTAATTACGTAGCTGATTAAAATCATTAACACATAAATACCCTTAGGATAGAAAAGGGGGAAGTACGTCTGACACAGAGGTCGCGCGGCTGTGGAGAAGAACGTGTTGCCCACAATCTGTTACTGAGTTTAGGCTAGTTAGCTAGCAGTTTTATTGTTTTGGGTGCAGTCACTTTTGCCTCCACTTGCGGTTCAAATAAATGTTGAAAGAAAAATTAAATCTTTTTACAGTTCTGTTTTATATGGGTGTTGAAGAAGAAGAAGAAGAAGAAGAATTGGGAGCGATGAAACCCTCTTTAATGGTCACACATGCAGAGCACACAGCACACATAGTGAAATGTGTTCTCTGCTTTTAACCCATCCTAGTACCAGGAGTCTAGTACTAGGAGCAGTGGGCAGCTATTGTACAGCGCCCGGGGAGCAATGGGAGTGAGGGGGGAAGGGGGATGTCCGGTGCCTTGCTCAAGGGCACCACGGCAGGGCAGGTGAACTGGGACCTCTCCAAGTAGAAGTCCACACCCCAAAGGTAGGTCTGCAGGGACTTGAACCGGCGACCCTACGGCTCACAGTCCAAGCCCCTACTGACTGCCATAGATTTAGTCCCTAATTTTGCTCTCAGTGCACCAGATTGATGCATTTAACTTCAACATTAAAGGGGGAGCTTGCCCCCGGACCCCCCTAAAGGAGGTGAGGTCCACCACCCGTCCACACCCCCTGTTAAATTGTCTCACCCACATTGAAGATGCTTCCTACGCCAATGTTTTATTCAATGTGTCAAGTCAGGCAAATTGGGTCAAAATGTTACTTCATCAATGATCTGTTAACATTAAAATCACTAAATATATGCTGTAACTATTTTTGCTCTAGGCAACCCAAGGACTCAGGTTATGTGATTACTATATGAATAATGGTCCAAAATAACATAAAATGCATAGGGTTTTTTGTTAAGTAACATACTTTCGTCGCCGGCCGGCCGATACATGCCGCGCATTCAGCGGGGCTGTCTGTCAATTAATCCCCGGGCCACTTTTTTCCCCCAGTCCGCCCCAACCTGCTGATGACGAATACATCCTGGGATCTACAAAAGTGAATGTGTTTCATGCATCTAATTTGTATCCACTTGAGCTTTTTTACCTGTGTTTACCTTAGCTTATGCTGTTGCCATCAATTATACTGAATCAATTAAATGTTTTGCCGGAAAGTTCAAACTTTAGGAATACAGAGCAGTTCTTATCATGCCATAACCATAGCTGTGGAGGCAGTGCAAACTAAAATATAATATTGGTGACAAAAAACACAGAGCCATCAGTGCAATTGTTACATTCAAATTTCTTTGATATTTTATCAAGTGAGTTAATTATCTTTTAATTATATGTTATATATTTAATACTTACGTACATAATAAATAAATAAAAATAAATATGTACATAATTGTGTTTATAATTGTACATCATTTAGCTGTAACACTATGGTGTTTTCAATTGAATGCACTTTATACAATAAAGTGGTCAGTGCTACAGTAACAGTGAGTCGTGAAATATGAATTATTAAATGCAATAATGGGGATTAATTTGTTTATCTAAATATAGGGACAAAGGTAGAGTGCCACATTACTTGCACAGTACACAATGTTCAGATGACTTTGCCCAAAAGCAAACATTTAAGTTGCTTGAGTCAGACTCAGAAATATTAAACCACTTTTAAAATCAGACTTTCAAGTCATAAGGAAATCCATAAAGATATCTCACTGAAGAAAAGACACATTTGAATGAAGTAAGCTTTATTTCAATGAGACTATACAACTACAGCTCTCAGGACATCAGGAGGAGGAAACAGCTAGCTTGGCTCTCATAGTTTTCCCACAATCTTAAAACCACAATAGGCGCATTCACACCGCAGTACTTTTCCCACAAAGGTTCATGAGAACTTAGTTCATCAGAACTCTTTAGTTCTGATGAACTGAGTACAGATCGCGTTCACACCGGAATAAATCCCTGGGGGTGGATTAGGCAAATGAAGCCGCTGACGTCACTACTTCTTCTTCTTCTGCTTTGGGTTTACTGGCAGGCCGCAAACAACTTAACGGCGTATACTGCCGCCGGAAGTCCCCGGAGTTAGGGACTGGCTTCAGTAGAAGCTGCTGGGACTCCCAGCAGCTTCTACTGAAGCCTTCCGAGTAAATCGCCAGAACGCCGACACCTCCTCATCTCCACCGCTCCCATGTTTTATTTTGTGTTGCCATAAGTTAGTCTCTCTGCGTTTCTGCGCTGGGCTAATGCTAATAATGCTAATACAAGGATAATAAAATGGTGGCTTCACAACACTTTTTTTGAGTTTTACGGGGCGTGGTTTGCAATCCGCCCAGCCAATCAGAAATATAGCTCTTTTCTCACAAGAGAGCCGCATGCGAGTCCCTGCTCTCTAGCAGGGACAGAAAAGGGGGTAAAAAGGTTCTCATGAACTCATTTTAGTTCCGGCTCTTTTTGGTGTGAACGCGACATTTCGGAACTATATCGGAACTAAAGTGGGAAAAGTACTCCGGTGTGAATGCGACTTATATTTTTTCTCCTGTGTGAGTACGAAGATGTTTTTTGAGATTACTTGATGTAATGAAAGTTTTCCCACACTCTTCACACGAGTACGGTTTTTCTCCTGTATGAATACGGTGATGTTTACTGAGAGCACTTGATGTACTGAAAGTTTTCCCACACTCTTCACACGAGTACGGTTTTTCTCCTGTATGAATACGGTGATGTTTACTGAGATCACTTGATGTAGTGAAAGTTTTCCCACACTCTTCACACCAGTGCGGTTTTTCTCCTCTGTGAATACGTTCATGTACTTTGAGATAACTTGATGTAGTGAAAGTTCTCCCACACTCTTCACAGCTGTACGGCTTTTCTCCCGTGTGAATACGTTGATGTATTTTGAGATAACTTGATGTAATGAAAGTTCTCCCACACTCTTCACAGCTGTACGGTTTTTCTCCCGTGTGAATACGTTGATGTACTTTGAGATAACTTGATGTATTGAAAGTTGTCCCACACTCTTCACAGCTGTACGTTTTTTCTCCCGTGTGAATACGTTGATGTGATTTGAGTTGACCTGATTGAGTGAAAGTTGTCCCACACTCTTCACAGCTGTACGGTTTTTCTCCTGTGTGAATACGCAGGTGGCACTTTAAATGTACTTTTCTTGAAAAGGATTTGTCACATTGCTGACAGCTGTGACGTCTCTCTCTTCCTTTTGGTTTCTAGAACAGACGGACAGAGAAAGAGAGAAAGTTAATCTAAAAAGCATGAATACACAAGTTCACACAATAAAAACTCACTTAATATAAACCTTGAGTTAACATACTAATTATCAACTGTTTGGATTTGATACAGTAATACAGCAACATTCTAACCACAGTATATACCAGAGGTGGGGGACTCGAGTCACATGACTTGACTCAAGTTGCATATTTTTTGACTTGAGACTTGGGCCCCGTCTCAGGTCGGTTAAATGAAATCCTTGCTTCCCTCACTTGCGTCGTTTCCCTGCGTCTAGTCCCTCCCACCAGGGAAGCATGGAGGGACGCAAGGAAACCACGAGAAGCAGGGAAATGAGTTTTAAGAGCAATGGGACGTCCTTTCCTCCGGAGCGTCACGTGAAGTGATGTCCATTTGTGATGACACCGCACAGCTGTTCGTCTGACAGCAGCTCTGTCCCCGTTGTTTTCACAAACACCCCCATCACACATTTACTGACACAAACATTTGTATCATCTGTTGTAGACCCCAATAAATAAAATAAAATAAGAACTCATTCTCAAATTTTTTTTATTAAATTGTATAAACGATTCTTAAAATGTATAAACGAACAATAGTTTGATTAATATTGATTAGCTTGCACAATAGAAATAAAATAATTGAGAAGAAAAAGAGATATATTATCTATCAAAACCCAGTTAGATTAACATTCATTGGACTGCAGACTTTGTTTGTTTGTGTGGATATGTAGCACATTAACATTTTAATAGCACTTAATGACTGACTGAATGGAAATGACAATAAATGAAAATGTAAAACGAAAAAAGCGATCACGAAAAATGTTTCCAATAAATGAATAAAATAATTGTTGACCCCTTTTTTGTTCAGATATATCACATATTTATAACTAAAAGATACATTAATTGAAACAAAACACAGCATAGACTGAGGAGTGACTCTCGTGACTTTCATGTATTTTCTTCACTCCGCTGGGGTACTGGGCAAGACTCACGTCATGCCCCTGCCAACCTGTGATTGGTCAGGGCCATGCCAAGGGAAGCCAGAGGCGGCTGGCTTCCTTTGCCTCACAATCCAATCAAATCGCATCAACTTAGTGATGCGTCTTAAAACCCGGAAGTAAACCGCGCTCGATTTCCCTCTACAAAAAAGCAGTTGGATTTCTCCATAGGATTTTGGAAAATAGTTCGAAATAAGGTCAGTCGAAAATGAACCTGTTAGATAAAGGCACGTTTTGTTCAGTCGGATAATATCCACATGTCTACCCTACTTTTATAATTTTCTAATCATAAATCTAATCGATAGAAGATAGATAGCGTCACTGCACCACTCTCACCGCCGTTAGAAAGTAGCAAGCAACTGATGCAAGTGCAATTATGGAGGGTGGAGATTTGGAGTATTTAATCAAAAATAATTGTACTAAACTTCCGCTGCAGCAGCAACAACAAATAAAATCTGATGACTAATGACTGATGACCAAACTGGAGCTGTGTACAGCGAGGAAAAAAGGAGCTAATCGGACGTAAAACGTTAAAGGTCTCCTGATTTAGTTTGTGAATGAATGCTTAAGAGTTTCGGCTGGAGAGTGTGTGCGGACCTGTCGGTCAGATAACAGGCGTGTGTAAGTCCTGCATCTGTATGATACAAATGTGTGTAAAATGATAATGGGTGCTGTAATCACTCATCTGGTTACGTTATTACATTGACCACCACACCCTCGACCCAAAAGAAAGGACGTATTATTGGCTTATCGCTACTGCCGTAACGTTCATGGTATAATTTCTCCGTCATCGTTTGTTTCCGTGAACTGATTGTGTGACGGCAAATGCTGCGGCTGCAAGGCATTGTGCAAGGGGGTGGTACTGTTGCTACTCTGGTTCGTATTATTACTAAACATTTAGATAAACGTCACACCTATGCAAGAGCCCTCTTCCTAGAATTCTCAGCAGCATTCAACACAATACAAGCAGACATCTTGGTGTCAAAAATGGCCAAAATGGAAGTAAATCCATACCTGATTTACTGGTATGCCGCTTTCCTCACCAGTAGAGAGCAACTTGTGAAGGTTAACAAAACCCTGTCATCTGCCATCACAACCAATGTAGGGGCCCCCCAGGGCTGTGGGAGTTCAGCTGTGCCCTTTACTAGCTTCTTTTGGCTTTTTTTGATGACTTTACTGAACTGCTGTCTATAGTGTGTATTCACTTTGACCGTCTAGTCATTGTTTGTGATTTTAACATCTATGTTGACAACCCCCAGGACAGAGGGGCTAAAGAACTGTTTTGGTTTCTTGATAACTATGGACTGACTCTGGACGGAGCCCAAGCACAATAAGGGGCACACTCTGGACTTAATGATCTCAAAGGGTCTGAATATCTCTGAGGTTGTGGTGACTGATGTTGCACTCTCTGATCATTTCTTTGAGAGCTCTATTTCTGTTCACACACATGTTCAAAAAGAGGTAACCACAAAGCGATATTTAACTGAAAACACTAGGGAAATGTTTACTCGGAATGTTTCTTCCACACCTGCCCCTGCTAACATCTCAGTAAATGAGCTAGTAGATCATTTTAATTCAAAAATAAAAAAATATACAGATGCCATTGCTCCAACTAAGGTAAAGGAAGTGACTGGCAAGAAAAGATCTCCATGGAGAAAGGCCATGTCCGTGGGAACAGAAAAAAGAGTCAATCCTCTCAGTAAACACAGAGCTGAATCCAGATCAGATGCACGCTGAAGGCTCTTTGAGCAGCTCTCACTGATCCTGCTGTTATGTTACATGTTTGTTGTTTGTTTCTCATGTATTATGTTTGTCTTATTTGTCTATGTTGATGTTACACATGGAGCTGCTGTGATGCAAGTCACATTTTAGACTTGATCTGACAATTAAAGTATTATCGTATCGTATACAACAACGTTCTAACCTATATCTAACCATATTGTGCATTCATATTGTATATGTCAAAACAGGTTCTGAGCTTTCATTTGGGGATAACAGTGTTAGGCATTCGTGAGGTGCAACAACATTAACATGAACCTTTCTGTTGGTCGCTCTTTAGCAGACCCTCCACGTGATAGCAGAGCGAAAAGGTACAGCAAGCGAGGGATCATTGTCCACTAGTAAATCGATTGTAGATGGCGTCGTGCACCCGGACGGATACAAACAAAATAAGAATGAATGGGTCGCGAAATATACTTTGGTGGCCCAAGTAAAGTCTATGTGTGGGAAACCCTGGACTTAAATTTCTAATTGAGCCGTCCCTTATAGACACTATCTCCTTACACATTAGTGATGGGAATTCCAGCTCTTTTTAGTGAGTCGGATCATTTGGCTCGGCTCACTAAGAAGAGCCGGCTCTTTCGGCTCCCAAATGGCTCTTCATGTAACCACAGTTTACCAGAGCCTCAGTTTCGCCAGTTCACGCGCGTGCTCCACTAGCACCCCCCGTCACAGAAACACGCTTTGCTGGCGGTGAAAAGAATCCCACCAGACTCCTTTGCCCCTCCAACAGAGGGATGTCCTTGTCGTCATTTCAAGCGATACAAACTCTTTTGGACGCCCTCCACTCGAGTTCAGGGCGTTCCGAGCTGAATAAGGGCCTCAAATGACGGCAAGACGCCCACCTCGCGGAAATGTTGGAATTAGGAATATATTGTGATGAAGTGCATACTGACCTGAGCTCCAGGGGTCTCCTTGTTCTCCTCCATGCTGCTGAAAATGATAGAAAGGTCAGATAGTTATTAACGAGTTATTATTATTAAATTATTATTAATATAATTCAAATATTTATATATACTTCTTCATAATCTGTGTAGCAGCTTACATTCTAACTTACAGCTCACAGTTTGTTCACTTTTATTTCATTAAAATGACTTTATTCACATAGAAAGTGACATTAATGGTTGTTTGAACCACGGTTATAATAACTCTGTGTCATTAACTATCAGTAAGTTAACACAGAAAGCATACATTAGCTAGTGAGACTGTTTAATGTACTCCATGTATACAGTATTTTCTGCATATTGTGTATTCTTTAGATACTCTAGTGCAGGGTTAACTACAATTCAACAAGGTCCAGATGGAGAAAATGTCCCCTTGCAAAGGTCCGGAACTTCAAAATGTCTAACTTGCTCTATGAATTAGTGTGATATATTGAATTAGCCTGTAGCTTTATCAACGTATGTGTAAGGGTTCACAACTGTAAGCGACGTGTTATCCTTCAATTGAGGACAGCGAAGCATCTGGGGTGTTTTCTGGCATTTATTCTGAGGACTGAGAGCAAAAACAATATTCTCCTTGAATCCACGCTGCACACCCTCTGCAGACCTCACTTGAATGTCACTTTAGTATTTATACATTCATACTAGCTTATTTATAGATTAAGAAATTCTGAAATGAACAAGAACATCTTATCAAGTAATCAGACAAAAATACAAACACAAACATACCTGAGAACAAAAACAATATTCTCCTTGAATCCACGCTGCACATCTTTATAAAAGAAAAGAAAGAAAGGGTTAACATGTAAACAAAGAAAATGGCGCAGATCGCGTCTAATTCCCGCCAAAACCACACCACAGATATCACTACAAAAATACAATTTCCTACGGTGGAAACCCAACAAAAACGGGTCTACAATGTACCCAAATTAACACGCAACAACACACATCAACCCAAAAAGCCGGTCCATGACACAAAACCGCAATGATTTGTAACACCTCTCCCAGCACAGCTTACCCTCCGCAGCACTCGCTTCAATGGTCTAGCTGCGGCAGCGGACAGTACACGACACGCCTCCTACATGACACGCCCACCTGCCACGACACTACGGTGGCTGAGAGAGAGAAGGGTCCAGCTGTGGCCGCGGACAGTGGAGGTTGAACCTGTAGGAAGTTGTACTTCCAAATATGGTCAGAAGACAACACGTGAGACGCTGACGCAAGGATATTTAAGGAGACATGGAGGTTTGCAGACAACAGACAACAAACAATATGGCGCACCGAGTGAGAGGGGTTGGCCTCAAGCATGGATGTATAAGAAGAACTGGATACAGCGTGGGCGCATAGCATGGGAGGCGGGGCCGCATTCATTCCTATGAGAGATGCTCAATGGCGCATGATGATAAAACATGGTGATAAAATGGCCCAACTTTTCAATATGGTCTAGCTGCGGCCGCGGACACTACATGACACGACACGACACGACACGACACTACGGTGGCTGAGAGGCACTACCGTTAAAAGCGAATTGACGACACTACACGACAGGAGGAGAGGTTTAGGTTTGGGAGGTGTTGGAGATTAGGATGTTTAAAACCACAAATCTCCGCGTGTCGTTTGGTAAGCTGGGTAAATTCGTAAAAAGGAAGGGATTAAGAAACACCAGAATGCAAGTCAAACAATAATCTTGTTTTAATGATAAAAAGCAACAATACAAATACAAAGGAAGTACTTCCTGCTCTTCCTCCAATCTCACGGATCTAGTCAGTTTGAAGAAAAGAAGAGACTGGTCTAAAGAAAACATAGGCTTATATCCAAAACCCCAGGAGGAGCTATGCGGCTGCACAGCTTTTTCTTTGCACAGCATGAAAGAAAGGCGAAATGAATGGGCTGTGATTTTAGTATTTTTAAGCAGAGGTTGAGTTCAATCATTTGTACGACCCTCGGAGGATGTTGTAAAAATGTAAATCAAAAAGGTTCCCCACCCCTGCTGTAAATAATAATAAAAACCCTTGATTTATAACTTAACATCTCTGTCTCCTATTTATCTGAGTATATTATAAAGAATAGCCAGTTAATTGAAGCATTATAGCACAGGCCTTTGTCAGATGGTATATTACGCTGTTTTTTTCCTGCTTCGAATAGTTCTCTCTTTTTTCACCATACCTGTGTTTGCATCACTGCTTACAGTATCTTCTTGATATTTTCTATTCTGTATTTATATCATTGACATTCTACTTTCCCACTATTTTGTATGTACTCTTAATATTTAAATGTTTTCATCAAATATAACACATTCAAAAGTGCTTTACAAAAATGAAAGACATTAAGAAAAAGGCATTTTAAAACAGTCATTAAAAAGCAACACAATCTACCTGCATTGCAATGACTCTAAACGTGTAATAACGAGCTTTAACCAGTAGGAGGTGCGGGTTAAAAAGCTGTCAACTTTACAGTGTTAACAAAATAAAATATACTGCTGTTTCTGGTTTAATTTACGACGGATATATTCTGTTATTGTTTTGATATTTGTAACACAAAAGCGATGGAAAAAACCCACAGCAACACAGAAAAGATGGTCTTGTATTGTGAAATTAAAACAGAACGGTAAAAGAATAATTACTCTGTCGATAAAAAAAGAACTACGACAGATGTGTAATATTTAATACAAGCTCTGCTGAATAAACTATGATTTTATCTTTTACAAAACGTTTTTTTCATATGGAATGCACCAACCAATCACAGAGCTTGAGGCAAAGCGGAACAATAGCTGAGGATTCTGGGTAGTGTAGTGTCTTCGGCCATCCTAAACTGAACAAATATTTGTTTCTCCGAATCGAAGGGGAAAATTACAAAAGCATTGTACACAATTTAAACCAATCAATGTTGTGTAATCAACAAGGATAATCTGGTGTTTTTGACTTGATGAGTAGTGAAGATATCACTGTAAAATCAATCGAAAGTAAAGAGAATACTTACTTCAGGGTATAAAATCCTGCATTATCCAATGGGAATGGACGCTCACATTGCTCTCTGTAATACAATAAAGGGGACATTATCAAATCGGAATATAATGTTCTTTTAAAAAACGTTAACTAAAGGGAACAATCTATTTGAAAGAGCTGAAGCTCTGGCCTTCCTTAAAAACTAACTAATTTAATAAAAATCACAGTTGTATTACACACAATGCACTGTTTTTTTAGAACAAAAATTGTAACTAATGCACCATAATACATTCTGACGAAAAATAACAATTATTATGAATACAAATAAAATAAAAGAAGCCTCCCGTGAGTTACTACAAGCTATAAAGATTTTTAAAACGTTTTATAGAATAAAAGCTCACTGGTGGACGTTGTAGAAATGCGTGTGTGCACCACGACAAAGGAGCCTCATTCACTTTAGATTGGGGTTGATTGCGTGGTGCAGACAGATTATGGTGAGATCAGGTTGCAAAAAACACGCAAAGCCATCAGTGCAATTGTTACATTCTAATTTATCTGATATTGTAGGCGTTAATTATTTATTATATGTAAATACTTTTATGTATGTATAATTTAACTGTAACACTTTGGTGTTTTCAATTGAATGCACTTTATACAATAAAGTGGTCAGTGCTACAGTAACAGTGAGTCGTGAAATATTCATTATTAAATGCAATAATGGGGATTCATTTGTTTATCTAAATATAGGGACAAAGGTAGAG
Organism: Notothenia rossii; assembly: GCF_949606895.1. Classification (NCBI taxonomy): domain Eukaryota; kingdom Metazoa; phylum Chordata; class Actinopteri; order Perciformes; family Nototheniidae; genus Notothenia; species Notothenia rossii. Next base: position 6,979,589 of record NC_136912.1, on the reverse strand, counting down.
TGCTACATTAGTTGCACAGTACACAATGTTCAGATGACTTTGCCCAAAAGCAAACATTTAAGTTGCTTGAGTCAGACTCAGAAATATTAAACCACTTTTAAAATCAGACTCACAAGTCATAAGGAAATCCATAAAGATATCTCACTGAAGAAAAGACACATTTGAATGAAATAAGCTTTATTTCAATGAGACTATACAACTACAGCTCTCAGGACATCAGGAGGAGGAAACCGCTAGCTTGGCTCTCATAGTTTTCCCACACTCTTAAAACCACTATGGTTTTTCTCCTGTGTGAACACGAAGATGTTTTTTGAGAGCACTTGATGTAGTGAAAGTTTTCCCACACTCTTCACACCGGTATGGTTTTTCTCCCGTGTGAATACGGTGATGTATTTGGAGAGCATGCGATGTTGTGAAAGTTTTCCCACACTCTTCACACCAGTACGGTTTTTCTCCTGTATGAATACGCTGATGTTTATTAAGATCACTTGATGTAGGGAAAGTTTTCCCACACTCTTCACAGCTGTACGGTTTTTCTCCCGTGTGAATACGTTGATGTGCGTTGACTTGTGTTTTGAATGTTAAATTAGAGTCAATAATGATTCCAAGATACTTAACCTGAGGCACAATGTTAATATGTTCACCTGAGATGCTTATATTTGACACAATGTTAGGCAGAGGGCAGACTAAGTAATCTTGCAGTGATTTAAGCATTGTAGAATCCATAGTGTATGTGTCCTTAGCTGTCGAAGTTTTAAGAGAATTAATAATTGCTTTGGTTTTTAATTCCGATATGGGTTGAATGCAAAAGCACATCTTACTTTCGTCGACTGGGCAGGAGGTGAACTGGGACCTCTCCAAATAGAAGTCCACACTCCAAATGTAGGTCTGGTCGGGGACTTGAACCGGCGACCCTACGGCTCACAGTCCAAGCCCCAACTGACTGCCATAGATTTAGTCCCTAATTTGGCTCTCAAAGTTCACCAGATTGATGCATTTAACTTCAACATTTAAAAAAAAATCTGCCCGCACCCCCTGTTAAATTGTCTCACCCACATTGAGGATGCTTCCTACGCCCATGTTTTATTCCATGTGTCAAGTCAGGCAAATTGGGTCAAAATGTTATTGCATCAATGATCTGCTCGAGGCAACTCAAGGGCTCAGGTAATGTGATTACTATAGGAATAATTGTCCAAAATAACATTAAATTCATAGGGTTTTTTGTTAAGTAACATACTTTCGTCGCCAGCCGGCCGATACATGCCGCGCATTAAGTGGAACTGTCTGTCTGTCAATTAATCCCCGGGCCACTTTTTCCCCCCAATCCGCCTATTTGCATTAATTATATTTAAATCTTTTTGAGGCTAGTATTTGGCAGGAAATGCAGACGTATTCACCTGTAAACGCATACTGAACGACATACATGCACATTTACCATTTACCTCACTGTTTAAAAAAGTAACTGTGTTGATAATAATAATAAACAGGAATTATATTTGAAAAGTAGCCTACTTTGTTACCAAAACAAATATTTTCACTCCTGTCGGTTGGGGGGGGGGGGGGGGGGGGGGCGCTCATCTCACAATGTCGCTTGGGCCCCCAAGTTTGCCAGGGGCGGCCCTGAACATTGGTGTGATGTAAAAGCTATTGGTCTGTAGTTACTAGGGTTTGCTGTATCTTTCCCTGGCTTATTGAATGGTAGCACGACTGCTGTTTTCCACACACTTGGCATATCTCCTTCTCTCCAGATTTTATTGAAAAGACTCAGCACTGTCAATTAATAATTATTCCTTACTCCTAAGATATTTAACCTTTTCTGTTTGGGGACGTTTACGACCAACCCTGAGTCTGTTATCTCCCGTAAGGAATGTGCTAATGCAGTCGGGGATATCTCCAGTATTCCCAGTGTTTACGCACCATCCCCCATGTGGATTAACTAGTTAAAAGGTCTATTCGAGAGAGAGGCTGGTCAGATTTAACATGGCAACCCACCAGGGCAGTCAGAATCTCTGGCTGTGTGACTTGTGATGTGAATTTCTCCGGTCGATACTTGTAAATAAACATCAGTGTTTGACATCAAAGCTCCAACTCTCCTCGTGTATCTCTGAGTCCTGACTCTCCATTGCTGCAGGAGTTTCCCTTACAAATTGGCGTTGTCGGCAGGATACCAACAAATCGTCAAAACTGGTAAGTGTAATTTCAAATCCACATTTGGACATTACCTTACCAGAATCTGTGATTGACGGTATCCTAAAATTACCTGTGCAACTGAGCGGTTGTGTTTCGTTTTTTGGTTAATGAACATTTGGGGATTATAAACCCAGAGAATCAGTTTCTGGGGACTTTTTGTCCTGGCTGATTTGTGTGTGTATGCTGCTCGGGACGGAAGTACCACACAAGCATGCACAGCTCATGTTCGGAGAAACCTTATGAAATGAAATACATCAGTAAAGTGGAACTTCTGTAAGAAAGCAATGTCACGATTTGTATTGAACGAATCGCCGAATTCTGGGGGTTTCAGCGGCCTACACAGCAGTTAGAAATAAGCAACCCGAGATAAACAAATGATTTCAAATGGAAGATGGAACACACACGGACGGCTATTTCACCTCATCGGTTTATAGAGCTTCTGTTAGTTTATGTTTTCAATGGACGAGAGTGAAAATGGAAAGAAAAACGCTATTTGTTGTTTGTTTATATCACGGAGTCTGTTCTTCTTCTCTGTCTTCCGGTTGTTGCCTCTTTTGAATGATGAATACACACTACCGCCGCCTGCTGGTAAGGAGAGTTATTGCCACTCACGCATACGCAGTTCATACGTGCTCGGCTCGGATTTGCGGTGTGTTCCAGTGCGCGAAGTCGGCAAATACGCAGGAGAGTCCGGCGACGCAACAGTCGGTGTCGGCGTCGGCGACTTCTTAGGTGACTGGCCGGTGCATCTGGGCCTTAAGTCGCTTTGGATAAAAGCGTCAGCTAAATGCAATGTAATGTAATGTAATGTGTGTGTGTAAATATCCCCCCGTGTCTGGGTGGCAGGAGCCATGCAGCTGAGATGGAGAAAGTCACAGCTTTTTGTCTATATCTTTAACTCACACCACCACCGTCTCTATTAAAATCGAGATGGTCTAAAGGCCCGGATACACCGGCCCGAAATCGGCAGTAAATGGGAGTCAGGCCGAACATGAGCGTGGGCACGCCCTATTCGGAGTGGTGTGCGCCGCACCGTCGGGTCTTTTCTGCCGACCTGACGCCTTTTCTTGCCGATTCAACATGCGTCGAGAACACCACCGGAAGTCGGACAAATGGATAACACTGATTGGCTGTTCAGCTAGCGAATCAGTGCATGAGAAGCGTTAACGGAAGTGAGGGAGGTAAACAAATGATTTAACACAAGCGTGAGTCCAAGAGCTGCTAGCTCCAGTACCTCCCGTTCGTCCTGCTCCTGTTCGTTCATGTTTTCAATGGACGAGAGTGAAAATGGAAAGAAAAACGCTATTTGTTGTTTGTTTATATCACGGAGTCTGTTCTTCTTCTCTGTTTTCCGGTTGTTCCAGTTGTTGCCTCTTTTGAATGATGAATACACACTACCGCCGCCTGCTGGTAAGGAGAGTTATTGCCACTCACGCATGCGCAGTTCATACGTGCTCGGCTCGGATTTGCGGTGTGTTCCAGTGCGCGAAGTCGGCAAATACGCAGGAGAGTCCGGCGACGCAACAGTCGGTGTCGGCGTCGGCGACTTTTCAGGTGACTGTCCGGTGTATCTGGGCCTTAAAAGCACTCGTTGTTTGTGACCGTCTTCTACATTGCTAGCAAGGCCGGGGCAGCGCGAGGTGCGTGCATCACCCGATGCGCCACAGTTTTGCTGGAGGAACGTTCCTTACATTATGCTGGAGGAGCTGGTGGCGGTCCGGGGTGCATACATAAAATGATAGGCTAATTGATCACGGGTTGACAGTGGCAAGCAAGTGTAGAACAAAATTGTGTTTCATCGTTGTGATGAACTCGATGGCGGGTGTATGGTGGTCGTGTAGGACTACAGTTAACTGGGCTGTTGTTGGAGAGAAAGGGTAGCGGAAAAAAGTCTATGTTCTCCTGGTCGGGGGGGCATAGCGCCACTAGAATAGAGTAGTGGTGTCACAAGAGGATAAGCTAGTTATCGCTTTTGGACGGTCTTCAGGCACGATCTAGGACTTGTATACAAGGTTGGACGCGCGAGTCAAGGCGCCCCATCTATAATTCCCTACCCCCTCTGAAACCTCTTAATTCGGACAAAATTGAGCTGGATGAACTTTGCTGTCGCGCTGGTGTTTGTTGCGAGTTCATGTTTGTTTGTCTATTTGTTTGTATGGGAGGGTCTATATTGGTTTGTCTACCCGCCGTCTTGCGTATGTTTTGTAACAACTAATAATGAATCAGTCCATCGCCAGGGTAAAATGAACTAAACTTTAGTTATCTCACCAAAAGTAAATGACTTGGAAAAAAAAACAAATAATATAAAGATATAAAGCAAAATTCTGGTAGTATAAATGTGCTGCAAAAATGAAAATAAATAGCAAAAGAGTGTTTATATGTCCTGCCTCTGAGTGTGCAGGGGAAAATGTAAACAAGAAGCACACTGTTCAGGCTGTGCGCTGTAGGTGTAAGAAGAAAATAAGATGATATTGCTTCAAGAATACATTTTAAATTGTCTAAATCTGCTCAATTAGGTCAATGTTGTATAATTTGTTTCATTTATTCTTAATCTATGTATTGTATGGTAATAATGAATAAAAAAACGTAATGTATTGAACACATTCTGAAACAAAGCAGATTAGACAGAACTAGACTCAGACATAATACTAATTATTGTTGAAACCTTTTGCGCTGTTGCTGCAAAATGGAAACTTTGTTGATTATCTATTCCAACTGGCCACTGGAATCAGATAATTAATATAAGTTGAAGTTCAATTACAGTTTTAAATATAGCTTAACATTCTTTATTTAACTGTTTCAAATGATTTCTCGTATCAACTAGTCTCCATAGACATTTAACATTTTAAACTACTGACAGGTTTTCTGAAACCGAGTTTATGAACAACAGAGTAAAGGTCGCTGTTTAAGCCAGGATCAATATATTTGTTGAGGTTTTTATTGTGTGCATAATAAATGTGTTAAATGAATTGAGCAATTTTTTTAAGGAGAATAATGTTGCAATCTCTTTAAGATCAGTAATTGCAGTTCCAAGATAGATGTTGTTTTCCCAGGGCCTCTCCTTCACAGGCCCACACAATAAATAATGAGACTTCCAAATCCTAACAGACAGAGATCAGTATCACTTTGTGTTGCAAGCCAAATCCATGTAAAGGTTCTACTTGGCCCAATTTAAATACCATAAAGAAAGTATTGAACCCAGCTCAAGCTAAATGTCAAATGTCTTTAATGAATGTACTAGTGTTTTGATTTATTTAAAATGCTCCAGTCTAGCTTCCTTCGAGTTCGGTCTAAGCTACAAATTGTTTCTCATGACATTCTCACTGCTGTCCCAAATGTTTTAAACCTTGGGCAGACAAGCTGTTCACACACACACACACACACACCCACACACACACACACACACACACACACACACACACACACACACACACACACACACACACACACACACACACACCCACACGCACACACACACACACACTTTGGATGAGTATTTTCCTTATCCACATTGTAAATTGTTGCCTTCTTTAGAGTTATTAGTCATTCAAGATTAATTATTAAATTAAATATGGTGCATAAGATAAAATACTCAAGCTTTGACTTGATAATTTCGTTCACAACATTGGAGCTTGTCCTCTAATCTCTACTAGAATAAGATACGTGTTCATGTTTGGGTGTTTTAACGCTCCTGTAATGTACCTAATCTTGTTATCCTTTTCATTACAGAGCTGGGAAGGTGGTGTATTGCTTAGATTCTGATACGTCCGATTTTGACTGACTTTAGTTCTAATGTTGATGTTAATTTGATTTCAACCCATAAGTAATTATTTAAATGAACTCAAAATTTCACATGATGATGGATTAGTGTTCCACATTTTTCCCACTAATTTGTTTTACAATTAGGCCGAAGGTAAAGAGAGACATTGATGACCTTGTTTCCCTTTTGTTAGTACGTGGTTCCATTTTGTCTATGGCCTTGGACGGCTTCACTAGTCACCCAGTTCTGCCCTGCTACAGTCCGGCTGAGTGCAGTCACAGAGATGCTATGGCTGCTCTACATGACATTAATGGTCTGGTCCGAGAATGGACACCATTACCTGCTCCCAGAGAGAATGACACTCCTCAAACTGAACATTACAGCCGTTGATACTGTCTCACGTGGGTCTGCTCCCCCCACCGAGCCATAAACTGAAAGCTTGACCTCTGCTTTGAACACTTGTAAGCCTCCCTGTCACACCAGCACCAACCCTTGGGTCAGTCAGATGAGACTAACGGCTTCACTTAGGGCATTTGGTTCAGATACATGACTCGTTACCACAGGGTGGGTTGGGTTTTTAAGGCTATTCATACTGCCATGCAGACGATGCCTGTAGGTTTGCAAGCTGTTAAAAGCCCCTACTATTTTAGAATAGGCCTAATGTCAGGGGCCTCTTAATGTCTAATTCTGCATGTATTATATAGACAATGTTTCCACCTGGTAAAGCTAGAGGCTGCACGAAACTCAGGCTACAATACGACCATTCTGTTTTGCTCTAACAATTCAATTTATAGATTCTACGTCAAAACAATTACCTTTTATTGTCTCCAATGATAACGTCACCTTAAGTGGAGGAATGCAAACCTGTTTTCAAATGTAAGGTTTTGAATTTGTTTGACATTTCTCAGTAATGATACCTTCAGACACCCAATATCATTCATGCTATGCCATCGGCAGTGACTCAGATGTTGAGGGGGATGAAGCTTTTCCTCCTGCATCAGATATGAATAGTTTTTCAACAAAGGTATGCATTTCCTGCATAATATATGTTTCTCACAATTGTTTTTTGTAAGCTGCACACAGGTGATACTGAGTCTTCTCGAGTGATGGATTATGATCTATACCATGCTTACATGGACTCCTAAGTTATTATTTCATATGTGACATATGTGAGAAGAGAGAGAGATGGGGAAGTGAGAAAAGAGAGAGATGGGGAAGTAAGAAAAGAGGGATGGGGAAGTGAGAGAAGAGAGAGATGGGGGAGTGAGAAAAGAGAGAGATGGGGAAGTAAGAAAAGAGAGGGATGGGGAAGTGAGAGAAGAGAGAGATGGGGGAGTGAGAAAAGAGAGAGATGGGGAAGTAAGAAAAGAGAGGGATAGGGAAGTGAGAGAAGAGAGAGATGGGGGAGTGAGAAAAGAGAGATGGGGAAGTAAGAAAAGAGAGGGATGGGGAAGTGAGAGAAGAGAGGGATGGGGGAGTGAGTAAAGAGAGAGATGGGGAAGTGAGAAATGAGAGAGGGATGAGGAAGAGAGAATAGAGAGAGATGGGGAAGTAAGAAAAGAGAGGGATGGGGAAATGAAAGAAGAGAGAGATGGGGGAGTGAGAAAAGAGAGAGATGGGGAAGTAAGAAAAGAGAGGGATGGGGAAGTGAGAGAAGAGAGGGATGGGGGAGTGAGTAAAGAGAGAGATGGGGAAGTGAGAAATGAGAGAGGGATGAGGAAGAGAGAATAGAGAGAGATGAGGAAGAGAGAATAGAGAGAAGAGGGAAGAGAGAGATAGAAAAGAGAGAAGAGATATTTGCGAGTTGCATACTGATACTGAGTCTTCTCGATCAATAGATTATAACCTACACCATGCTTAGATGGACTCCTGAGTTATTATTTAATATGTGACATATGTAAGAAAAGGGAGGGCGGAGTCAATTATATTTAGTAATTGATTTTATATTGGAACATTTATTTCTCAAACCTATGTTTTATGGAAGAGGACATTTATTTATAAACTAATATTTTATCAAAAGGTAAATGGTAAATTAATATAACATTTAGAATCATTGAGAAGGGGTTATATCCACAGGGACTAGCTCACCTATAACTTCAAATAAAATGTCTTTGCTTTGGACTGATGAGTATATGATTTGTTAAATGACTAACACAAACCTTCAAAATGTGCATGTGTCAGGAAGGCTCCCAAATAATTCTGAGAGGCCTATCCTATTTTTGTAATTAAATGATAATGTGCTAATCCATTACCTTGAGTTGTCTTCACTCAGGGAAACATCCCTATCAAGTGTTAACCCAATAACTAGGACAGCTCTGAAGGCCAAGGGTCAGAGAGAGAGGGTCACACTCTCCGGCTGCAGAGGGCACCCCCAGCCACGGGCAAGGAGGCACGAGGTCGTTCGAGATGAGAGGATTCTAATCTTCAACTTTCTGAGGAGATGGGATGCTTCTTCATCTTTCTGCTCGGTGGGCTCAAGCAGACAACCCTGCCGGACGAGCGAGGGCTTCAGAGGCTTCTATAATACAAGGTGCCATGCTTCTTGGAGGAGCAGATGTCTTCCTAACCTCTCCCATCACGGGACACACACACACACACACACACACACCTGGATGCGCCACTTGGAATACGCAGTTGCACTGCTCTCAAGCAGATAGCAGAAGGAATGCAGGCAGATGGGCCTCCATTTCACTGGGGGGGTCACTTACAGTGCTCACTGAATGAGCCACACAAAAGCAGAGCAATTGGGGGGGTTGAAATATGGCGCTCTGATGAAGAAGAGTTTGAGCCAATCAGCCCCTCAGTGCTAATCTAAAGGATGCCTTTACACACCAGACACTGTGTCATAAAGAGAGGAGGAGAACGCGTCAGGAGGACATGTTCTTCCAGCTCTCGTACAAAGATAACATTTGAATTGAATGACCAGATGTTTACAGATGTACAATTAATGATTGTTTTATATTTCCAATGACATGTGTTAAATAGTGGTGATAAATATTTTTTTGTCAGATCAGATTACACTTTCACACTAAACAAAATAAATAAATTGATATTTCCAGATTATAAGGTATTGAATAATAAGATATTTCGAATATTATAACAGATCATGTTGATATCCTTAGTTGTCCAGCAATCAGGCTTAACAACACTACTCTTTAATGTATTACCAATGCACAGACAGACCTGAAATTATGTTTCAAGTTTTACGAATGTTTAATCCTTCCTTTCCAGGTTTTTACAAAGGTCTTTGAATATTTGCCTAACCTTTCCTTTTCAGATTGTTAAACATTTTGAGAATTGATTGATTTTTCCCTTCAGATTTTGAAATGACATAATGATTGATAGTTGAAGTAATGTAATTATGTTATCATGCCATAGCCTTTTGATTTAATATCTAATGAAGTAAACGTAAAGTAATCCTAAAATTGAAGACACTGCAATTTTGCAGACTACAGATTGATCAAATCACAACTGTGAAGTGTATACCTTAGCTGGATCTCTTATGATCCTGAGTTTAAAATGTTTTTGACTTGTGATTGCCTTGAGGTAAATCTTTAAACTGCAAGCTGGTTTTCATTTTATAGTTTGATAAAGGAGATTAACTAATGGTTCATTGTTAAAACATATTATTTTAAAATAGATGTTTTTGCTATTATGCATCTGTGTTTTATATGTGTTCATTATTGTGCTTTTGACAAAAGATGATCCAAAACATTGATGAGAGATTATTTTTCTGTTATGATTGGTTGTATCAATCATTGTGATTGAATGTTTCAATGTTATTCTACTTTGTGATGTAATTGATGTTGTGTAGGGCCACACTCAAATGTGAAGACGCCTATTGATTTAAGTATTGACCAAATTATTATTCGACTAATGTTTTAAGGTTATCATACATTATAAAAAGAGTGAATCTGTCAAAGAATACTTCTTCCTTACTCCTAAGATATTTAACCTTTTCTGTGTGTTGACGTTTACGACCAACCCTCAGTCTGTTTTCTGTCTTAAGGAATGTGCTGCTGAGCTATTGTTGACATTACCAGTTTTATGACCGGTCAACTCTCGGTCACAGAGCCTAAGAGTCGGATAAGTGATTCAGTGTCTCCAGGTGTTTACGCACCATCCCCCAATATGTGGATTAACTCTCTGTAAACTAGTTAAAATGTCTATCGAGAGAGGGGCTGGTCAGAATTGATGTGGCAACCCACCCGTGCAGTCAGAACCTTTTGCTGCTGTGACTTGTGATGTGAATCTCTCCGGCCGATACTTGTAATAAACGATCAGTGTTTGACATCAAAGCTCCAACTCTCCTCGTGTCTCTCTCAGTCCTGACTCTCCATTGCTGCAGAAGTTTCCCTTACAGAAACGGGGCTTCTTGGAGGCTTCTTGTGGGAAGTTTTCTGAGGCCCAAGCCCTGGGCCCTGGGCCTGGGCTTGGGCTCTTTTAGACCGCTTTAGGATTTGACTTGTGAACCTGTTGCTATTGTATTTTGACTTGGTGTCTTTATTATTTTTTAAGGATTCTTTTTAATCCTTAATTTTTGTTAAAACCTTAATAAATCCGGTTTGTATATATTTTATTTTAACTTTTATTCTTAGAAGCTTCCTGCTGTTAAACATGGCCCCCCCTTAACTTCAAGTAATACAGAATGTTCGCTGTTTTTTATCAACTCTCTTCTATCCTCTATAGGTGAAAAATTCCTTACATTCTGTCCAAAATTGTAGTAAATATGGTATTTTACAAATAAAACAAATAGCACTAATCAGTCGTTCTGCTTTAGATTTCCAGATGTAGTTCATTCTGATGAAACACGAACATCCAGCTGCGGCTCAACATCTGTCTGGACTCTGGAGTCGACCTCTTTGCAGGATTAATGGCACGTGTCGAGCTGAGTGTGCAGAAATATGGAGAGAGGGAGAGGAGGATCATGGGAAAAATAGGTTGTCCACTGAGGGTACGAAGAGTAAAAACCTATTTCCAATTACTGACACCATATTGATCAGATTTCTGACTTTTTCCTCAGATTAGGGACATTTTCAGATCCAAAAAATAGTTTATTCAGTATTCTGAGAAAAACAATTGAAAAACTGACTTCAGGAAATCAGAAAAAAATGTATTTTTCAGAATGTTTTTCATTTTCAATATTTTTTCAAAAAGATTTGATTCGAGATTTTCTTTTACAATTTGTAGTTCTGACCACAACAAAAATGTTCACTTGTTTGTTTCCCTATTCTTCCTTAGTTTTCTTTGAGTGCAGTTAAAAATAAATTCATGAATGCAGAGCCAGGTAGTGAACAGCAAATGGCGACAAACACCAGCTTTTCTTAGGAACAGATTTACCTGTGCAAAAGGAAAAACACAATCGGAAATTAAATGATTTCCCTTCCTTCTATTTTATTGTTTATCTATTATTATGTATCACATATATGCATTTATCTTGTATTTCTGTAGCCCATTTCCTTACATGTTGCGTTGTCCCATTCATTTATTCATGTAACAATTACATGAATAAATGAATGGGACAACGCAACAGTTTTGTTCCCATTCATTCCCCGTTTTATCTCAATTTTAGTTTACATTTCTTTGCACAAATTAAAATACACATAAGTAACCAATACAAAATAATCTACAGTGCAGGACGAGGCAGAAAATCCCATTTAAATAATAAATATAATCTAAAAATGTGTTTATGATGTTATACAGAATGCAATGTTATTGCAAAACTGGCTCCGGTAATGGTACAAATCTCAACCTGTCGTACAATGGACAGCTTCCCCCCCCCCATCTATGTATATTATACTCGCATTTTAGACTCTGTTACTAACTGTATATCTGTAGACTTGGTATGTCTTAAATGTCCGGTTAGGATGTATTAGAACGAAATCTAAAATGAAAATTGTAAATAAGCCATCTGCATGTAAAAAAACACCTGTATGTAAATTGTAAATAAGCCATCTGTATGTCAAATATGTCTTATATGTCTTAAATGATATGATGAATTGGAAATGGGGGACCCTGATGTAAACAAGACGAAAGTCTTTCTCTGGTCTGCATCCCCTTAACAATTGTATGTTTTGAGCTGTACTGTACTGTACCCAATATACAAGCTGTTAATAAACTTTTCAATCAATCAATCAATCAATCAAAACATTTCTAAAAAGCTTTATTCTGAAGGTACTCTATCCAGTGACGTCATCAAGGTGTTGTTCAGGTGACTCAACTAACAAGCACACGCGCTTCCTGGAGCGAGGATGTGATTCAGACAAATTCATCTGAGAATCGGGAACTTTACTGAAGAGGAACTCCAAATGGTGTTTAGAAAGACTCTCCGTTTCTAAAGTGTTTTTATAAAGTTTGTTTTTACTTAAATGTTGTTATCCTCTCCGTGTTGAGGGGGAAGTCGTTTTTATGTTTTTTACGGTGTTTAGTCTCTTAGTTTGAAGGCCTGTCAACATGCTCCTGATCGGTGGTGCGTTTACGGCCCTGCTGCTTCTGTTCTCTGGACTTTCCGCTGCTTTTGGTAAGTAGCTAAAATACATACAGTATTGAAAGAATCACTCAGATGTTTAACTTGAATGAAAGTGTGAATATTATGGGTTAAAAGACCGAATTACTAATACAATTCATGAATTCAAAATGTTATTTAAGTAGAAGTATTATCAGTAAAATGCACTCATAGTGTCCTAAATACAAAATATGATTCAGATTGGCTCTTTTCACAGCGTTCTTATCATATAGTATTATTATTTTTTAACCTGTTTGTGTCACTGAGAAGGAGAAATGTTGTCACTTTTGTAGTGCAGTACTACCAAGGCTTCATGTCCTGTTAGCTCATCACATGATTAGTGTGTACAAAAACGTTTAATCAGTAAAATGTACTCAAAAATATGAAGTAATGTGTCACTTTTATAGTACAGTATTGGTAGGGCATCATGTCATGTAAGGAGATGACGTAAAAAATAACTGAGTGTTAAATGTAGTGGAGTAAAAAGTAAAGTATTTCCTTCTTAGATGATAAGGAGTACAAAGTACAAAGTATATAGTCGTGTAAAATGGAAACACTTAACACTGAAGTCCAAGTAGGTCAAAATGGTACTTTGTTACTTTCCAGTACTGACTGCATATTGCTCTTTGTACTACACTACAATCTTACATTACAATAGTTACATTGTTTTTGTGGCAAGGGCCTGAAAAACAAGTACATTTGTCATAAATATTAAATATAATTCCCATTCATGTTTTGCTGTTGAAATGTAAAAAATGCTAAATAATACAAAAAGATAAGTTACATTTGAATAAAATATAAACATTTGCAAGAAAATAGTCAGCTAATGATTGGTAGCTGATGAAAATAATCTCCATTCATTTTTCTCTATTTCATTTGAACCCCCTGCCCTTAATTAAACATTGTATTAATTACAACATGATACAGATAAATGCATCTTATCTTCTTTTTTTTAAGAATGACTTGTAGGAAATAATGTTTTGATAAACCTTTGAGAGACACGATAACATACAATGTTTCCGTAGAGTTATAATAGTGTTCGAGGTCCACGATGAATCTATTAGTCACCACTATTGTTGTTTATTGCTATTTAATATTTAACTTTGTCAGTTGCCAGATACACTTTCTGTATCCCAAAGAGCTGGAGCTTACATATTTTTATAACTTATTTGACATCCTAAAAGTACTTCCTTCTTTAGTTCATGTTTTTAAAATGAGTTTTTCTGGAAGTCCCGGCCTCTTTCTGTGTGGTCAGACTTCATGAGGTCACATTTCCCCTTTGATTGCTTTGTTGTTGAGGAACACAACAGCTGTACACAACTAGCTGCTCTTTGACAACATTGTGCTGCTTGTATGTTAAGCGTCCTGCAGCCCTGAAGGTTTCTAAATCATTTCACAAGTTTTCCCGCCCTAAATCAGACCGTAAATCAAAGGTCAGGAAATATGTGTTTGCAGACCCCATTGTGAAGAAAGGGCGAGCTTTTGGTTGACTTCTTTTATATCAGATAACATATCTCCCACTCCCCCCCTGCCTGAAACAACTCCATTAGACTCCTTTGTTTACTTCCTCCTATGTGACACTCACGCTCCTATTGGCTAGCACTCTTCAAAGAGTGCCAGTAGAGACACTACATACTGATATACACCTGAACATCAGCAGGAGAGGACTCTTTAAAGTAGAGACACTACATACTGATATACACCTGAACATCAGCAGGAGAGGACTCTTTAAAGTAGAGACACTACATACTGATATACACCGGAACATCAGCAGGAGAGGACTCTTTAAAGTAGAGACACTACATACTGATATACACCTGAACATCAGCAGGAGAGGACTCTTTAAAGTAGAGACACTACATACTGATTTACACCTGAACATCAGCAGGAGAGGACTCTTTAAAGTAGAGACACTACATACTGATATACACCTGAACATCAGCAGGAGAGGACTCTTTAAAGTAGAGACACTGCATACTGATATACACCTGAACATCAGCAGGAGAGGACTCTTTAAAGTAGAGACACTACATACTGAGATACACCTTCAATCTAAAACAAAACAACAAACAAATAACACATAGCACATGTTGAAGAGCTCTTTAGACAAGGCACATTTATTTATACAACCCATTTCAACCTAACGCAATTCAAAGTGCTTTACATAAACATTAAAAGCATTGAGACAAAGTGCAACAGAATCACATCATACGATGACATTCATATACATTTAAAAACAGTCATTAAAAAGCCAAGAGAATACAAAGTAAAACAGAATAAGACAGGTTTAAAAATACAAAAATAAAAGTTACAGTGCAACTATGAATATGTATTTGTTTTAATAATAACTAAACGCTGCTTCTGCATGTTCCCTGCATGTGGAACATATTAGGAACCTTTAATAAGAATTATTTTATTGGTTAATATTACTTTATAAGACACTCCCAGTGATGTGTTCCTTCTGCTGAAAGACTACAAAGGGGAGGAATGCTGCAGAGCAATAACGACTTCATAAGCTCTGACTCCCTTCTTCTTCCTTATCGGTGGCAGATACCTGTCGGTCCAGATGTTAAGATGATGATACAAAGCTGCAGCATTAAAAGTGTGTTACTGTAATGAATAGATTGAACTTCACAACTATTTAAAACAGCTTTAAGCTTTGTGGCGATACGTGTTGGAAGAGGTAATCGGATCCTTTACCTTCGTACAAATACTGTGATCGTAAAATACTCCACTACAAGTAAAAGTCCTGATTTTGAAAGGTATCCAAGTGAATGGGAAAAAGTAATAGCATCAAAATATATCCACTTCTCCATGTCTCTTCTACATCAACATGTGTCCCCTCTTCTTCATGTCTCTTCTACATCAACATGTTTCCCCTCTTCTTCATGTCTCTTCTACATCAACATGTGTCCCCTATTCTTCATGTCTCTTCTACATCAACATGTGTCCCCTCTTCTTCATGTCTCTTCTACATCAACATGTGTCCCCTCTTCTTCATGTCTCTTCTTCATCAACATGTGTCCCCTCTTCTTCATGTCTCTTCTACATCAACATGTGTCCCCTCTTCTTCATGTCTCTTCTACATCAACATGTGTCCCCTATTCTTCATGTCTCTTCTACATCAACATGTGTCCCCTCTTCTTCATGTCTCTTCTTCATCAACATGTGTCCCCTCTTCTTCATGTCTCTTCTACATCAACATGTGTCCCCTCTTCTTCATGTCTCTTCTACATCAACATGTGTCCCCTATTCTTCATGTCTCTTCTACATCAACATGTGTCCCCTCTCCTTCATGTCTCTTCTACATCAACATGTGTCCCCTCTTCTTCATGTCTCTTCTACATCAACATGTGTCCCCTATTCTTCATGTCTCTTCTTCATCAACATGTGTCCCCTCTTCTTCATGTCTCTTCTACATCAACATGTGTCCCCTCTTCTCCATGTCTCTTCTACATCAACATGTGTCCCCTCTGTGTAAAGAGACTCTGAAAGTTTCAGGAACAAAGATTCTCTCTCTTTTTGTCCTGATCCATTTCTATAAAAACCTGTCTAAAAATGAGCTGATCAGATTTTGGCCACTTTGTGATGTCATAACGATGTTTTGGCTTGTGTAACCATTAGCCAATCAGCAACCAAGGTAACGCAGGTGCCTGCGTTACCTTGAACAGGGTGCCTGTAGGAGAAGCAGAGAGGCTTTAAATAGCTGCAGGGCACCCGACCCAGGTGCCCTGAGTTACTGCAATCAATGCAACCAAGACAGCACAGCCACATCCTCTCTAGATGAACCCACAGGGGCATCACATTTTTAACCAAATCTCTCGGGCGTGGGGAGTGGCTCCTTATTTTCATCTAAAGTAACAGACAGAGAATCAGAACTTTGGAAACAGGGCTGAAACAGAGGGGATTATGGGATGCTGCAATGATCTGTTTGGTGTTTCAGCCAATCAGAGACAGGCTCTGTATATATCTGAGACCTGTGATATATTGATGAAACACAGTGAAATAGGGGACCTTTTTAAGTGTATGAAAAAAAAATGTACAATGCAGTCTTGACTGGCCTTAAAGTACAACATGTAAAAGTACTCATTCTGCACACTTGGGTCAGTGGGTAATTTCCTAACTATTTTCCACCTCTGGTGATGATCCATTTGAACTTTCCTCTCTTCTTTCCTGCAGTTCCTCTACCAACAAACCTGACTGTGAGCTGCAGGAGCCCCAACGTGTCGCTGAAATGGGAGTTCAGCAAGCAGAAAACACACACCCAATTCAAGATAGATGTCAAAGGATCTGATAAGTGAGACTTTTGCCTTTACTATTGAATTCAAATGTATATTCTATATTAATCTTGTGACATTTTTAATATTATTAAGTCAGAGGATTCAAATTTGGGTTTTATGCCTCTTTTTGAACTGTATATTATCTGTTATGTTTGTTTATCTTTATGCAAGAACATTTTAGTTTTTAAAATATTTGTTTGATGCCTTTAACACAATGCATAGATTACAAATATAATCAGAAGTGGAATTAATACTCAGATGTTGTACTTGAGTAAAAGTAGAAGTACCAGAGTGTAGGAATACTCTGTTACGGTAAAAGTCCTGCATTCAAAATGTTCCTCAAGTAAAAGTAGAAAAGTATTCTCATCAAAATATAGTGAAAGTAGCGACAGTAAAAGTAGTCATTGTGCAGATTGGTCCATTTCAGAATAATAGATATGATATGTTTTATAATGATTGATCATTAAAGTGTTCTCAAAGCTGGTAAAGGTGCAGCTAGTTTGAATGACTTTGCATACTGCAGGGTAGCTTGTGCATTTAGTCCAAGTGGAACTAAAGTCTGATTTAAGAGTTGATTACATCATTCATCCAGATCTGTAAAGTCACTAAAGGTATTAAATACATGTAGTGGAGGAAAGGTACACCATGTACCTCTGATATGTAGAGGAGTAGAAGTACAAAGTAGCAAAACATGAATTACTCAAGTCCCTTAAAGTTATAATACCTGAGTAATTGTACTTAGTTACTTCACACAGCTGATTAAAATAATACATTGGTGACGACAATCTGATCTGATCTAATTTATTAAATTCAAGGATTCCTCTGTTGTGTTGCAGCAAAGAAAACACATTTTGGGTGACAGAGCGTCACTTTGATCTCGTCTTTGAACCCGTCTGGGAATCTGAGACTCGCTTCACGGCTTTCTACGGAGTCAATGTGACAGCGTTTCAGGGAGGAAACCGGTCTAAAGAAGCAAAGATCACCTTCACCTTTAACGACTTAAAAACCGCTGATGAAAAATGTGAGTACATGTAGATAAAGATGGCTGCCCTTTATTTAATCATAAAAGTCAAATATCTTTGATTATCTTGATCTTTTTAAGTCATAATATTGCCCCATATGAATGCAATATTATAATGCTTATAGACAAGCCTCTTCTTAATAATTAAAAATATTATAAAAATGAATGTATTATAGTGATTGTCATTATTATCTGCTTAATTGTTTGTTTATTTATCTGTTTATTTATTTGTTGTTTTTGTTTTATTTGTTTGTTTTTCAATAACAAATGTATTTCTTTAACACAAAAAAAAAGATATATATATGTTAGTAATTCAGTTTTTGGGAGAAGGATTAAATAAGTGTAAACTTCTTCCCCACCCCTTTTCGGATGTGTAATTAAGTAGATCATTTGTTTATATATAATTTAAAACAGTAATGTTTTTATATATACATGTTGCATTGTATAATAACTCATGTTAAATGTTTGTATTATTGTTTTACACATCCGAATTAAATCAAATCAATTATGATTATAATAATACTATTCATAATAATAATGATAAAAATAATAGGAATATATTTTAAATTGTGATTATTATTAAAAACATTATAAAAAAGTGTATTTATATACATGCATTAAAGGGGACAACTATTATAAAAGTGCTTACTTTTTATGGGCATGCACTCTCTCGACATTTAATAGTCTGAAGACCTAATATTATTATTAAATATTATAATATTGCTGGCTCAGGCTCGCCTTAAACATCCACCTGGGTCTATTTATTTTTATTTTAATATATTTTAAAACCTATTAATATGACTTTTGTTTTATTTTGTCAATTCTATCGTCGAGGAGGTTCTAATTTCATTATGTTTTTTTCTTTTATTTGTTGATCTGTACATGCTATTGGGCTTTAATCACTACCAGTGTACCACTACCTCATGAAGCTGACTGAGAGAAGCCAAGAGTGGGCAAAGTTGTCATCAAGGCAACATTGGGCTAATTTGAAGAATCTAAAACATTTTATTTTAACACTTTTTTATTTACTAGATAATTCCATATGTGTGCTTTTATAATTTTGATGTCTTCAGTATTAATCCACAATGTAGAAGGAAAAGAAATGGGAAGGTGTGTCCAAACTTTTGACTGGTAATGTACATTTAATTAGAATTTTAAATTTTAATCATAAGTTTCACAACTGTCTCTTTGCAGGTAAGTTGGATATCCCCGAAGTGAATCTGGTGGAGACGGATTCAGGAGCCACGCTTAGCTTCAAGAATCCTCTCCACTACTACAAGAAGCTGAAGGAGGCTACAATCGGATCGGATGCCTCCCTTACATTTGAAGTCTCTTACGGAACTGTAAGTTTAGTAAAGAAGGGCTGCACAATTATTGACAATTTAATCAGAATCACATGAGGCGCAATATTTGTTACAGCCAACATATGTGTGACTATCATCCTGAATTAAGGACTCTCTCAAAAAAAATACCATGATCATTTTAAAGGGTTCCTATTCTGCACATTTTCCGGTTCATATCAGTATTTAGTGTCGCTACTTTAAAGAGTCCTCTCCTGCTGATGTTCAGGTGTATATCAGTATGTAGTGTCTCTACTTTAAAGAGTCCTCTCCTGCTGATGTTCAGGTGTATATCAGTATGTAGTGTCTCTACTTTAAAGAGTCCTCTCCTGCTGATGTTCAGGTGTATATCAGTATGTAGTGTCTCTACTTTAAAGAGTCCTCTCCTGCTGATGTTCAGGTGTATATCAGTATGTAGTGTCTCTACTTTAAAGAGTCCTCTCCTGCTGATGTTCAGGTGTATATCAGTATGTAGTGTCTCTACTTTAAAGAGTCCTCTCCTGCTGATGTTCAGGTGTATATCAGTATGCATTGTCTCTACTGGGACATGTCTCCATGCTTTAATGTTCAAAGAGCTCTTTATTTTTCTCATACTGCCTGCCTCTTTTCACCCTCTGTCTGAGAGCCCAGTCTGCTCTGATTGGTTTGCTGGCCAATTCTGTTGTGATTGGTCAACCTGCTAAGAGATGTCCCGCACCCAATTCTATCGAGGGCAATGTGTTGAAGCGCCAGCCAATAGAAGTATGTTACATAGGGATGTCACTTTGTTATGTAAGAAAAAAAGAGTCCAATGGAGGAGTTTCTGGCAGGGGGGGGGAGGGGGAAACTCCCCAAAAGGCTCGATAGGGCCCCTTTAAATATATAATTCAATGATGGATGAGAATAATGATCAAAAAATGATCAATAACTTCAATACTGTAAATGTGTACTCTGTTGCAGTATTAAGAAAAGCAACGTTAATGTTTATTATCCATGTTCTGTGACTTTCAGGATAGTGTTACCGATGATTGCTACAAGGAAAACTGCGCACTTGATATTGTGCTCCCTGCGGACATGGAGAAGTGTGTGAAGCTGAAGGGAGAGCTGCTTAACGTTCTTGGTGGTCAAATCGTGTTGAGACAGACCAGCATAATCTGTGCCAAACAAGAAGAGAGTGAGTACGAACTGGAAATACCTGCAGTATACTGTTTACAAATATTAAATGGTGCGGTCAAAATGGAAAATAAATTAATCAAGCCTGTTTTTCTAACATACAAATACACAGCATGGACACAGCCATCAACAGGAAGTGGTGGAAGAAGTACTCAGATGTTGTACTTTTGATTTGAAGTCGGTCGGATTAAAACATTTGGAGCAGTTTGTTAAAGTATGGCACATGTAAAATACAAAATCTAGCCATAAAATGCACGTGATTAAAAATGCCAGACTTCCTGTTGGATTTATAATATGACGCCCTAAGGCTTTTTTGTCTCAACATGCTACATATACCTAGGAAGTTTCAGACTCATAGGTGAAATAACTACGATGAACAGCCTTTTAGCAAATGGACTGTACTTATATAGCGCTTTATCCAGTCTTTAAGACCCCTCAAAGCACTTTACATACTACATGTCATTCACCCATTCACACCCATTCATACAGAGCAGTGTACCTTACTCTAGGACCTAACATTCACACACATTCACACACCGTTAGCCATCGGGAGCAACTCAGGGTTAAGTATCTTGCCCAAGGATACATCGACATGTTGACTGCATGGGCTGGGATCGAACCCACAACCTTCTGGTTGAAAGACGACCACACTCCCTCACAGCCACAGTCGCCCCAACATTGTAGAAGTGGCTAAAGAGCATTTAGCCTCCACCAAAGAACAAGACCCCTGAAATATACATTTCCCCCCCCAGTCCTGACAATCCTGCCCAAAGAAATCCACTGTCGTAGCACGTTTAAGCCCAAAGAAACGTAAAAAAAACCATTATAAGGATTTCAATAAGATAAGATTAACTTCTCAATTCTGGAAATGTTTTCGTTGCAGCAGCATAAAACAAAACAAGGTGAAGGTCCTTCCCTCTGACTTTGTCGATAAGCTAAATCAAAATATGTGTACGGAGCCCTGGACCAGAACCTGCGTGGCTTTCTGGGTCAGGAGGGGACGTATCCTCCTGATGTTGTAAAGAGTGTATCTGCAGCGGCGGGTTGTAGGAGCGATGTTTGCAGTGAAGGACAGTTTGTTATCTAGGGTCACACCCAGATTCCTTGCAGTCTGAGTCGGGGAAACAACAGAGGTGCCGATGTTGATTGTTAGGTCAAGAGTGGGACCATCTTTTCCCAGAAGAAAAAGCAGTTCAGTTTTCTCAAGGTTGAGCTTGAGGTGATGAGCAGACATCCACCGAGAGATGTCTGCTAGAGTAGACAAGCAGAGATGCATGCGACAACTTGCATTATACATTATGGGACAGGGTGAACCCCCAACAATCATAAAAGGACCCTCAAATAAACATTTGAACGTCTCTGTGCTAAATCAGAAAATATCCAATCAATAAACAAAGTCAAATGTGTTTTTATTGCAGAGGATCTTACGGTGGCTCTGGTTGTATTGCTGTTCATCCTCGGCATTGTAATCGTTGTGATTATAATTATGATCATTGAGGTGAGAGCCCGGACGATGGAGTACCCCTGTAAACCTTCTTCTCTGGTAAGAAGAAATGGGAGAACCCCAAACTTATTATGTGTAATTACGAGGGTTGGGTAGATGTGTATAACTTTTGATATATTTTCAGTAATCGAAAAAGAAATGTGTTTCTAATGTTTTGTTACTTATTTGAAAAGACTGTACTGCCATTTATATTAAAGAGGATATATTAATCTCATATTCAGGTGTATATCAGTATGTAGTGTCTCTACTTTAAAGAGTCCTCTCCTGCTGATGTTCTGGTGTATATCAGTATGTAGTGTCTCTACTTTAAAGAGTCCTCTCCTGCTGATGTTCAGGTGTATATCAGTATCTAGTGTCTCTACTTTAAAGAGTCCTCTCCTGCTGATGTTCAGGTGTATATCAGTATGTAGTGTCTCTACTTTAAAGAGTCCTCTCCTGCTGATGTTGAGGTGTATATCAGTATGTAGTGTCTCTACTTTAAAGAGTCCTCTCCTGCTGATGTTCAGGTGTATATCAGTATGTAGTGTCTCTACTTTAAAGAGTCCTCTCCTGCTGATGTTCAGGTGTATATCAGTATGTAGTGTCTCTACTTTAAAGAGTCCTCTCCTGCTGATGTTCAGGAGTATATCAGTATGTAGTGTCTCTACTTTAAAGAGTCCTCTCCTGCTGATGTTCAGGTGTATATCAGTATGTAGTGTCTCTACTTTAAAGAGTCCTCTCCTGCTGATGTTCAGGTGTATATCAGTATGTAGTGTCTCTACTTTAAAGAGTCCTCTCCTGCTGATGTTCAGGTGTATATCAGTATGTAGTGTCTCTACTTTAAAGAGTCCTCTCCTGCTGATGTTCAGGTGTATATCAGTATTTAGTGTCTCTACTTTAAAGAGTCCTCTCCTGCTGATGTTCAGGAGTATATCAGTATGTAGTGTCTCTACTTTAAAGAGTCCTCTCCTGCTGATGTTCAGGTGTATATCAGTATGTAGTGTCTCTACTTTAAAGAGTCCTCTCCTGCTGATGTTCAGGTGTATATCAGTATGTAGTGTCTCTACTTTAAAGAGTCCTCTCCTGAGGATGTTGAGGTGTATATTAGTATGTAGTGTCTCTCCTTTAAAGAGTCCTCTCCTGCTGATGTTGAGGTGTATATCAGTATGTAGTGTCTCTCCTTTAAAGAGTCCTCTCCTGCTGATGTTCTGGTGTATATCAGTATGTAGTGTCTCTACTTTAAAGAGTCCTCTCCTGCTGATGTTCAGGTGTATATCAGTATCTAGTGTCTCTACTTTAAAGAGTCCTCTCCTGCTGATGTTCAGGTGTATATCAGTATGTAGTGTCTCTACTTTAAAGAGTCCTCTCCTGCTGATGTTGAGGTGTATATCAGTATGTAGTGTCTCTACTTTAAAGAGTCCTCTCCTGCTGATGTTCAGGTGTATATCAGTATGTAGTGTCTCTACTTTAAAGAGTCCTCTCCTGCTGATGTTCAGGTGTATATCAGTATGTAGTGTCTCTACTTTAAAGAGTCCTCTCCTGAGGATGTTGAGGTGTATATTCGTATGTAGTGTCTCTCCTTTAAAGAGTCCTCTCCTGAGGATGTTCAGGTGTATATCAGTATGTAGTGTCTCTCCTTTAAAGAGTCCTCTCCTGCGGATGTTGAGGTGTATATCAGTATGTAGTGTCTCTACTGGGACATGTCTCCATACTTTAATGTTCAAAAAGCTCTTTATTGTTCTCATACTGCCTGTGCTGCAGCACCTCTTTTTACCCTCTGTCTGAAACCAGAGCCCAGTCTGCTCTGATTGGTTAGCTGGCCGGCTCTGTTGTGATTGGTCAACCAGCTTAGAGATGTCCCTCCTCTTAGCCTATCACGTACAATGAGTCGGAGCGCTAGCCAATAGAAGTGCGAGTGTTATGTAGTGATGTCACTATGCTAGAGAAGTGAACAAAGGAGTCCAATGGAGGTGTTTCGGTATGTTATCCTTGGCAGATCAATTACATGCACACAAACCAATATAACACACATGGTGAAAGGGAAAAACCCCAAAATCATAATGGGGCCTTTTTAGATATTTTAATGCTGCAGCTCACAAGTTGTATTTTAAAGACTTAAAAGACGAATTGTTTGGTACTTTAGCTGTTCAACTATCCCGTCAACACTTCTTCAGTCAGCTGCAAGGAGGAGGAGAACAGCAGGGACAACAACAGAGAGGACAACAGAGAGGACAACAGCAGAGACAACAACAGAGAGGACAACAGCAGAGAGGAGAAGGTTGTTCAGCCTCTCGATGCGTACTCTGATGTAAGACTTCTGGAGGACAACATGAAAGGTGATGATGATTCAGATGTCTGCTCCAAGGAGGAAGAGGAGGACAGCGGCAGATATCTAAGCAGAGAGCGTGTGCAGCCTTTCGATGCGGCGTACTCTGATCGAGGACTTCTGGAGGAAAACATTGATGAGGATGATGATGAGGATGATTCTGCGAAAACTGATACTGTTTCTATTGAATCGGTGGAGTCGATACGATCACCCTAAGAACGCCGTAACGCTCTGTAGGTGGATATGGGTGACGGGGACTAAGCTTACAGCGAGAGGTGAAAACAAACCTAAGAAGACGACTTTATTTTGGATTCAAAGTCACTTTCTCGTGGTTTTGAGCTCTCTATACTTTGCATTACAAACAAGTGCACTCATGGAGGTGGTGCCTTTTCTCAAGAAGGGACAAAGACAGTTAAACCTTCTACTTTGTGGTTGTACTGGTAAACATCTACCAATGTTTAAGTATATCTTTGGTTTGCCTTGTGGCGGTTTTTTAGAGGCAATTCGAGGGGAAAAGGCTGATTTTTCAACAGCTGCAACACAAACAGGATGGGATTTAAGAAACTTAACATGAAACCTCAGCCTCATGCATATCACTTTAACTATATGTATACAATAACACAGTAGTTAGCATTGCTGTTTGACTCTGTTGTACCCGGGAAACGAAGCGGTGATCTTCAAGTCTCCTGAACATCTCTGACCTTCAGCTGCAGAAATTTTACTTTAACACAACGTACATTATTTTACCTCAAGGGAACACGCTCCATAAGAAGTATGATCGCTCTTATAGTCTCTAAGTATCGGCTAGAACGGGTGGATGTTTGTGCAGCTGTTATTCATGAAGGGGAAGGCTCCATGTCTTGTTTTTACATTTGGGGGTTTGGTTTTTAAAAAGGGACATTTTATTTTTTAATATATATATAAAACAGTTCCTACTTGCATCAAGTGGTATAAAGTTATGTAGATCGTTTTCAGTTTATTTGCCCAGGTTTAGAGGAAGATTTGTCATCATCCAAATGTCTTTTTAAATATTAAGAGAGGGACTACTTCTTTGGTAGAAAGTAGTTCCAATGAAAAAGGCAAAGGTCAGCATTGTCAGCCAAAGAAAATAACCAGGAAGCTTGTTCGGATTTGAAAGGAATTTGGCTTTCAGCTCAAAAACCCCCACCTTACTAAATTTGACTAGAGGTAAAATGTTTACCACCGGATGAGATTGACTTTACCGGTTTTACTGTGTTTGAACACACCGTCAAATGTGGACTTTCTGCTCTCGGCAGCAGATAATGAGGCGTTCAAATGGATGCCACACCTGCAAATGTATCTGCAGGTATCACTGTGTGTTTCCTGTCAAACCAGCTTTGATGTGACGTGTGGGAATTTTTCTTTTGTTAGGAAAAATGTAATCCTGTTGATGCTATGTACTTCAGGGTTGCTCATATTTTTTTATTGCTGTTATGAAATTACCTATTGCGTAAAAGTGCTTTTTAAACGGTTGCTTTGAAGGCTACGGCAGAGGATAAGGGCCACACGTGAACAAAATGTTTGAGATCAGAGCTTTTTTAACCGAAATTGTCAGAAAAAGTGGGAATTCTGACTTGTTTCTGAAAATTCAGTTCGCCATCAACATTTTAAGATTATATTTATTTATTTGTATTCTGACTTAAATATCCAAATCTCTCAGAATTCTGACTTTAATTTCAGATTTTTTCCCAGATTTCTGTGATTCAAGTCAGAATTCCCACTTTTCCTCAAAATTCGGAATTTTCTAAAAAGACAATATTATTTTTCTTCTCAGAATTCCAGGATTAAATAACTTTTTCTCAGACCTCAATGTGGCCCTAATCCTCTTCCGTAGATTACTACCTTTCAATACCTCGTCTCTAATTTTTTATAAGCATGGTAAGCTGAACACTGAAAGAGAATGTTGTCTGAAATAAGATGTATTTGTTTATTTAATAAGGAAACGTCCATTTCTACTTTTCCCATGACTTGTTTGCATGAGATTTAAATATGTTCACCTGTCAAAGACTTGCTGATATGATCTTTGAATAAACGGCAGTGTGAAAGTATCAGATCACCTGCTGTGTGGCAAAGTGCACTTTGATAAGATCAACAGGAAATCTCAGGTTGCTTTTGAATTTTTAATAAAGACACAAACAATATTGATATCTTCTTTTGCTAATTTCAAATATAAGGAAGTGTTGTGTATTGATATAATGATGAGATCACAAAACGATATGTTGAGAAATAAGCATTTTCAACAAAATCTTGTACCTTTTTCCATTTAATTAAAGTAGCTTGTTAACAGAATAGTTCTTAATCTATTGGGATTATGCTTTTGGACAAATTGAGAAGACTGATACCACTCTAATAAATAGGAAGCTATATCAGTGCCCTACGACTGTTAGCACATACACACTGGAAACGGAGCTTAAATCTGCCCGAGAGCGCCTCTGAAGCTCAGTTTTAACATGATAAATGTCATTAGTTTAATTTGAAAAATTAGTTATTAGTTAGTTATGTCATTAGTTTAATTTGAAAAATACAAATAAATATTAGCAGTTGGACTGTTTTTGGTATCTTTCAGAGGCAGGAGGTATCATTTAATTTGTACATTGTTTTGCTTGATTTATCAATTTCTTTGCACCTTTTTTTCATATCTAAGTTGTTTTTACAGCATGAAACTTAATTTATCTTAAACAAAATCACTTTGCGAAGTAACAGTCTTATTTACCCCTCTAACATGGCCATTTGTGGTTGTTGCATTGTTGCATGTATCGACTTCCAAGGTGCATGGAGAAGCCAGCAACAGTTATGTAACAGCCAAAATGCATTTGTCTAACAATACAAACATCTATAAACTAAAGGTACTAATAACGTTAATTTGTGAGCTTCAGAGGAGCCAGGCTTACTGTATACACTTGTTTCCAGTGTTTGTGCTAAGCTAAGTTAGCATTGGGCTGCTTCAGTAAAGACATGAGTGGTATCGATCTTCTCATTTATCACCTGCAATAAAAGCGTTTTCCCCAAAATATCCAAAAGCAAGATAACCAACCGATATGATCACAAACACAAATCAAACTTTTTTAATAATCTTCCTTCAACTCAACACCCAGCATGTATTAATCCTGAGCTGGTAAACTGGAGATAAAGTTCATTTTCTTCCTCTTGTAAAGTTGCATCTCGTGATGATTCGAGGAGATCGGAGCCTCGGCGGTCGCCCTGTTCGGACTCGTTTCTCAGCTCCACTGAAGTTAAGAGTCCACTGATGGCGCCTCAAAGCGGGGTAAAGAAAGTCAGTGTGGGCAGAGTTTGTTTATTAAAGCTTCATGCCTTGAACATTGGCTCTCAGGCTCAACATCTGCTTCTCCTGCCGCACTTTCTCCTCCTTAAACGCCGTCTGGTTGGCCTTCTTCTCCACTCTCCGCTCCTGTTAAACACACAGAAGGAGCATTTAACACATTGTGAACTGATTAAATATACTTTAATGACTTATCGACATATTTTCTCGAGGTACAGGGATGGGGAAGGCGTTTGACTATAGCCGCTTTCACACCAAGTACTTTGCCGTACTTAAGCCCCGGCCACACGAGGACGATAACGCAAACGGACCGAAATCGTTATCAAAAAAGTATTCCGTCCCCACGCAACAGGCACCAGAAACGAGTCCGTTCACACGAGACCGCTCGAAAGCGCTGGAGACGCTGTAGTACATATGCCAGGCCTGTAAGTGGCGCTGTACTCCTGCCACAAAAGCAGCGAAGAAGACTTCCCGTGCATGGTTGCCATTCGGTTTATTCTCCGCTGTGGACGCTCTGGTTCTTTTTCTCCCTCCCCGAGGCAAGCGTTTGCTCCTCCTGTATATCTCTCCGGTAGTCCACCAGCAGATGAAAAACACCCACCTCTCCGCCTCTTCCAAGGGACGAAGGGACCGTGCAGCAGAGTTTCAGTTAGTTTCAGTCAACATGTCCGTTAAAGTTTAAATCTTCCGGACAAAATTAGAACATTTCTGGTCAGAGGTCTTCTTTGTTATTTATTGAGCTTTAAAACAAATTAATAACGACTCTATATAATAATATAATAATAAAAAACGGAGCCTCTCTTTTCCTCCCCCTCTTCTGACAGCCCAGCATCTGAACTCTGAACTATGAGCTGGAGAGGTGGGGGAGGCGGGGCTATTGCTTCGACGTTATCAGGAAATGATCGTATAGGCGTAAACACAGAGCGGTTTGCCCCCCCAGAGCGTTTCGTTTGCAGATCTACCCACCTTGGGACCCGTTTTCGTTTTCTGGGTTTCCATGTCGGCCTCATGTGGCCGAACCGTCTATCTGATAGTGAACTGTAGCAGATACGACCGTTATCGTCCTCGTGTGGCCGGGGCTTTAGTGCCCAGCACGTAGTACCCCCATGGCACTAAGTACAGATCGCGTTCAAACCGGAATAAGTTCCCTGAGGGAAGATTATGCAAACGAAGCCGCTGACGTCACTTCATCTTCTTCTGCTTTGGGTTTACTGGCAGGGCACAAACCACTTCACGGCGTATACTGCCGCCCGAAGTCCCCGGAGTTGGGGACTGGCTTAAGTAGAAGCAGCTTCTACTGAAGCCTTCCGAGTAAATCGCCAGAACGCCGACACCTCCTCATCTCCACCGCTCCCATGTTTTTTTTTGTGTTGCCATAAATTAGTTTCTCTCCGTTGGTGCGCGGGGCTAATGCTAATGCTAATGCCAGCAAATACAATGGCGGCTTCACAAAACTTTTCAGAGCTTTACGGGGCGTGGTTTTCAATTTGCCCAGCCAAATCGAAATTGGTACTTTTTTCTCCCCAGGAAATAACCACCTCTAACAATAGGGGTAAAAGTTCTCTGAACTAAGTTTTCTTTTTGGTGTGAACGCAAAATTCCAGGCACTAACGGAACTAAACGGGAAAAGTACTCCGGTGTGAACGCGCCTTATGTGTATGTGTGAGTATGTAGGTGTGTATATGAGTATGTGCATATATGTATTTATGTGTGTGTATGAGAGGCCGTCTAGCTCACAACTCATACTTGGTCTTAAACAATATCAGAATCTCACATGAACACCACCAGACTCTTTAACACACAGTATTATACCGTCTTTAACGTACTGTCATTCCTTCCTTCATTTACTATCATACATAAATAACTATTCTCTCTCACACAAAAACTAAATCTCTTAAACGCACCATCATACTCTCGTACACACACCACTATCATCTTTCACAAACAACTATAATCTAATAAAACATTATAATAGTGTATGTGAAGGATAGTAGTATGTGTGTAAGACAGAATAATAACCTATATAAGAGGGAATCGTATGTCATGTTAATAACAATAGTCATATATGTAAAACAGAATAGCAGTATATATTATATAAGAGGTAATAATAGTTCATGTGAATGACTATAGGTATGTGTGTAAAACAAAATGATAGGTCTGTGCATAAGAACATTTATGAGTGTGAGAGAGTATCATTGAAAAGGAAGTGAGTTTGATTGAAAAGGAAGTTGGACTAAATTCTCAGTTCCTGATTGGCTCTACGTTTTTCGTTTGACGGACACCGCCCAAGAAAGGCAGTAGAATGCTACTAATTTCCCCTATGCAACCTGAAGAGTAAAAGGGTCAAGCCCGTCAGAAAGCAATGACTGTAAGTGTATGCCTTACACTGTAAGGATTAGTAACATGTATTGTGTTTATGTGATGACATTTGGAGATGTTTAAACTCAATGAGAAAATGCGTTAGCGTTCGCGCTAGCATGTTTTATTTAGATGCTTTTATTTTGAAGGCGAGTTTACGTTGACAGGAAGTTGTTGTTGCTATGGAAACAACATGACTGCGAAAATAAATATCTTCTACATATAAAGACGGAGAAAGTAAAGAATAAAGTGTATGTTTAAATGTTAGCACCCCCCGAAGAGGCACAAGGTTGGTATTTACTATAATATAAAATTGTAGGTTGTGGCCTAATTCGTTTATAAGCTGTTTTGTAGCTTTGCTGTCTGTTTACAGTTAACTTTAGGTAGTATGCTAAAGTGATTCTAATACGGATTGGGCCTAAATGTATTTGTTATTTTTGTGTCTTTATAGCTCTTACGTTGACTCTGGAGTTTCAATCAATTCTAAATCATCAGTAAAGTCTACGACCATATTTCGGAGGGATATGCTACAGCTAGCATTAGCTATATTTACCTTGTTTACACTTAGCGGTGCTGAGTGTTAATCTGTGTATGTTGCATGTATGAGATCATTAAGTGCCTTGTAACTTATTTTTTTTATAGTTTCACTCTGTTTGAATGTCAGTGGACTGCAAATAATTCAATAAAGGAGCATGGCTGCTCATTCCCTGGCTCTCAAAAGAGTTTGGCTGGCTGTTTAATCGATGTTCACACTGAGACAGTACAACACAGAGAGAGAACAGTACACCTATTGTGTAAGAACATACAAGCAGGTCACACAGTATGATCACAAATACATACAATCTGTTAAAAATCTGTTTTTATTAAAAAAGTATACAGTCTGCATGTGTGTTCTCAGCCTTGGAGAAACTTGACATGTTTTGGTGTGTCTGAACCTCTCTTTAATGGTTCATTAATAAAACAGATATTTCAACGTGTGCCTACTTTGTTCATGTACTGTTGAGGTTAATTGCAGTAGTTGTGTGCTATAATGTATTTACAAAGTAAAGAGGAGGCAACTTTAGAATAGGGAACCTGTTCAGGACAATTAGAGTCAAACTACTAGCGTACTGGTTATGAACAAGGCTTCCCTTTATTTAACATAGGGAACATATTCTTCGACAGAAATACCTCATTTTGAGTTATTTAGACTTAATTAACACTTATAGTTTCATGTCTTGTTACATAAGGATAGATCATATTTATTATGGGAGAATTACTATTCGTATATAGTTGAGGTATACCTAGGATGAAAATTACAGGCCTCTCATTTTTTAAGCGGGAGAACTTGCACAATTGGTGGCTGACTAAATACTTTTTTCCCCCACTGTACTAAAATGTATCTCACATACACTATCATTCTTTCTCACACACAAAGTTTTCTACCTTGCATACACTACTAGAGTATTATATTGTAGTATGATGTTGTCTGTAAGTGGGAATAATAGTGTTTCTAAGAAAGTACAGTTTGGTATGTAAGTAAGTTTGATTTATTGCTCAGACAACAGTGTGTGAAAGAGAGTATGATTGTGCGTGTAAAAGTGTTTAGCTATATGTATAAAAGAGTTAAATGGTGTATCTGTGAGATTCTGATATTGTTTGTAAGACCAAGTATGAGTTGTGAGTTATCAGTCTCGTGCAGCTCGCTGAACCTGTAATAAGTGACCCGACAGTAAAGAATAAATATATGTATAACTTGTTTAGCTTGTTCCAGAATAGATAAACTAGCTAAGTGTGTTGGTTCTAACTCTTAGTGTATGTTGCTCTGCTCAACGGTCCGTCACAGCGGAGGAGCTGTGATCCGGAAAAGCAGCGTGTTCTCCGTCAACAGCAGCTGATCTGATCTCTCTCGCGACAGGTTAGACTTCACTCGCGTTTTATGTCTATTCAGCTGACTACTGCTTTGTTTTGTAAAGGGGTAAGATTGGTGTTGTTTTATACTTGATTAATTGCAGACATATCCCACAAACAAACAAAACCAACACATCAACACATAATAATCTCTTTCTTTAGTTTTTATCAATCAAGCAGGAGGATAGTGCATTAGTTGGGATCTACTTTCAGCGGCGGATTGATCCATATTTGGTGCTCTAGTGAGTATTTGAGGCAGCAACACGGTGTGTGCGTGTGTTTGTGGTGATGAAGGAAATTATCAGCTGTACAACAGTGTTGCTCACTGAGGGGAGTTTTAAATAATATTTTGGACAAAATTGGAGCTCCATGGCACAGAGGAGGACGATACATCAGGAGCTTTGTCGTTTGAGTCTATGGATTTGATAACGTGAAGAGAATATTACAGTCTAAAAAGACTGAAAGCCTTTCAAATGTCACCATGTGTGATTTAAAACAAGTTGCTTGACCAAAGGACGTGTTCTCAACGCTCTTACCGCTATTGTTTACAAGACAAACTACAAAGGAAAGTGTATTTATATGAGAGGTATTCTGGAAAATAGTAATTAAACTACATGTTTAGCAGATTACAGGTTTCTAAAAACAATGGAGGTCTATGGTATGAGGTGGAGGATTGATCAGTCTTCGATATGAACAATTCATTTTTGGTTTTTATATTTTCCTGCAGCTGGTTCACAGTGACACCTGCTGTGAGCGCTGAGAAGGAAAGTGAAGTACTCGAAGTGATTTCACAACTTTGAGCAGATTGTTACCTCTGCGGCTAAATTGCTAATTTGTTAAGTGACCTTTGTTATGTGTATGTTGCTGCCTGAAGACTAGGCCTGTTTAAAGTTCTGTTTGCTATTTATACATTTTGGTGAGAGCGTTTTGAATGTACTTTTGTTATTTTAGATACCCACTAGGAGAACTTTGTTTATTAGAGAAATGCTGCCTATAGAAGAGAATCCTTTATTGTCATTATACAATGAGATGAGAAGAGCTACTGCTTCTTTCTTTGTAAGGTGCCATCAAAAATACAAAAAACAAACAAGAGACGTACAATATTCAGGAGAAGACAACATACAAGCATTCATACTTCAATATGCCGATAAAGTTGAAGTGCAGGGATATATCGGGTGAAGTACAAATAAATATGTTTGAATGTGTATAAAATGTATATATATATATATATATATATATATATATTGTGTCAGTGCAATTATACGCCCTGAACTTTGAGTTTGACATTAAAATAACTTTACTTTTACCATGTCTGGTTTTGTGTTTTGAGTTGATTCCCTTTTTCCAACAAGCTTGAACACACTTTATACATCTCCTCTGTGTTTAATCTCTCTCTCTCACACTCTCTCTCTCTCTCTCTCTCTCTCTCCCTCTCACCTTGCGTTCTTCCTTGATGGCGAGTTTCCTCTGCTTCCTCTCCTCTGTGCTCTCCTCCTTGCTGCGCTGCTGGGTGGAAACTCGAGGCAGGTCCGAGTCGTTGATCATCATCATGCGCTCCGCCTGCTTAGCGGTCAGGGCTTTGGTAGGAAGGACGTCCAGAGGGATGCCCGTCTTCTGGGACACTCGGATCGGCTTCGTCTGAGGACACGAGGAAGAAAAGAATAAACGTGTTGTGTCGACAGAGTTCAATCCCAGATCAAAGGCACGCTGAAGGCTCTTTGAGCAGGTTTTCTCTCACTGATTGTGCTCTCATGTTAAATGTTTGTTGTCTTGATATTTGTCTGTTGATCTTACACATGGAGCTGCTGTGATGCAAGTCACATTTCAGACTTGATCTGACCAATAAAGTGTTATCATATCCTAATGAGTCGTGCCTCGAGAGGCTTTGCTCATCGCTGGGAACAGTCTTTACTGTAGTCAGAGTTCAATTATCTTTAATTAAGTAAACAAACAATTATCAAATACATAAAAGGTCACAGCAGTTCAGCCTCTTTGTTTTGGTGCAACAGGTGACCTAAATAACAATAAACAACACCCATGTGACAATTGCCGGACGTGATGATTACAATTAAACGTGGTGCGGACAAATAAAGTTAACAACAAGCAACGGCTAAAGAAGCATTTTGGTTCCTACACGTTTAATCTCTGAGGGATTCTTTTCTAGCACTTTTTTCGTTATACTGTAAATATTTGTAGAACATGTTGTCAACACGTGACCGATTCATTCCATCTTAAAACACTGCACATGTTTTCATATCAGATCGATGTTTAAAAGCTTAATTGGGTCCAGTAAGATTTTGTTAATTTTTTATTTATTTTTTAATTGTGAAAAGTCTTCTTTAGAAATATATATTATTTTGTATATAAGTGTTTTACCATGACCAGACTGACAATAAAACACAAAGAGACCTAGAAACCTCTGAACAGTTAAATAAAATAAAATAAATCAGGTAAAATAAGCAAAACGTGCAGATAGGACAATATTCCTGATTTAGTGCACAATAATGACTCAAGCCACTATATTTGTGCAAGAGTTTACACACAACGTCTTTACTCTGCCTTCTACTGCATTGTTTACACTATCGAAATGTGATTCTACATATATACACTGAACAAAAATATAAATGCAACACTTTTGTTTTTGCCCCCATTTTTCATGAGATGAACTCAAAGATCTAAAACATTTTCTATATACACAAAATAACCATTTCTCTCAAATATTGTTCACAAATCTGTGAACAATTTCACTTTTCCTTTGCCGAGATAATCCATCGCACCTCACAGGTGTGGCATATCAAGATGCTGATTAGACAGCATGATTATTGCACGGGTGTGCCTTAGGCTGGCCACAATAAAAGGCCACTCTGAAACGTGCAGTTTTGCTTTATTGGGGGGGTCCGGAAACCAGTCAGGTTTAACCCTAAACATTGTTTTAATGTGATATGCCACACCTGTGAGGTGGGATGGATTATCTCAGCAAAGGAGAAGTGCTCACTATCACAGATTTGTTCAGATTTGTGAACAATATTTGAGAGAAATGGTTATTTTGTGTATGTAGAAAATGTTTTAGATCTTTGAATTCATCTCATGAAAAATGGGAGCAAAAACAAAAGTGTTGCGTTTATATTTTTGTTCAGTGTATATATATATAACATAAAAAACAGGTAAAAATGACACAAAATATATGTTTTTCTCACCCTTTGGGGTTCCTTAATCAGCTTGGGTCTGTTATAGATGTTGGAATATGTGCCTGCAGAAAATAAATAAACGTAACAGTTATAATAAGACCAGATATCTACAGAAAACAGATTCATATTAACGGTTAATGTCTCCTCTTTACTCACAATAAAACCAGAGGATTAAACTACTGTAATTAAGTAATTCATATATATTCATATTCATTATACAAGCTCATCACATCTGTTAAAAAGTACCGTAGACAAACACATCACATCAAATGTTAAAAACTACTTTTTAAATGTTAATTGTTGATCAGAATTAAGACGGCATGACGAGTTCCTCTGCGAGCCAAAGAAACAGCACAGTATTATCTTCTGATTCCCTACATACAGTTTACCCTTTCACATCAATAGTTCCTACTGGTTATGGTTTTACCTCCCATCAACCATTTACAGAATGAGCGTAAAGAACGGATACGATTTCAACCTTTGACTTCCTAATTAAACACTTTGACGGCATCAGGAAAGAGATAAAAACACACCTTATCTCTTGTTGTTCAAAAGATCAGAGTTAAAAGGCTAAGTAATCATTCGTCATGGTGACAGGTAATTAACTTATTAACTTTTCTGGGGTCATCTTTTGTGTCATGAGTTCAAATCAACTGTTATCCTCAAAGAAACATCCTTTAAAGAGTCCTCTCCTGCTGATGTTCAGGTGTATATCAGTATGTAGTGTCTCTACTTTAAAGAGTCCTCTCCTGCTGATGTTCAGGTGTATATCAGTATGTAGTGTCTCTACTTTAAAGAGTCCTCTCCTGCTGATGTTCAGGTGTATATCAGTATGTAGTGTCTCTACTTTAAAGAGTCCTCTCCTGATGATATTCAGGTGTATATCAGTATGTAGTGTCTCTACTTTAAAGAGTCCTCTCCTGCTGATGCTCAGGTGTATATCAGTATGTAGTGTCTCTACTTTAAAGAGTCCTCTCCTGCTGATGTTCAGGTGTATATCAGTATGTAGTGTCTCTACTTTAAAGAGTCCTCTCCTGCTGATGCTCAGGTGTATATCAGTATGTAGTGTCTCTACTTTAAAGAGTCCTCTCCTGTTGATGTTCAGGTGTATATCAGTATGTAGTGTCTCTACTTTAAAGAGTCCTCTCCTGCTGATGTTCAGGTGTATATCAGTATGTCGTGTCTCTACTTTAAAGAGTCCTCTCCTGCTGATGTTCAGGTGTATATCAGTATGTAGTGTCTCTACTTTAATGAGTCCTCTCCTGCTGATGTTCAGGTGTATATCAGCATGTAGTGTCTCTACTTTAAAGAGTCCTCTCCTGCTGATGTTCAGGTGTATATCAGCATGTAGTGTCTCTACTTTAAAGAGTCCTCTCCTGCTCATGTTCAGGTGTATATCAGTATGTAGTGTCTCTACTTTAAAGAGTCCTCTCCTGCTGATGTTCAGGTGTATATATATATATGTATAGAATAGGGCCTCTTTAAAAAGAAATCTTGCTCTGTATTCTAAACATTTGTATCGTGATGTAATCAGATGAATCATTGATGGATGTTTGTCTCCAGATTAAAGCTGGAATACTTTTGACATTTTGCTTTCTTTATGAGTTTGGAAATTATTAAAATTTACTTTTGGTTTTGTTGTTGTGCCGTAATTCCAGGAGATTAGGGAAAACACCAGGAAAAAATAAAATAACATAAGAGAACAGATTTTAAACACGTCTGAGTTTTTGACGGGAAACTGCAGACTGAACTCACTGATGATGGTTTCACAGTCCCACTTCTCCTCTGGACCCTTGATAACAACGGTTTCCATCTCTTCCTCTTCATCTTCATCATCGTCTTCATCCTCCTCCTTCACGGCAGGAAGTTCTTTAGGACCCAAGTCGTCAGGTCTCAAGTATCTAAACAAACAAAACAATAGATAGTCAGTCGAGTTCGCCATTCAATTTTGCTTCGGCTATACTGTGTTTTGGTTTGGTCATGCCAATTGAGAGGTGCAGGAATGAATCAGCATTCCTGTTTCCTCATCTTGAAGTCAACATTTTTTAGATATAACATACATCAGTAAATACCCCACTGGTGGATTTAAAAACGGTGGTTGCTATCAAGCGTCTAAATGAGACGACTAAACGTCATTACGCCCAACATTAGCCACCTTTAGCTTAGCGGTGGTGGCGTGAAGTCATGTGACCGTGCTGTAGTTCCTTTATAGCCCAACATTAGCCACCTTTAGCTTAGCGGTGGTGACGTGAAGTCATGTGACCGTGCTGTAGTTCCTTTATAGCCCAACATTAGCCTCCTTTAGCTTAGCGGTGGTGACATGAAGTCATGTGACCGTGCTGTAGTTCCTTTATAGCCCAACATTAGCCTCCTTTAGCTTAGCGGTGGTGAAGTCATGTGACCGTGCTGTAGTTCCTTTAAAGCCCAACATTAGCCTCCTTTAGCTTAGCGGTGGTGACGTGAAGTCATGTGACCGTGCTGTAGTTTCTTTATAGCCCAACATTAGCCTCCTTTAGCTTAGTGGTGGTGACGTGAAGTCATGTGACCGTGCTGTAGTTCCTTTATAGTCCAACATTAGCCACCTTTAGCTTAGCGGTGGTGACGTGAAGTCATGTGACCGTGCTGTAGTTTCTTTATAGCCCAACTTTAGCCTCCTTTAGCTTAGCGGTGGTGAAGTCATGTGACCGTGCTGTAGTTTCTTTATAGCCCAACATTAGCCTCCTTTAGCTTAGTGGTGGTGACGTGAAGTCATGTGACCGTGCTGTAGTTCCTTTATAGTCCAACATTAGCCGCCTTTAGCTTAGCGGTGGTGAAGTCATGTGACCGTGCTGTAGTTCCTTTATAGCCCAACATTAGCCTCCTTTAGCTTAGCGGTGGTGACGTGAAGTCATGTGACCGTGCTGTAGTTTCTTTATAGCCCAACATTAGCCTCCTTTAGCTTAGCGGTGGTGATGTGAAGTCATCTGACCGAGCCGTAGTTCCTATATCGCCAATGTTAGCTTAGAGAGATTGCATTTATGTTTCAAAAATCATAAAGTGGTGTTAATATAATGGAGATTATCCTGCTGAATAGAGAATAATAAACATTTACTACACGGCTTGGTTGAATACTCGATTCCGATTGGTCAATCTGAACATTTCAGAGGTTATTAATACTCGATAACAAACCGCTGGTAACTAAGAGCTTATTTTATGCAATATTACAAAATCCAATGAAAACATCTGGAAAACAATGGAGTCCTTGCAATGCTAACTTTCCGGCCGACCTACAAGAAAACATCATCAGTGCACCTCTCTATTAAGCCTCTTCGAATCCAAAGTAACATATACTGGCAGAGCAAACAACTATCTGATGCAGAATCCATCGTCTATCATATCATGTTATCAATAAACTCAGAATGAAGGGACTCACTCTTTCCCTTTCTGTATGAAATAGTCTTTGATGACTTCCTCCAGACGAGCGCTGTCCGGCTGGATGAAGCCCTCCAGCTCGGCGTTATCCAGCGCTCCGATCTCATCGTCGTCAAACTGCTCGTAAAACTGAAACAAAAACCACACAGACCTTTTAACAAGTTTGCCAAGAAACAAAAACAGATTTAAGACCCTGTGTCTGCAGGATGCTGACCCAGATATTGCAGACGGTGTTACTATACCATTATCAAAGTTTCTGAGATAACAACGTCTCTAGTTCTTTTAATTTCCTCTTTTACCCGTTATCTAAACTATTTTGACATTCAATATGTCCGTCTGTGCCGTTGGTTTACATTTAATTTAAGGGGAGGAGAGAGAAGAGAAAATATTTTTAATTGACTTTTATTTAATTATTATTTTTATTGTTATAACTGGGGATGCTCCGATCGACAATTTTGGGGTCGATTGCCGGAATCAGTATCGGCCGATACCGATCCGATCGAGTGGGCGGGGCCTATGGCGATCTTCCATTTTAAGTGATGTTTGAAACTCAGTTAATGCTCATTCACTGGCGCTTCCACAAACAACAACCAACATCATTATTACATCTAGTAGTTTAGTTCCAGAGGTAGATAAACTAGCAGAGTGTGTTAGGTCTAACTCTTAGTGTGTGTTTCGTTCCGCTCACCGGTCCGTCACAGCGGGTGGAGCTGCAGGATTAATACTGCCAGACCGGTGAAGCCATTTTGGCGAGCTTGTTTTGCCGCGCACAGAGAAAGGTGTCATGTATTTTACGTCATGTGATCGGCTCTCCTAATCTGCCTTTATAGAAAGCACCGATCGATTGGCAGAGAGTGAGTATCGGCCGATAACGATGGGCGGCCGATCGATCGGAGCATCCATAGTTATTATTATTATTATTATTATTATACTAAAGGGTATTTACGGAAATAAGTGAATGGCATCAGGAGGTGTTTATGAATATGCGGCTTCTTCCAAATGAGGAATTTTTATTTTTGAAATATTCTAGTACATGGATGTTTTTCCTAAGTATATTGGACAGTATCATTGTAATGTGTAGGATGACCTTATACAGTATATAACCCATCTTATTTTATTTTTGTTATACCTGTGTTATTTACGTTCTCAGTGTTATTATTGATTTGATTTCTATACGTTTTATTTTTCATATTCTCATGTTGAACTTCTTGGATTTGAAACCTTCTACATGCTGTGACCCCTTCTTAACCCTTGTGTTGTGTTTGAAAGCTGTTCCCGTTCATGGTGTTCGCGGGTACATTTTGACCCGTTATTTATCTCAGTCCAAAACACTCAAAAAGACTGACTACCATCCAATATTGTTTTAACTACATCATAACTACTGTAATTTTCGGACTATAAGCCGCGCCTTTTTTCCCATTTTTCGACGCTACGTTATCTGACTATAATAGACTAATATTAGAATACAATCTCCCCCCAAAAAGATTACAATTATTGTTACAGTGGATGAAGGGGGGGGGGTGTCTAAAGTCAAATATAGGCCTGCTCAATTAATCGTATTTTAATCGCGATTACGATTATGGCTTGCAACGATTACGAAAACAACGTAATCGAAATAAAACGAGTATTTTTGTATTATTTTTTTCAGTTGAATTATACTTAAAGTTCAGGGTAATCAACTGTTAAAAACATACTGTTCAAATGTTTTTTCTCCAATAGATTGATGTTCTCAAAGTAAATGGATAATCGTTTTTAATAATCGTGATATCAATAATGGACCCAAATAAAGTGGAGTGAGTGGAATATGTTGAATATGTTTTACCAAAATGTTGGCTATATGTTAAGGAGTTTTCAGGTTGTGACAGTGCACTGCAACATGTTTGTTGATCTTTATTGGTATTTATTATTTTGATATTATTTATTTAAATGTTGACATGAATGTGTAATTTATTTTATTTTGTATTGGTTTTTCAGTTGATTACCCTGAACGTATAATTCAACAGTTAAAAAGTTCAAATTATTATTTGCATTTGTTTTAAAGTACAATAAAAGGATGTTTTCAAAGTCAATGAATAATCGCATTTAATAATCGCAATTACAATCATTAAAGATTATGATTTCTGCCATAATCGAGCAGCCCTAGTCAAAGATGAATCTTGATTGGGCCAAATTTGACCCCGAGTGACCCACAACAATGCTGCTGGGTGTCCCCCGACCCGAACACCAAATTATACACTTTTTTTTTAAGAGACCTTCAGACTTCGCTAAAATTATCAAAATCTGTTTTGTAGTTTTTATAGCTGCTGTGGAGGATATCATGAAGCCTTGTTCCAATAAAAAACACTAGAGCGTAGTTATTATATCATTTTAACTTGAATCGTTAAATGGTGGCGTGTGACGCAGTGGACTAGTGCGTTAGTGTTGGGGTCGGGGGGTCACAGGTTCAAACCCCACTGCAGTCAGCATGTCGTTGTGTCCCTGAGACACATGTGATGTAATGTCATGAATCGTCCCGACCCGAACACAACATAAGGGTTAAAGAAACTGTTCATCCAGGAGTACTAATGGAAGTAAAGGGGAGAGAATAAGTAATAAAGAATAATTAAAAACCTTCTCGAAGCGGTCGTCCAGCAGGGTGAGCTGCTCGTTCCTCCTCATCACCGACGAGCTCATGGAGTATTCTGTGAAGCGACACTTCGTCTCCTCGTCCATGAAAAGAAACTCTTTAGCGCGTCTCTCTCCGTCCTCGTCAGAAAACTCTGAGTCAACGTCTCCTTCCTCGTCTGTGTCCTCCCACCCTTCACCATCTCCATCTTCATCTTCCTCATCGCCACCTCTGTCAAAAAGGCAAACATTTTAAAACCATCAAACAAATCACATCACCAATTTAAAAATCATTACATTACATTTAGCTGACGCATTTATTCAGACAATAAGTTCATTCGTGTTGGAGTTAAAGGAGCACCAATGAGAAGAGATGCAATAAGCCGGTAACCAGAACAATT
Source organism: Notothenia rossii (assembly GCF_949606895.1). Classification (NCBI taxonomy): domain Eukaryota; kingdom Metazoa; phylum Chordata; class Actinopteri; order Perciformes; family Nototheniidae; genus Notothenia; species Notothenia rossii. Next base: position 6,938,379 of record NC_136912.1, on the reverse strand, counting down.
ATCAACAACTGTTTACATTTTAACCGTTGACTCCCGGTCATTTTTCCGGCAGACATGCAGTTTTGGTCTCTCTTTTATATCTCCATGAATATCTGAGACTGACAACATTAGAGATTTAAATACATCATTTTAAAGTTCAAGAAACTGGGTTGGACATTTTCACTATTTTCTGACTTTTTATAGAACAAACAGGTACATTATTATTCGAGGAAATAATCATGAAATTAATTGATAATGAAATAATTGCAGGTGCTTCCAACCCACTGAGGAGGACTGAGCTTCAAATGAGACATTTCTTTTAAATGTTGGATTTGGAGCCAAGGTGCAGTCGAAACAGGGAACATGTGTAGGGATTATTTATATTTAATCACTTACTCGACTTCCATTGCTCCACACATCACGTTTGCTTTCATGATGAAGTCGTCGTCCAGCTGGTTTTCGGGGTTGTCGTAATCGAAGTCTTCGTCCAGAGCGGCCACGATGTCGGGGTCCAAGTCCAGCCGCGGTCCTGAGGGAAACACAAAATGTTAAAGGTCCCCTATTTTACTGTTTGTCATCAATATATCACAGGTCTCAGATATATACAGAGCCTGTCTCTGATTGGCTGAAACAACAAACAGATCATTGCAGCATTACCCATAATCCCCTCTGTTTTAGCCCTGTTTCCAAAGTGCTGATTCTCTGTCTGTTACTTTAGATGAAAATAAGGAGCCCCTCCCCACGCCCCTCTGAGAGACATTTGGTTAAAAAGAACTCAATGGTGCTCTAGGAGGAGATTCAGGTGATAAGGGGGGGGGGGGGTTGCCTTAGTTGCTGATTGGCTAATGGTTACACAAGACAAAACATCGTTATGACATCATAAAGTGGCCAAAATCTGATCAGCTCATTTTCAGACAGGTTTTTATAGAAATGGATCAGGACAAAAAGAGAGAGAATCTTTGTTCCTGAAACTTTAAGAGTCTCTTTCCACAGAGGGGACACATGTTGATGTAGAAGAGACATGAAAAAGAGGGGACACATGTTGATGAAGAAGAGACATGAAGAAGAGGGGACACATGTTGATGTAGAATAGACATGGAGAAGAGGGGAAACATGTTGATGTAGAAGAGACATGAAGAAGAGGGGGCACGTGTTGATGTAGAAGAGACATGGAGAAGAGGGGACAAATGTTGATGAAGAAGAGACATGAAGAAGAGGGGACACATGTTGATGTAGAAGAGACATGAAAAAGAGGGGACACATGTTGATGAAGAAGAGACATGAAGAAGAGGGGACACATGTTGATGTAGAATAGACATGGAGAAGAGGGGAAACATGTTGATGTAGAAGAGACATGAAGAAGAGGGGGCACGTGTTGATGTAGAAGAGACATGGAGAAGAGGGGACAAATGTTGATGTAGAAGAGACATGAAGAAGAGGGGGCACGTGTTGATGTAGAAGAGGCATGGAGAAGAGGGGACAAATGTTGATGTAGAAGAGACATGAAGAAGAGGGGACACGTGTTGATGTAGAAGAGACATGAAGAAGAGGGGACACATGTTGATGTAGAAGAGACATGAAGAAGAGGGGACACATGTTGATGTAGAAGAGACATGAAGAAGAGGGGACACATGTTGATGTAGAAGAGACATGAAGAAGAGGGGACACATGTTGATGTAGAAGAGACATGAAGAAGAGGGGACACATGTTGATGTAGAAGAGACATGGAGAAGAGGGGACACATGTTGATGTAGAAGAGACATAAAGAAGAGGGGACACATGTTGATGTAGAAGAGACATGAAGAAGAGAGGACACATGCTGATGTAGAAGAGACATGGAGAAGAGGGGACACATGTTGATGTAGAGAGACATGAAGAAGAGGGGACACATGTTGATGTAGAAGAGACATGAAGAAGAGAGGACACATGTTGATGTAGAAGAGACATGAAGAAGAGAGGACACGTGTTGATGTAGAAGAGACATGAAGAAGAGGGGACACATGTTGATGTAGAAGAGACATGAAGAAGAGAGGAAACATGTTGATGTAGAAGAGACATGAAGAAGAGGGGACACATGTTGATGTAGAAGAGCTTGTCCTCTAATCTCTACTAGAATAAGATACGTGTTCATGTTTGGGTGTTTTAACGCTCCTGTAATGTACCTAATCTTGTTATCCTTTTCATTACAGACCTGGGAAGGTGGTGTATTGCTTAGATTCTGATCCGTGCAAGTCCAATTTTGACTGACTTTAGTTCTAATGTTGATGTTAATTTGATTTCAACCCATAAGTAATTATTTAAATGAACTCAAAATTTCACATGATGATGGATTAGTGTTCCACATTTTTCCCACTAATTTGTTTTACAATTAGGCCGAAGGTAAAGACAGACATTGATTACCTTGTTTCCCTGTTGTTAGTACGTGGTTCCATTTTGTCTATGGCCTTGGACGGCTTCACTAGTCACCCAGTTCTGCCCTGCTACAGTCCGGCTGAGTGCAGTCACAGAGATGCTATGGCTGCTCTACATGACATTAATGGTCTGGTCCGAGAATGGACACCATTTCCTGCTCCCAGAGAGAATGACACTCCTCAAACTGAACATTACAGCCGTTGATACTGTCTCACGTGGGTCTGCTCCCCCCACCGAGCCATAAACTGAAAGCTTGACCTCTGCTTTGAACACTTGGAAGCCTCCCTGTTACTCCAGCACCAACCCTTGGGTCAGTCAGATGAGACTAACGGCTTCACTTAGGGCATTTGGTTCAGATACATGACTCTCGTTACCACAGGGTGGGTTGGGTTTTTAAGGCTATTCATACTGCCATGCAGAGGATGCCTGTAGTTTTGCAAGCTGTTAAAAGCCCCTACTATTTTAGAATAGGCCTAATGTCAGGGGCCTCTTAATGTCTAATTCTGCATGTATTATATAGACAATGTTTCCACCTGGTAAAGCTAGAGGCTGCACGAAACTCAGGCTACAATACGACCATTCTGTTTTGCTCTAACAATTCAATTTATAGATTCTACGTCAAAACAATTACCTTTTATTGTCTCCACCTTAAGTGGAGGAATGCAAACCTGTTTTCAAATGTAAGGTTTTGAATTTGTTTGACATTTCTCAGTAATGATACCCTCAGACACCCAATATCATTCATGCTATGCCATCGGCAGTGACTCAGATGTTGAGGGGGATGAAGCTTTTCCTCCTGCATCAGATATGAATAGTTTTTCAACAAAGGTATGCATTTCCTGCATAATATATGTTTCTCACAATTGATTTTTGTAAGCTGCACACAGGTGATACTGAGTCTTCTCGAGTGATGGATTATGATCTATACCATGCTTATATGGACTCCTAAGTTATTATTTCATATGTGACATATGTGAGAAGAGAGAGAGATGGGGAAGTGAGAAAAGAGAGAGATGGGGAAGTAAGAAAAGAGAGGGATGGGGAAGTGAGAAAAGAGAGGGATGGGGAAGTGAGAGAAGAGAGAGATGGGGGAGTGAGAAAAGAGAGAGATGGGGGAGTGAGAAAAGAGAGAGATGGGGAAGTAAGAAAAGAGAGGGATGGGGAAGTGAGAGAACAGAGGGATGGGGAGTGAGAAAAGAGAGAGATGGGGAAGTAAGAAAAGAGAGGGATGGGGAAGTGAGAGAAGAGAGGGATGGGGGAGTGAGTAAAGAGAGAGATGGGGAAGTGAGAAATGAGAGAGGGATGAGGAAGAGAGAATAGAGAGAGATGGGGAAGTAAGAAAAGAGAGGGATGGGGAAGTGAGAGAAGAGAGGGATGGGGGAGTGAGAAAAGAGAGAGATGGGGAAGTAAGAAAAGAGAGGGATGGGGAAGTGAGAGAAGAGAGGGATGGGGGAGTGAGTAAAGAGAGAGATGGGGAAGTGAGAAATGAGAGAGGGATGAGGAAGAGAGAATAGAGAGAGATGAGGAAGAGAGAATAGAGAGAGATGAGGAAGAGAGAATAGAGAGAAGAGGGAAGAGTGGGATAGAAAAGAGAGAAGAGATATTTGCGAGTTGCATACTGATACTGAGTCTTCTCGATCAATAGATTATAACCTACACCATGCTTAGATGGACTCCTGAGTTATTATTTAATATGTGACATATGTAAGAAAAGGGAGGGCGGAGTCAATTATATTTAGTAATTGATTTTATATTGGAACATTTATTTCTCAAACCTATGTTTTATGGAAGAGGACATTTATTTATAAACTAATATTTTATCAAAAGGTAAATGGTGAATTAATATAACATTTAGAATCATTGAGAAGGGGTTATATCCACAGGGACTAGCTCACCTATAACTTCAAATAAAATGTCTCTGCTTTGGACTGATGAGTATATGATTCTTGTTAAATGACTAACACAAACCTTCAAAATGTGCATGTGTCAGGAAGGCTCCCAAATAATTCTGAGGGGCCTATCCTATTTTTGTAATTAAATGATAATGTGCTAATCCATTACCTTGAGTTGTCTTCACTCAGGGAAACATCCCTATCAAGTGTTAACCCAATAACTAGGACAGCTCTGAAGGCCAAGGCTCAGAGAGAGGGTCACACTCTCCGGCTGCAGAGGGCACCCCCAGCCACGGGCAAGGAGGCACGAGGTCGTTCGAGATGAGAGGATTCTAATCTTCAACTTTCTGAGGAGATGGGATGCTTCTTCATCTTTCTGCTCGGTGGGCTCAAGCAGACAACCCTGCCGGACGAGCGAGGGCTTCAGAGGCTTCTATAATACAAGGTGCCATGCTTCTTGGAGGAGCAGATGTCTTCCTAACCTCTCCCATCACGGGGGACACACACACACACACACACACACCTGGATGCGCCACTTGGAATACGCAGTTGAACTGCTCTCAAGCAGATAGCAGAAGGAATGCAGGCAGATGGGCCTCCATTTCACTGGGGGGGTCACTTACAGTGCTCACTGAATGAGCCACACAAAAGCAGAGCAATTGGGGGGGTTGAAATATGGCGCTCTGATGAAGAAGAGTTTGAGCCAATCAGCCCCTCAGTGCTAATCTACAGGATGCCTTTACACACCAGACACTGTGTCATAAAGAGAGGAGGAGAACGCGTCAGGAGGACATGTTCTTCCAGCTCTCGTACAAAGATAACATTTGAATTGAATGACCAGATGTTTACAGATGTACAATTAATGATTGTTTTATATTTCCAATGACATGTGTTAAATAGTGGTGATAAATATTTTTTTTTCAGATCAGATTACACTTTCACACTAAACAAAATAAATTAATGGATATTTTCAGATTATAAGGTATTGAATAATAAGATATTTCTAATATTATAACAGATCATGTTGATATCCTTAGTTGTCCAGCAATCAGGCTTAACAACACTACTCTTTAATGTATTACCAACTCACAGACAGACCTGAAATGATGTTTCAAGTTTTACGAATGTTTAATCCTTCCTTTCCAGGTTTTTACAAAGGTCTTTGAATATTTGCCTAACTTTTCCTTTTCAGATTGTTAAACATTTTGAGAATTGATTGATTTTTCCCTTCAGATTTTGAAATCTCATAATGATTGATAGTTGAAGTAATGTAATTATGTTATCATGCCATAGCCTTTTGATTTAATATCTAATGAAGTAAACGTAAAGTAATCCTAAAATTGAAGACACTGCAATTTTGCAGACTACAGATTGATCAAATCACAACTGTGAAGTGTATACCTTAGCTGGATCTCTTATGATCCTGAGTTTAAAATGTTTTCGACTTGTGATTGCCTTGAGGTAAATCTTTAAACTGCAAGCTGGTTTTCATTTTATAGTTTGATAAAGGAGATTAACTAATGGTTAATTGTTAAAACATATTATTTTAAAATAGATGTTTTTGCTATTATGCATCTGTGTTTTATATGTGTTCATTATTGTGCTTTTGACAAAAGATGATCCAAAACATTGATGAGAGATTATTTTTCTGTTATGATTGGTTGTATCAATCATTGTGATTGTATGTTTCAATCTTATTCTACTTTGTGATGTAATTGATGTTGTGTAGGGCCACACTCAAATCTGAAGACGCCTATTGATTTAAGTATTGACCAAATTATTATTCGACTAATGTTTTAAGGTTATCATACATTATAAAAAGAGTGAATCTGTCAAAGAATACTTCTTCCTTACTCCTAAGATATTTAACCTTTTCTGTGTGTTGACGTTTACGACCAACCCTCAGTCTGTTTTCTGTCTTAAGGAATGTGCTGCTGAGCTATTGTTGACATTACCAGTTTTATGACCGGTCAACTCTCGGTCACAGAGCCTAAGAGTCAGATAAGTGATTCAGTGTCTCCAGGTGTTTACGCACCATCCCCCAATATGTGGATTAACTCTCTGTAAACTAGTTAAAATGTCTATCGAGAGAGGGGCTGGTCAGAATTGATGTGGCAACCCACCCGTGCAGTCAGAACCTTTTGCTGCTGTGACTTGTGATGTGAATCTCTCCGGCCGATACTTGTAATAAACGATCAGTGTTTGACATCAAAGCTCCAACTCTCCTCGTGTCTCTCTCAGTCCTGACTCTCCATTGCTGCAGAAGTTTCCCTTACAGAAACGGGGCTTCTTGGAGGCTTCTTGGGGGAAGTTTTCTGAGGCCCAAGCCCTGGGCCCTGGGCCTGGGCTTGGGCTCTTTTAGACCGCTTTAGGATTTGACTTGTGAACCTGTTGCTATTGTATTTTGACTTGGTGTCTTTATTATTTTTTAAGGATTCTTTTTAATCCTTAATTTTTGTTAAAACCTTAATAAATCCGGTTTGTATATATTTTATTTTAACTTTTATTCTTAGAAGCTTCCTGCTGTTAAACATGGCCCCCCCTTAACTTCAAGTAATACAGAATGTTCGCTGTTTTTTATCAACTCTCTTCTATCCTCTATAGGTGAAAAATTCCTTACATTCTGTCCAAAATTGTAGTAAATATGGTATTTTAAAAATAAAACAAATAGCACTAATCAGTCGTTCTGCTTTAGATTTCCAGATGTAGTTCATTCTGATGAAACACGAACATCCAGCTGCGGCTCAACATCTGTCTGGACTCTGGAGTCGACCTCTTTGCAGGATTAATGGCACGTGTCGAGCTGAGTGTGCAGAAATATGGAGAGAGGGAGAGGAGGATCATGGGAAAAATAGGTTGTCCACTGAGGGTACGAAGAGTAAAAACCTATTTTCCAATTACTGACACCATATTGATCAGATTTCTGACTTTTTCCTCAGATTAGGGACATTTTCAGATCCAAAAAATAGTTTATTCAGTATTCTGAGAAAAACAATTGAAAAACTGACTTCAGGAAATCAGAAAAAAATGTATTTTTCAGAATGTTTTTCATTTTCAATATTTTTTCAAAAAGATTTGATTCGAGATTTTCTTTTACAATTTGTAGTTCTGACCACAACAAAAATGTTCACTTGTTTGTTTCCCTATTCTTCCTTAGTTTTCTTTGAGTGCAGTTAAAAATAAATTCATGAATGCAGAGCCAGGTAGTGAACAGCAGATGGCGACAAACACCAGCTTTTCTTAGGAACAGATTTACCTGTGCAAAAGGAAAAACACAATCGGAAATTAAATGATTTCCCTTCCTTCTATTTTATTGTTTATCTATTATTATGTATCACATAATATGCATTTATCTTGTATTTCTGTAGCCCATTTCCTTACATGTTGCGTTGTCCCATTCATTTATTCATGTAACAATTACATGAATAAATGAATGGGACAACGCAACAGTTTTGTTCCCATTCATTCCCCGTTTTATCTCAATTTTAGTTTACATTTCTTTGCACAAATTAAAATACATATAAGTAACCAATACAAAATAATCTAGAGTGCAGGACGAGGCAGAAAATCCCATTTAAATAATAAATATAATCTAAAAATGTGTTTATGATGTTATACAGAATGCAATGTTATTGCAAAACTGGCTCCGGTAATGGTACAAATCTCAACCTGTCGTACAATGGACAGCTTCCCCCTCCCCATCTATGTATATTATACTCGCATTTTAGACTCTGTTACTAACTGTATATCTGTAGACTTGGTATGTCTTAAATGTCCGGTTAGGATGTATTAGAACGAAATCTAAAATGAAAATTGTAAATAAGCCATCTGCATGTAAAAAACCACCTGTATGTAAATTGTAAATAAGCCATCTGTATGTCAAATATGTCTTATATGTCTTAAATGATATGATGAATTGGAAATGGGGGACCCTGATGTAAACAAGACGAAAGTCTTTCTCTGGTCTGCATCCCCTTAACAATTGTATGTTTTGAGCTGTACTGTACTGTACCCAATCTACAAGCTGTTAATAAACTTTTCAATCAATCAATCAATCAATCAAAACATTTCTAAAAAGCTTTATTCTGAAGGTACTCTATCCAGTGACGTCATCAAGGTGTTGTTCAGGTGACTCAACTAACAAGCACACGCGCTTCCTGGAGCGAGGATGTGATTCAGACAAATTCATCTGAGAATCGGGAACTTTACTGAAGAGGAACTCCAAATGGTGTTTAGAAAGACTCTCCGTTTCTAAAGTGTTTTTATAAAGTTTGTTTTTACTTAAATGTTGTTATCCTCTCCGTGTTGAGGGGGAAGTCGTTTTTATGTTTTTTACGGTGTTTAGTCTCTTAGTTTGAAGGCCTGTCAACATGCTCCTGATCGTTGGTGCGTTCACGGCCCTGCTGCTTCTGTTCTCTGGACTTTCCGCTGCTTTTGGTAAGTAGCTAAAATACATACAGTATTGAAAGAATCACTCAGATGTTTAACTTGAATGAAAGTGTGAATATTATGGGTTAAAAGACCGAATTACTAATACAATTCATGAATTCAAAATGTTATTTAAGTAGAAGTATTATCAGTCAAATGCACTCATAGTGTCCTAAATCCAAAATATGATTCAGATTGGCTCTTTTCACAGCGTTCTTATCATATAGTATTATTCTTTTTTAACCTGTTTGTGTCACTGAGAAGGAGAAATGTTGTCACTTTTGTAGTGCAGTACTACCAAGGCTTCATGTCCTGTTAGCTCATCACATGATTAGTGTGTACAAAAAGGTTTAATCAGTAAAATGTACTCAAAAATATGAAGTAATGTGTTACTTTTATAGTACAGTATTGGTAGGGCATCATGTCATGTAAGGAGATGACGTAAAAAATAACTGAGTGTTAAATGTAGTGGAGTAAAAAGTAAAGTATTTCCTTCTTAGATGATAAGGAGTACAAAGTATATAGTCGTGTAAAATGGAAACACTTAACACTGAAGTCCAAGTAGGTCAAAATGGTACTTTGTTACTTTCCAGTACTGACTGCATATTGCTCTTTGTACTACACTACAAACTTACATTACAATAGTTATATTGTTTTTGTGGCAAGGGCCTGAAAAAGAAGTACATTGGTCATAAATATTAAATATAATTCCCATTCATGTTTTGCTGTTGAAATGTAAAAAATGAGCGATCGGACCTGACTTTGGACGCTGACTTTCTGTTACAAATAAAATAAATGCATTTGCAATAGCTAAATAATACAAAAAGATAAGTTACATTTGAATAACATATAAACATTTGCAAGAAAATAGTCAGCTAATGATTGGTAGCTGTTTCATTTGAACCCCCTGCCCTTAATTAAACATTGTATTAATTACAACATGATACAGGTAAATGCATCTTATCTTTTTTTTTTTAAGAATGACTTGTAGGAAATAATGTTTTGATAAACCTTTGAGAGACACGATAACATAAAATGTTTCCGTAGAGTTATAATAGTGTTCGAGGTCCACGATGAATCTATTAGTCACCACTATTGTTGTTTATTGCTATTTAATATTTAACTTTGTCAGTAGCCAGATACACTTTCTGTATCCCAAAGAGCTGGAGCTTACATATTTTTATAACTTATTTGACATCCTAAAATTACTTCCTTCTTTAGTTCATGTTTTTAAAATGAGTTTTTCTGGAAGTCCCGGTGTTACAGTATAAGTTGAGTCATGACAACTGGCGACATTCTATTATTTTCGTCATAGGAATCCGGGGCGTGTACATTGAGCACCCATTGTTGACTTACCAGGAAAGAAACATCGTTTGTCGTTTACGTTCATCTTTTGCAATATCTGCCTTCCTAAGATCACTTTGCTGCACATTCAGTACTCGTATGTGAGGTTGTGGGTGAGAGTCCGATATCGTGACGCTTACAGGGAGGTATCGAACATTACAAAGTAGGTGACTGTGTGGATGCCTGTTCAAAACATTGCAAACTTCAATAAATCATTTAAATTATATATTTCTGTCCGACTTTCATTTGTTCATCTTTCTTAATGTGATGTATAGTAGCTTTGATAGCTGTCCATACCTTCAGACAGCCTAAAAGTAAAACACAAGTTGTTTATTCACAGCCCGAACGCTCATCGAGATGACTGGATCAGTCATGACAACTTGTGATCAGCTCCGATTAAATTGTGATATCAATTCTGTAGCTAACCTCCAGGGAGCACGTTTATTTTATGAAATACCTGTATCTCTCTCATCACAACAAGACTCTACACTGTGCAGGAAAAACAATTACATACATGAAAATAACCTTGATGCATGGGAATTAAACACACAAACTATCTTCCGTGGCTATACTGATATGTCACAGTAACGGTAAACTACAGAAAAGTAAGTCCAGCGGGGCACAAGTTGAATCCATATAATACGGTAGTTCTATTATGCCTTTAAGCCTATACGTTTACCCATAAGAACCCGGACCCATTTCTACTTTTGGGGAAATTAAGGGGAACGTCATTTACACTAAATAGACACATTTCTGACAAGTAACCTCCCTAGTGTCAAATATCTGGGCTTTAATGGTAAAGTAACTCTTATTTATAACTTAATTAACAAGGATGATGTTTTGGTTTGCATTTGTTTGAACATACTATGAATTGAAGAATAAAGCATATGTTAACTAAATATAATTGAATCAGCTAAATTAACTGACCAGACCATAATCATATTTCTAATTGTGCATATATGTCACTCCGGGTTTACTGTGAATGTTTAGGGTTAAAGTCCCGATGTGACACCATGTACAGCAATATTTATGGCATTTGTTTCATATCAATTTCATCAAGAAATGTTTCCACAACAGGTTAAATGTAATCAAAATCAGAATACCTTTATTCGTCCCACAGAGGGGACATTTACATTTGTTACAGCAGAAAAGAGCCGAAGACAGCTTAATGTTTAACAAGTGACATGTCATGTAAGCATTTTTATTCTTAAATGGCTTGAATATTAACTTTAGCAACAAAAAACCTTTCCAAATCTAGCTAGTTCTGTCACATGTTTTAGCCTGACACATGGACATCTTGGACATGTTGTTATGGGAAGACAAAAGCAAATGACAAGGACCATGACCCCAGACTGTTCAGTGTGTGTCACTTTGGGACTTCATGAGATAAAAAGGCTAAAGCTGTATAAGGAACTTTCCAGAACATTTAAATTTCATGTGACACCCGTGTCTAAGCAATTCTGTCTGCCTTCCGTGTTCCTGTTGTTATTTACTTCCTCTCTGCCTTCTTCTGATGATTTATCTGTTAGTTTGTGTGTTTAATTCCCATGCATCAAGGTTATTTTCATGTATGTAATTGTTTTTCCTGCACAGTGTAGAGTCTTGTTGTGATGAGAGGGATACAGGTATTTCATAAAATAAACGTGCTCCCTGGAGGTTAGCTACAGAATTGATATCACAATTTAATCGGAGCTGATCACAAGTTGTCATGACTGATCCAGTCATCTCGATGAGCGTTCGGGCTGTGAATAAACAACTTGTGTTTTACTTTTAGGCTGTCTGAAGGTATGGACAGCTATCAAAGCTACTATACATCACATTAAGAACGATGAACAAATGAAAGTCGGACAGAAATATATAATTTAAATGATTTATTGAAGTTTGCAATGTTTTGAACAGGCATCCACAGTCACCTACTTTGTAATGTTCGATACCTCCCTGTAAGCGTCACGATATCGGACTCTCACCCACAACCTCACATACGAGTACTGAATGTGCAGCAAAGTGATCTTAGGAAGGCAGATATAGCAAAAGATGAATGTAAACGACAAACGATGTTTCTTTCCTGGTAAGTCAACAATGGGTCCTCAATGTACACGCCCCGGATTCCTATGACGAAAATAATAGAATGTCGCCAGTTGTCATGACTCAACTTATACTGTAACACCGGCCTCTTTCTGTGTGGTCAGACTTCATGAGGTCACATTTCCCCTTTGATTGCTTTGTTGTTGAGGAACACAACAGCTGTACACAACTAGCTGCTCTTTGACAACATTGTGCTGCGTGCATGTTAAGCGTCCTGCAGCCCTGAACGTTTCTAAATCATTTCACAAGTTTTCCCGCCCTAAATCAGACCGTAAATCAAAGGATAGGAAATATGTGTTTGCAGACCCCATTGTGAAGAAAGGGAGAGCTTTTGGTTGACTTCTTTTACATCAGATAACATATCTCCCACTCCACCCCCTGCCTGAAACAACTCCATTAGACTCCTTTGTTTACTTACGTAACACAGTGACGTCACTATGTAACACTCACGCTCCTATTGGCTAGCACTCTTCAAAGTAGAGACACTACATACTGAGATACACCTGAACATCAGCAGGAGAGGACTCTTTAAAGTAGAAACACTACATACTGATATACACCTGAACATCAGCAGGAGAGAACTCTTTAAAGTAGAAACACTACATACTGATATACACCTGAACATCAGCAGGAGAGGACTCTTTAAAGTAGAGACACTACATACTGATATACACCTGAACATCAGCAGGAGAGGACTCTTTAAAGTAGAGACACTACATACTGAGATACACCTGAACATCAGCAGGAGAGGACTCTTTAAAGTAGAGACACTACATACTGATATACACCTGAACATCAGCAGGAGGGAACTCTTTAAAGTAGAGACAGTACATACTGAGATACACCTGAACATCAGCAGGAGAGGACTCTTTAAAGTAGAGACACTACATACTGAGATACACCTGAACATCAGCAGGAGAGGACTCTTTAAAGTAGAGACACTACATACTGAGACACCTTCAATCTAAAACAAAACAACAAACAAATAACACATAGCACATGTTGAAGAGCTCTTTAGACAAGGCACATTTATTTATACAGCCCATTTCAACCTAACGCAATTCAAAGTGCTTTACATAAACATTAAAAGCAATGAGACAAAGTGCAACAGAATCACATCATACGATGACATTCATATACATTTAAAAACAGTCATTAAAAATAAATAAATAAAATGGCGGCTTCACAAAACCTTTGGGAGTTTTACGGGGCGTGGTTTGCAATCCGCCCAGCTAATCAGAAATAGGAACCTTTTTCTCCCACGAAAGTCCCTGCTCTCTAGCAGGGACAGAAAAGGGGGTAAAAAGGTTCTCATTAACTAATTTCAGTTCCGGATTTTTTTGGTGTGAACGCAACATTTCTGAACTATATCGGAACTAAAGTGGGAAAAGTACTGCGGTGTGAACGCGCCTAAAGTGTTCTTTTTGCTATGACCTGGCTCAAAAGACCACAACAAAGAGGAGACACAGCATATCAACGGTTAACAAAATATGTTTATTAAAGCAAGTGATTCAAATCAGCCAAATGAATCAAGTGCAAAGTAAATAAAACATGAGGTGTAAATGCAGGGTGAGTATTGCATGAACATGTATGTGTGATGGTGTTGAGGTGCACAATGTAAAACAACTGAAATAACTATTGACATACTCAACCGAACAGGGTGCCTGTAGGAGAAGCAGAGAGGCTTTAAATAGCTGCAGGGCACCCGACCCAGGTGCCCTGAGTTACTGCAATCAAGGCAACCAAGACAGCACAACCACATCCTCTCTAGATGAACCCACAGGGGCATCACATTTTTAACCAAATCTCTCGGGCGTGGGGAGTGGCTCCTTATTTTCATCTAAAGTAACAGACAGAGAATCAGCACTTTGGAAACAGGGCTGAAACAGAGGGGATTATGGGATGCTGCAATGATCTGTTTGGTGTTTCAGCCAATCAGAGACAGGTTCTGTATATATCTGAGACCTGTGATATATTGATGAAACACAGTGAAATAGGGGACCTTTTTAAGTGTATGAAAAAAAAGTAATAGCATCAAAATGTATAAGGTAGCAGTCTTGACTGGCCTTAAAGTACAACATGTAAAAGTACTCATTCTGCACACTTGGGTCAGTGGGTAATTTCCTAACTATTTTCCACCTCTGGTGACGATCCATTTGAACTTTCCTCTCTTCTTTCCTGCAGTTCCTCTACCAACAAACCTGACTGTGAGCTGCAGGAGCCCCAACGTGTCGCTGAAATGGGAGTTCAGCAAGCAGAAAACACACACCCAATTCAAGATAGATGTCAAAGGATCTGATAAGTGAGACGTTTGCCTTTACTATTGAATTCAAATGTATATTCTATATTAATCTTGTGACATTTTTAATATTATTAAGTCAGAGGATTCAAATTTGGGTTTTATGCCTCTTTTTGAACTGTATATTATCTGTTATGTTTGTTTATCTTTATGCAAGAACATTTTAGTTTTTAAAATATTTGTTTGATGCCTTTAACACAATGCATAGATTACAAATATAATCAGAGGTGGAATTAATACTCAGATGTTGTACTTGAGTAAAAGTAGAAGTACCAGAGTGTAGGAATACTCTGTTACGGTAAAAGTCTTGCATTCAAAATGTTCCTCAAGTGAAAGTAGAAAAGTATTCTCATCAAAATATAGTGAAAGTAGCGACAGTAAAAGTAGTCATTGTGCAGATTGGTCCATTTCAGAATAATAGATATGATATGTTTTATAATGATTGATCATTAAAGTGTTCTCAAAGCTGGTAAAGGTGCAGCTAGTTTGAATGACTTTGCATACTGCAGGGTAGCTTGTGGATTTACTCCAGGTGGAACTACAGTCTGATTTAACACTTGGTTATATTTCACATCATTCATCCAGATCTGTAAAGTCACTAAAGGTATTAAATACATGTAGTGGAGGAAAGGTACGCCATGTACCTCTGAAATGTAGAGGAGTAGAAGTACAAAGTAGCAAAACATGAATTACTCAAGTCCCTTAAAGTTATAATACCTGAGTAATTGTACTTAGTTACTTCACACAGCTGATTAAAATACTACATTGGTGACGACAATCTGATCTGATCTAATTTATTAAATTCAAGAATTCCTCTGTTGTGTTGCAGCAAAGAAATCACATTTTGGGTGACAGAGCGTCACTTTGATATCGTCTTTGAACCCGTCTGGGAATCTGAGACTCGCTTCACGGCTTTCTACGGAGTCAATGTGACAGCGTTTCAGGGAAGAAACCGGTCTAAAGAAGCAAAGATCACCTTCACCTTTAACGACTTAAAACCCGCTGATGAAAAATGTGAGTACATGTAGATAAAGATGGCTGCCCTTTATTTAATCATAAAAGTCAAATATCTTTGATTATCTTGACCTTTTTAAGTCATAATATTGCCCCATATGAATGCAATAATATAATGCTTATAGACAAGCCTCTTCTTAATAATTAAAAATATTATAAAAATGAATGTATTATAGTGATTGTCATTATTATCTGCTTAATTGTTTGTTTATTTATCTGTTTATTTATTTGTTGTTTTTGTTTTATTTGTTTGTTTTTCAATAACAAATGTATTTCTTTAACACAAAAAAAAAGATATATATATGTTAGTAATTCAGTTTTTGGGAGAAGGATTAAATAAGTGTAAACTTCTTCCCCACCCCTTTTCGGATGTGTAATTAAGTAGATCATTTGTTTATATATAATTTAAAACAGTAATGTTTTTATATATACATGTTGCATTGTATAATAACTCATGTTAAATGTTTGTATTATTGTTTTACACATCCGAATTAAATCAAATCAATTATGATTATAATAATACTATTCATAATAATAATGATAAAAATAATAGGAATATATTTTAAATTGTGATTATTATTAAAAACATTATAAAAAAGTGTATTTATATGCATGCATTAAAGGGGACAACTATTATAAAAGTGCTTACTTTTTATGGGCATGCACTCTCTCGACATTTAATAGTCTGAAGACCTAATATTATTATTAAATATTATAATATTGCTGGCTCAGGCTCGCCTTAAACATCCCCCTGGGTCTTTTTATTTTATTTTAATATCTTTTAAAACCTATTAATATGACTTTTGTTTTATTTTGTCAATTCTATCGTCGAGGAGGTTCTAATTTCATTATGTTTTTTTCTTTTATTTGTTGATCTGTACATGCTATTGGGCTTTAATCACTACCAGTGTACCACTACCTCATGAAGCTGACTGAGAGAAGCCAAGAGTGGGCAAAGCTGTCATCAAGGCAACATTGGGCTAATTTGAAGAATCTAAAACATTTTATTTTAACACTTTTTTATTTACTAGATAATTCCATATGTGTGCTTTTATAATTTTGATGTCTTCAGTATTAATCCACAATGTAGAAGGAAAAGAAATGGGAAGGTGTGTCCAAACTTTTGACTGGTAATGTACATTTAATTAGAATTTTAAATTTGAATCATAAGTTTCACAACTGTCTCTTTGCAGGTAAGTTGGATATCCCCGAAGTGAATCTGGTGGAGACGGATTCAGGAGCCACGCTTAGCTTCAAGAATCCTCTCCACTACTACAAGAAGCTGAAGGAGGCTACAATCGGATCGGATGCCTACCTTAAATTTGAAGTCTCTTACGGAACTGTAAGTTTAGTAAAGAAGGGCTGCACAATTATTGACAATTTAATCAGAATCACATGAGGCGCAATATTTGTTACAGCCAACATATGTGTGACTATCATCCTGAATTAAGGACTCTCTCAAAAAAAATACCATGATCATTTTAAAGGGTTCCTATTCTGCACATTTTCCGGTTCATATCAGTATTTAGTGTCGCTACTTTAAAGAGTCCTCTCCTGCTGATGTTCAGGTGTATATCAGTATGTAGTGTCTCTACTTTAAAGAGTCCTCTCCTGCTGATGTTCAGGTGTATATCAGTATGTAGTGTCTCTACTTTAAAGAGCCCTCTCCTGCTGATGTTCAGGTGTAGATCAGTATGTAGTGTCTCTACTTTAAAGAGTCCTCTCCTGCTGATGTTCAGGTGTATCTCAGTATGTAGTGTCTCTACTTTAAAGAGTCCTCTCCTGCTGATGTTCAGGTGTATCTCAGTATGTAGTGTCTCTACTTTAAAGAGTCCTCTCCTGCTGATGTTCAGGTGTATATCAGTATGTAGTGTCTCTACTTTAAAGAGTCCTCTCCTGCTGATGTTCAGGTGTATATCAGTATGTAGTGTCTCTACTTTAAAGAGTCCTCTCCTGCTGATGTTCAGGTGTATATCAGTATGCATTGTCTCTACTGGGACATGTCTCCATGCTTTAATGTTCAAAGAGCTCTTTATTTTTCTCATACTGCCTGCCTCTTTTCACCCTCTGTCTGAGAGCCCAGTCTGCTCTGATTGGTTTGCTGGCCAATTCTGTTGTGATTGGTCAACCTGCTAAGAGATGTCCCGCACCCAATTCTATCGAGGGCAATGTGTTGAAGCGCCAGCCAATAGAAGTATGTTACATAGGGATGTCACTTTGTTATGTAAGAAAAAAAGAGTCCAATGGAGGAGTTTCTGGCAGGGGGGGGGGAGGGGGAAACTCCCCAAAAGGCTCGATAGGGCCCCTTTAAATATATAATTCAATGATGGATGAGAATAATGATCCAAAAATGATCAATAACTTCAATACTGTAAATGTGTACTCTGTTGCAGTATTAAGAAAAGCAACGTTAATGTTTATTATCCATGTTCTGTGACTTTCAGGATAGTGTTGTTGTCGAGGATTGCTACAAGGAAAACTGCGCACTTGATATTGTGCTCCCTGCGGACATGGAGAAGTGTGTGAAGCTGAAGGGAGAGCTGCTTAACGTTCTTGGTGGTCAAATCGTGTTGAGACAGACCCGCAGAATCTGTGCCGAACCAGAAGAGAGTGAGTACGAACTGGAAATACCTGCAGTATACTGTTTACAAATATTAAATGGTGCGGTCAAAATGGAAAATAAATTAATCAAGCCTGTTTTTCTAACATACAAATACACAGCATGGACACAGCCATCAACAGGAAGTGGTGGAAGAAGTACTCAGATGTTGTACTTTTGATTTGAAGTCGGTCGGATTAAAACATTTGGAGCAGTTTGTTAAAGTATGGCACATGTAAAATACAAAATCTAGCCATAAAATGCACGTGATTAAAAATGCCAGACTTCCTGTTGGATTTATAATATGACGCCCTAAGGCTTTTTTGTCTCAACATGCTACATATACCTAGGAAGTTTCAGACTCATAGGTGAAATAACTACGATGAACAGCCTTTTAGCAAATGGACTGTACTTATATAGCGCTTTATCCAGTCTTTAAGACCCCTCAAAGCACTTTACATACTACATGTCATTCACCCATTCATACAGAGCAGTGTACCTTACTCTGGGACCTAACATTCACACACATTCACACACCGTTAGCCATCGGGAGCAACTCAGGGTTAAGTATCTTGCCCAAGGATACATCGACATGTTGACTGCATGGGCTGGGATCGAACCCACAACCTTCTGGTTGAAAGACGACCACACTCCCTCACAGCCACAGTCGCCCCAACTTTGTAGAAGTGGCTAAAGAGCATTTAGCCTCCACCAAAGAACAAGACCCCTGAAATATACATTTCCCCCCCCAGTCCTGACAATCCTGCCCAAAGAAATCCACTGTCGTAGCACGTTTAAGCCCAAAGAAACGTAAAAAAAAACATTATAAGGATTTCAATAAGATAAGATTAACTTCTCAATTCTGGAAATGTTTTCGTTGCAGCAGCATAAAACAAAACAAGGTGAAGGTCCTTCCCTCTGACTTTGTCGATAAGCTAAATCAAAATATGTGTACGGAGCCCTGGACCAGAACCTGCGTGGCTTTCTGGGTCAGGAGGGGACGTATCCTCCTGATGTTGTAAAGAGTGTATCTGCAGCGGCGGGTTGTAGGAGCGATGTTTGCAGTGAAGGACAGTTTGTTATCTAGGGTCACACCCAGATTCCTTGCAGTCTGAGTCGGGGAAACAACAGAGGTGCCGATGTTGATTGTTAGGTCAAGAGTGGGACCATCTTTTCCTAGAAGAAAAAGCAGTTCAGTTTTCTCAAGGTTGAGCTTGAGGTGATGAGCAGACATCCACTGAGAGATGTCTGCTAGAGTAGACAAGCAGAGATGCATGCGACAACCTGCATTATACATTATGGGACAGGGTGAACCCCCAACATTCATAAAAGGACCCTCAAATAAACATTTGAACGTCTCTGTGCTAAATCAGAAAATATCCAATCAATAAACAAAGTCAAATGTGTTTTTATTGCAGAGGATCTTACGGTGGCTCTGGTTGTATTGCTGTTCATCCTCGGCATTGTAATCGTTGTGATTATAATTATGATCATTAAGGTGATAGCCTGGACGATGAAGATCCCCTGTAAACCTTCTTCTCTGGTAAGAAGAAATGGAAGAACCCCAAACTTATTATGTGTAATTACGAGGGTTGGGTAGATGTGTATAACTTTTGATATATTTTCAGTAATCCAAAAAGAAATGTGTTTCTAATGTTTTGTTACTTATTTGAAAAGACTGTACTGCCATTTATATTAAAGAGGATATATTAATCTCATATTCAGGTGTATATCAGTATGTAGTGTCTCTACTTTAAAGAGTCCTCTCCTGCTGATGTTCAGGTGTATATCAGTATGTAGTGTCTCTACTTTAAAGAGTCCTCTCCTGCTGATGTTCAGGTGTATATCAGTATCTAGTGTCTCTACTTTAAAGAGTCCTCTCCTGCTGATGTTCAGGTGTATATCAGTATGTAGTGTCTCTTCTTTAAAGAGTCCTCTCTTGCTGATGTTCAGGTGTATATCAGTATCTAGTGTCTCTACTTTAAAGAGTCCTCTCCTGCTGATGTTCAGGTGTATATCAGTATGTAGTGTCTCTACTTTAAAGAGTCCTCTCCTGCTGATGTTGAGGTGTATATCAGTATGTAGTGTCTCTACTTTAAAGAGTCCTCTCCTGCTGATGTTGAGGTGTATATCAGTATGTAGTGTCTCTCCTTTAAAGAGTCCTCTCCTGCGGATGTTGAGGTGTATATCAGTATGTAGTGTCTCTACTGGGACATGTCTCCATACTTTAATGTTCAAAAAGCTCTTTATTGTTCTCATACTGCCTGTGCTGCAGCACCTCTTTTTACCCTCTGTCTGAAACCAGAGCCCAGTCTGCTCTGATTGGTTAGCTGGCCGGCTCTGTTGTAATTGGTCAACCAGCTTAGAGATGTCCCGCCTCTTAGCCTATCACGTACAATGAGTCGGAGCGCTAGCCAATAGAAGTGCGAGTGTTATGTAGTGATGTCACTATGCTAGAGAAGTGAACAAAGGAGTCCAATGGAGGTGTTTCGGTATGTTATCCTTGGCAGATCAATTACATGCACACAAACCAATATAACACACATGGTGAAAGGGAAAAACCCCAAAATCATAATGGGGCCTTTTTAGATATTTTAATGCTGCAGCTCACAAGTTGTATTTTAAAGACTTAAAAAACGAATTGTTTGGTACAGTCACATCATCGCAGAATATCACACATGATCGCAATTAAGTAGCAAGAAGTAACTGCAATTTGTTATTTTTTCCAAATCATTCAGCTCTAAGTCTGACCTAACCCCGCTGAATAATGTGCTTTAGTTGCAGAATGGCAGAGAAGGAGAAGATGGCCCTTTATTATATGAAGAAGACTTGACTCACATCAGTGTTGTTACACTGTTCAACAATCCCGTCAACACTTCTTCAGTCAGCTGCAAGGAGGAGGAGAACAGCAGGGACAACAACAGAGAGGACAACAGAGAGGACAACAGCAGAGACAACAACAGAGAGGACAACAGCAGAGAGGAGAAGGTTGTGCAGCCTCTCGATGCGTACTCTGATGGAAGACTTCTGGAGGACAACATGAAAGGTGATGATGATTCAGATGTCTGCTCCAAGGAGGAAGAGGAGGACAGCGGCAGATACCTAAGCAGAGAGCGTGTGCAGCCTCTCGATGCGGCGTACTCTGATCGAGGACTTCTGGAGGAAAACATTGATGAGGATGATGATGAGGATGTTTCTGCGAAAACTGATTCTGTTTCTATTGAATCGGTGGAGTCGATACGATCACCCTACGATCGCCCTAACGCTCTGTAGGTGGATATGGGTGACGGGGACTAAGCTTACAGCGAGAGGTGAAAACAAACCTAAGAAGACGACTTTACTCTGGATTCAAAGTCACTTTCTCGTGGTTTTGAGCTCTCTATACTTTGCATTACAAACAAGTGCACTCATGGAGGTGGTGCCTTTTCTCAAGAAGGGACAAAGACAGTTAAACCTTCTACTTTGTGGTTGTACTGGTGAACATCTACCAATGTTTAAGTATATCTTTGGTTTGCCTTGTGGCTGTTTTTTAGAGGCAATTCGAGGGGAAAAGGCTGATTTTTCAACAGCTGCAACACAAACAGGATGGGATTTAAGAAACTTAACATGAAACCTCAGCCTCATGCATATCACTTTAACTATATGTATACAATAACACAGTAGTTAGCATTGCTGTTTGACTCTGTTGTACCCGGGAAACGAAGCGGTGATCTTCAAGTCTCCTGAACATCTCTGACCCTCAGCTGCAGAAATTTTACTTTAACACAACGTACATTATTTTACCTCAAGGGAACACGCTCCATAAGAAGTATGATCGCTCTTATAGTCTCTAAGTATCGGCTAGAACGGGTGGATGTTTGTGCAGCTGTTATTCATGAAGGGGAAGGCTCCATGTCTTGTTTTTACATTTGGGGGTTTGGTTTTTAAAAAGGGACATTTTATTTTTTAATATATATATAAAACAGTTCCTACTTGCATCAAGTGGTATAAAGTTATGTAGATCGTTTTCAGTTTATTTGCCCAGGTTTAGAGGAAGATTTGTCATCATCCAAATGTATTTTTAAATATTAAGAGAGGGACTACTTCTTTGGTAGAAAGTAGTTCCAATGAAAAAGGCAAAGGTCAGCATTGTCAACCAAAGAAAACAACCTGGAAACTTGTTCGGATTTGAAAGGAATTTGGCTTTCAGCTCCAAAACCCCCACCTTACTAAATTTGACTAGAGGTAAAATGTTTACCACCGGATGAGATTGACTTTACCGGTTTTACTGTGTTTGAACACACCGTCAAATGTGGACTTTCTGCTCTCGGCAGCAGATAATGAGGCGTTCAAATGGATGCCACACCTGCAAATGTATCTGCAGGTATCACTGTGTTTCCTGTCAAACCAGCTTTGATGTGACGTGTGGGAATTTTTCTTTTGTTAGGAAAAATGTAATCCTGTTGATGCTATGTACTTCAGGGTTGCTCATATTTTTTTATTGCTGTTATGAAATTACCTATTGCGTAAAAGTGCTTTTTAAACGGTTGCTTTGAAGGCTACGGCAGAGGATAAGGGCCACACGTGAACAAAATGTTTGAGATCAGAGCTTTTTTAACCGAAATTGTCAGAAAAAGTGGGAATTCTGACTTGTTTCTGAAAATTCAGTTCGCCATCAACATTTTAAGATTATATTTATATTTGAATTCTGACTTAAATATCCAAATCTCTCAGAATTCTGACTTTAATTTCAGATTTTTTCCCAGATTTCTGAGATTCAAGTCAGAATTCCCACTTTTCCTCAAAATTCGGAATTTTCTAAAAAGACAATATTATTTTTCTTCTCAGAATTCCAGGATTAAATAAATTTTTCTCAGACCTCAATGTGGCCCTAATCCTCTTCCGTAGATTACTACCTTTCAATACCTCGTCTCTAATTTTTTATAAGCATGGTAAGCTGAACACTGAAAGAGAATGTTGTCTGAAATAAGATGTATTTGTTTATTTAATAACGAAACGTCCATTTCTACTTTTCCCATGACTTGTTTGCATGAGATTTAAATATGTTCACCTGTCAAAGATTTGCTGATATGATCTTTGAATAAACGGCAGTGTGAAAGTATCAGATCACCTGCTGTGTGGCAAAGTGCACTTTGATAAGATCAACAGGAAATCTCAGGTTGCTTTTGAATTTTTAATAAAGACACAAACAATATTGATATCTTCTTTTGCTAATTTCAAATATAAGGAAGTGTTGTGTATTGATATACATGTTAATGATGAGATCACAAAACGATATGTTGAGAAATAAGCCTTTTCAACAAAATCTTGTACCTTTTTCCATTTAATTAAAGTAGCTTGTTAACAGAATAGTTCTTAATTTATTGGGATTATGCTTTTGGACAAATTGAGAAGACTGATACCACTCTAATAAATAGGAAGCTATATCAGTGCCCTACGACTGTTAGCACATACACACTGGAAACGGAGCTTAAATCTGCCCGAGAACGCCTCTGAAGCTCAGTTTTAACATGATAAATGTCATTAGTTTAATTGTGAAAAATAAGACAAATAAATATTAGCAGTTGGACTGTTTTTGGTATCTTTCAGAGGTAGGAGGTATCATTTAATTCGTACATTGTTTTATCAATTTCTTTGCACTTTTTTTTCATATCTAGGTTGTTTTTACAGCATGAAACTTAATTTATCTTAAACAAAATCACTTTGCGAAGTAACAGTCTTATTTACCCCTCTAACATGGCCATTTGTGGTTGTTGCATTGTTGCATGTATCGACTTCCAAGGTGCATGGAGAAGCCAGCAACAGTTATGTAACAGCCAAAATGCATTTGTCTTACAATACAAACATCTATAAACTAAAGGTACTAATGACACAAATAACGTGAGCTTCAGAGGAGCCAAGCTTAGCACAAACACTTGTTTCCAGTGTTTGTGCTAAGCTAAGTTAGCATTGGGCTGCTTCAGTACAGACATGAGTGGTATCGATCTTCTCATTTATCACCTGCAATAAAAGCGTTTTCCCCAAAATATCAAAAAGCAAGATAACCAACCGATATGATCACAAACACAAAATCAAATCAAACTTTTTTAATAATCTTCCTTCAACTCAACACCCAGCATGTATTAATCCTGAGCTGGTAAACTGGAGATAAAGTTCATTTCTTCCTCTTGTAAAGTTGCATCTCGTGATGATTCGAGGAGATCGGAGCCTCGGCGGTCGCCCTGTTTGGACTCGTTTCTCAGCTCCACTGAAGTTAAGAGTCCACTGATGGCGCCTCAAAGCGGGGTAAAGAAAGTCAGTGTGGGCAGAGTTTGTTTATTAAAGCTTCATGCCTTGAACGTTGGCTCTCAGGCTCAACATCTGCTTCTCCTGCCGCACTTTCTCCTCCTTAAACGCCGTCTGGTTGGCTTTCTTCTCCACTCTCCGCTCCTGTTAAAACACACAGAAGGAGCATTTAACACATTGTGAACTGATTAAATATACTTTAATGACTTATCGACATATTTTCTCGAGGTACAGGGATGGGGAAGGTGTTTGACTATAGCCGCTTTCACACCAAGTACTTTGCCGTACTTAAGCCCCGGCGAGGACGATAACGCAAACGGACCGAAATCGTTATCAAAAAAGTATTCCGTCCACACGCAACAGGCATCGGAAACGAGTCCGTTCACACGAGACCGCTCGAAAGCGCTGGAGACGCTGTAGTACATATGCCAAGCCTGTAAGTGGTGCTGTACTCCTGCCACAAAAGCAGCGAAGAAGACTTCCCGTGCATGGTTGCCATGGTTGCCATTCGGTTTATTCTCCGCTGTGGACGCTCTGGTTCTTTTTCCCCCTCCCCGAGGCAAGCGTTTGCTCCTCCTGTAAATCTCTCCGGTAGTCCACCAGCAGATGAAAAACACCCACCTCTCCGCCTCTTCCAAGGGACGAGGGGACCGTGCAGCAGTTTCAGTTCGATTTTTTTTCGCCGGTCAACATGTCAGTTAAAGTTTAAATCTTCCAAAAAAAATTAGAAAAGTGCCGGTCAAAGATCTTCTTTGTTATTTATTGAGCTTTAAAACAAATTCATAACGACTCTATATAATAATAGAAGAATAAAAAAACGGAGCCTCTCTTTTCCTCCCCCTCTTCTGACAGCCCAGCAGCTGAACTCTGAACTCTGAGCAGGAGAGGTGGGAGAGGCGGGGCTATTGCTTCGACGTTATCAGGAAATGATCGTATAGGCGTAAACACAGAGCCGTTTGCCCCCCAGAGCGTTTCGTTTGCAGATCAACCCACCTTGGGACCCGTTATCGTTTTCGTTTTCTACGTTTCCATGTCGGCCTCGTGTGGCCGAACCGTCTATCTGATAGTGAACTGTAGCAGATACGACCGTTATCGTCCTCGTGTGGCCGGGGCTTTAGTGCCCAGCACGTAGTACCCCCATGGCACTAAGAACAGATCGCGTTCACACCGGAATAAGTTCCCTGAGGGAAGATTACGCAAATGAAGGCGCTGACGTCACTTCATCTTCTTCTGCTTTGGGTTTACTGGCAGGCCACAAACCACTTCACGGCGTATACTGCCGCCCGAAGTCCCCGGAGTTGGGGACTGGCTTAAGTAGAAGCAGCTTCTACTGAAGCCTTCCGAGTAAATCGCCAGAACGCCGACACCTCCTCATCTCCCATGTTTTTTTTTGTGTTGCCATAAGTTATTCTCTCTCCGTTGGTGCGCGGGGCTAATGCTAATGCTAATAATGCTAATGCCAGCAAATACAATGGCGGCTTCACAAAACTTTTCAGAGCTTTACGGGGCGTGGTTTTCAATTCGCCCAGCCAAATCGAAATTGGTACTTTTTTCTCCCCAGGATAGTACCACCTCTAACAATGGGGGTAAAAGTTCTCTGAACTAAGTTTTCTTTTTCGTGTGAACGCAAAATTCCAGGCACTAACGGAACTAAACGGGAAAAGTACTCCGGTGTGAACGCGCCTTATGTGTATGTGTGAGTATGTAGGTGTGTATATGAATATGTGCATATATGTATATATGTGTGTGTATGTATGTGTATGAGAGGCCGTCTAGCTCACAACTCATACTTGGTCTTAAACAATATCAGAATCTCACATGAACACCACCAGATTCTTTAACACACAGTATTATACCGTCTTTAACGTACTGTCATTCCTTCCTTCATTTACTATCATACATAAATAACTATTCTCTCTCACACAAAAACTAAATCTCTTAAACGCACCATCATACTCTCGTACACACACCACTATCATCTTTCACAAACAACTATAATCTAATAAAACATTATAATAGTGTATGTGAAGGATAGTAGTATGTGTGTAAGACAGAATAATAACCTATATAAGAGGGAATAGTATGTCATGTTAATAACAATAGTCATATATGTAAAACAGAATAGCAGTATATATTATATAAGAGGTAATATTAGTTCATGTGAATGACTATAGGTATGTGTGTAAAACAGAATGATAGGGTGTGTGCATAAGAACATTTATGAGTGTGAGAGAGTATCATTGAAAAGGAAGTGAGTTTGATTGAAAAGGAAGTTGGACTAAATTCTCAGTTCCTGATTGGCTCTACGTTTTTCGTTTGACGGACACCGCCCAAGAAAGGCAGTAGAATGCTACTAATTTCCCCTATGCAACCTGAAGAGTAAAAGGGTCAAGCCCGTCAGAAAGCAATGACTGTAAGTGTATGCCTTACACTTTAAGGATTAGTAACATGTATTGTGTTTATGTGATGACATTTGGAGATGTTTAAACTCAATGAGAAAATGCGTTAGCATTCGCGCTAGCATGTTTTATTAGATGCTTTTATTTTGAAGGCGAGTTTACGTTGTTGACAGGAAGTTGTTGTTGCTATGGAAACAACATGACTGCGAAAATAAATATCTTCTACATATAAAGACGGAGAAAGTAAAGAATAAAGTGTATGTTTAAATGTTAGCACCCCCCGAAGAGGCACAAGGTTGGTATTTACTATAATATAAGATTGTAGGTTGTGTCCTAATTCGTTTATAAGCTGTTTGTAGCTTTGCTGTCTGTTTACAGTTAACTTTAAGTAGTATGCTAAAGTGATTCTAATACGGATTGGGCCTAAATGTATTTGCTATTTTTGTGTCTTTATAGCTCTTACGTTGACTCTGGAGTTTCAATCAATTCTAAATCATCAGTAAAGTCTACGACCATATTTTGGAGGAATATGCTACAGCTAGCATTAGCTATATTTACCTTGTTTACACTTAGCGGTGCTGAGTGTTAATCTGTGTATGTTGCATGTGTGAGATCATTAAGTGCCTTGTAACTTCTTTTTTTTATAGTTTCACTCCGTTTGAATGTCAGTGGACTGCAAATAATTCACTAAAGGAGCATGGCTGCTCATTCCCTGGCTCTCAAAAGAGTTTGGCTGGCTGTTTAATCGATGTTCACACTGAGACAGTACAACACAGAGAGAACAGTACACCTATTGTGTAAGAACATACAAGCAGGTCACACAGTATGATCACAAATACATACAATCTGTTAAAAATCTGTTTTTATTAAAAAAGTATACAGTCTGCATGTGTGTTCTCAGCCTTGGAGAAACTTGACATGTTTTGGTGTGTCTGAACCTCTCTTTAATGGTTCATTAATAAAACAGATATTTCAACGTGTGCCTACTTTGTTCATGTACTGTTGAGGTTAATTGCAGTAGTTGCGTGCTATAATGTATTTACAAAGTGAAGAGGAGGCAACTTTAGAATAGGGAACCTGTTCAGGACAATTAGAGTCAAACTACTAGCGTACTGCTTATGAACAAGGCTTCCCTTTAACATAGGGAACATATTCTTCGACAGAAATACCTAATTTTGAGTTATTTAGACTTAATTAATACTTATAGTTTCATGTCTTGTTACATAAGGATAGATCATATTTATTATGTGAGAATTACTATTCGTATATAGTTGAGGTATACCTAGGATGAAAATTACAGGCCTCTCATTTTTTAAGTGGAGAACTTGCACAATTGGTGGCTGACTAAATACTTTTTTCCCCCACTGTACTAAAATGTATCTCACATACACTATCATTCTTTCTCACACACAAAGTTTTCTACCTTGCATACACTACTAGAGTATTATATTGTAGTATGATGTTGTCTGTAAGTGGGAATAATAGTGTTTCTAAGAAAGTACAGTTTGGTATGTAAGTAAGTTTGATTTATTGCCCAGACAACAGTGTGTGAAAGAGAGTATGATTGTGCGTGTAAAAGTGTTTAGCTGTATGTATAAAAGAGTTAAATGGTGTATCTGTGAGATTCTGATATTGTTTGTAAGACCAAGTATGAGTTGTGAGTTATCAGTCTCGTGCAGCTCGCTGAACCTGTAATAAGTGACCCGACAGTAAAGAATAAATATATGTATAACTTGTTTAGCTTGTTCCAGAATAGATAAACTAGCTAAGTGTGTTGGTTCTAACTCTTAGTGTATGTTGCTCTGCTCAACGGTCCGTCACAGCGGAGGAGCTGTGATCCGGAAAAGCAGCGTGTTCTCCGTCAACAGCAGCTGATCTGATCTCTCTCGCGTCAGGTTAGACTTCACTCGCGTTTTATGTCTATTCAGCTGACTACTGCTTTGTTTTGTAAAGGGGTAAGATTGGTGTTGTTTTATACTTGATTAATTGCAGACATATCCCACAAACAAACAAAACCAACACATCAACACATAATAATCTCTTTCTTTAGTTTTATCAATCAAGCAGGAGGATAGTGCATTAGTTGGGATCTACTTTCAGCGGCGGATTGATCCATATTTGGTGCTCTAGTGAGTATTTGAGGCAGCAACACGGTGTGTGCGTGTTTGTGGTGATGAAGGAAATTATCAGCTGTACAACAGTGTTGCTCACTGAGGGGAGTTTTAAATAATATTTTGGACAAAATTGGAGCTCCATGGCACAGAGGAGGACGATACATCAGGAGCTTTGTCGTTTGAGTCTATGGATTTGATAACGTGAAGAGAATATTACAGTCTAAAAAGACTGAAAGCCTTTCAAATGTCACCATGTGTGATTTAAAACAAGTTGCTTGACCAAAGGACGTGTTCTCAACGCTCTTACCGCTATTGTTTACAAGACAAACTACAAAGGAAAGTGTATTTATATGAGAGGTATTCTGGAAAATAGTAATTAAACTACATGTTTAGCAGATTACAGGTTTCTAAAAACAATGGAGGTCTATGGTATGAGGTGGAGGATTGATCAGTCTTCGATATGAACAATTCATTTTTGGTTTTTATATTTTCCTGCAGCTGGTTCACAGTGAAACCTGCTGTGAGCGCTGAGAAGGAAAGTGAAGTACTCGAAGTGATTTCACGACTTTGAGCAGATTATTACCTCTGCGGCTAAATTGCTAATTTGTTAAGTGACCTTTGTTATGTGTATGTTGCTGCCTGAAAACTAGGCCTGTTTAAAGTTCTGTTTGCTATTTATACATTTTGGTGAGAGCGTTTTGAATGTACTTTTGTTATTTTAGATACCCACTAGGAAAACTTTGTTTATTAGAGAAATGCTGCCTATAGAAGAGAATCCTTTATTGTCACTATACAATGAGATGAGAAGAGCTACGGCTCCTTTCTTTGTAAGGTGCCATCAAAAATACAAAAAACAAATAAGAGACGTACAACATTCAGGAGAAGACAACATACAAGCATTCATACTTCAATATGCCGATAAAGTTGAAGTGCAGGGATATATCGGGTGAAGTACAAATAAATATGTTTGAATGTGTATAAAATGATGTATATATATATATATATATATATATATATTGTGTCAGTGCAATTATACGCCCTGAACTTTGAGTTTGACATTAAAATAACTTTACTTTTACCATGTCTGGTTTTGTGTTTTGAGTTGATTCCCTTTTTCCAACAAGCTTGAACACACTTTATACATCTCCTCTGTGTTTAATCTCTCTCTCTCACTCTCTCTCTCTCTCTCTCTCTCTCTCTCTCTCTCCCTCTCACCTTGCGTTCTTCCTTGATGGCGAGTTTCCTCTGCTTCCTCTCCTCTGTGCTCTCCTCCTTGCTGCGCTGCTGGGTGGAAACTCGAGGCAGGTCCGAGTCGTTGATCATCATCATGCGCTCCGCCTGCTTAGCGGTCAGGCCTTTGGTAGGAAGGACGTCCAGAGGGATGCCCGTCTTCTGGGACACTCGGATCGGCTTCGTCTGAGGACACGAGGAAGAAAAGAATAAACGTGTTGTGTCGACAGAGTTCAATCCCAGATCAAACGCACGCTGAAGGCTCTTTGAGCAGGTTTTCTCTCACTGATTGTGCTCTCATGTTAAATGTTTGTTGTCTTGATATTTGTCTGTTGATCTTACACATGGAGCTGCTGTGATGCAAGTCGCATTTCAGACTTGATCTGACCAATAAAGTGTTATCATATCCTAATGAGTCGTGCCTCGAGAGGCTTTGCTCATCGCTGGGAACAGTCTTTACTGTAGTCAGAGTTCAATTATCTTTAATTAAGTAAACAAACAATTATCAAATACATAAAAGGTCACAGCAATTCACCCTCTTTGTTTTGGTGCAACAGGTGACCTAAACAACAATAAACAACACCCATGTGACAATTGCCGGACGTGATAATTACAATTAAACGTGGTGCGGACAAATAAAGATAACAACAAGCAACGGCTAAAGAAGCATTTTGGTTCCTACACGTTTAATCTTTAATCTTTTTTTTTTTTTGTGGCATATCAAGATGCTGATTAGACAGCATGATTATTGCACGGGTGTGCCTTAGGCTGGCCACAATAAAAGGCCACCCTGAAACGTGCAGTTTTGCTTTATTGGGGGGGTCTGGGGGGGTCCGAAAACCAGTCAGGTTTAACCCTAACCCTAACATGTCACCCACTGACATGTTAGGGTGTGATAATGTGATATGCCACCCCTTTGAGGTGGGATGGATTATCTCGGCAAAGGAGAAGTGCTCACTATCACAGATTTTTTCAGATTTGTGAACAATATTTGAGAGAAATGGTTATTTTGTGTTTGTAGAAAATGTTTTAGATCTTTGAGTTCATCTCATGAAAAATGGGAGCAAAAACAAAAGTCTTGCGTTTAAATTTTTGTTCAGTGTATATATAACATAAAAAGCAGGTAAAAATGACACAAAATATATGTTTTTCTCACCCTTTGGGGTTCCTTAATCAGCTTGGGTCTGTTATAGATGTTGGAATATGTGCCTGCAGAAAATAAATAAACGTAACAGTTATAATAAGACCAGATATCTACAGAAAACAGATTCATATTAACGGTTAATGTCTCTCTTTACTCACAATAAAACCAGAGGATTAAACTACTGTAATTAAGTCATTCATATATATTCATATTCATTATACAGGCTCATCACATCTGTTAAAAAGTACCGTAGACAAACACATCACATCAAATGTTAAAAACTACTTTTTAAATGTTAATTGTTGATCAGAATTAAGACGGCATGACGAGTTCCTCTGCAAGCCAAAGAAACAGCTCAGTATTATCTTCTGATTCCCTACATACAGTTTACCCTTTCACATCAATAGTTCCTACTGGTTATGGTTTTACCTCCCATCAACCATTTACAGAATGAGCGTAAAGAACAGATACGATTTCAACCTTTGACTTCCTAATTAAACACTTTGACAGCATCAGGAAAGAGATAAAAACACACCTTATCTCTTGTTGTTCAAAAGATCAGAGTTAAAAGGCTAAGTAATCATTCGTCATGGTGACAGGTAATTAACTTATTAACTTTTCTGGGGTCATCTTTTGTGTCATGAGTTCAAATCAACTGTTATCCTCAAAGAAACATCCTTTAAAGAGTCCTCTCCTGCTGATGTTCAGATGTATATCAGTATGTAGCGTCTCTACTTTAAAGAGTCCTCTCCTACTGATGTTCAGGTGTATATCAGTATGTAGTGTCTCTACTTTAAAGAGTCCTCTCCTGCTGATGTTCAGGTGTATATCAGTATGTAGTGTCTCTACTTTAAAGAGTTCTCTCCTGCTGATGTTCAGGTGTATATCAGTATGTAGTGTCTCTACTTTAAAGAGTCCTCTCCTGCTGATGTTCAGGTGTATATCAGTATTTAGCGTCTCTACTTTAAAGAGTCCTCTCCTGCTGATGTTCAGGTGTATATCAGTATTTAGCGTCTCTACTTTAAAGAGTCCTCTCCTGATGATGTTCAGGTGTATATCAGTATGTAGCGTCTCTACTTTAAAGAGTCCTCTCCTACTGATGTTCAGGTGTATATCAGTATGTAGTGTCTCTACTTTAAAGAGTCCTCTCCTGCTGATGTTCAGGTGTATATCAGTATGTAGTGTCTCTACTTTAAAGAGTTCTCTCCTGCTGATGTTCAGGTGTATATCAGTATGTAGTGTCTCTACTTTAAAGAGTCCTCTCCTGCTGATGTTCAGGTGTATATCAGTATTTAGCGTCTCTACTTTAAAGAGTCCTCTCCTGCTGATGTTCAGGTGTATATCAGTATTTAGCGTCTCTACTTTAAAGAGTCCTCTCCTGATGATGTTCAGGTGTATATCAGTATGTAGCGTCTCTACTTTAAAGAGTCCTCTCCTGCTGATGTTCAGGTGTATATCAGTATGTAGTGTCTCTACTTTAAAGAGTCCTCTCCTGCTGATGTTCAGGTGTATATCAGTATGTAGTGTCTCTACTTTAAAGAGTCCTCTCCTGTTGATGTTCAGGTGTATCTCAGTATGTAGTGTCTCTACTTTAAAGAGTCCTCACCTGCTGATGTTCAGGTGTATATCAGTATGTAGTGTCTCTACTTTAAAGAGTCCTCTCCTGCTGATGTTCAGGTGTATCTCAGTATGTAGTGTCTCTACTTTAAAGAGTCCTCTCCTGCTGATGTTCAGGTGTATATCAGTATGTAGTGTCTCTACTTTAAAGAGTTCTCTCCTGCTGATGTTCAGGTGTATATCAGTATGTAGTGTCTCTACTTTAAAGAG
Source organism: Notothenia rossii (assembly GCF_949606895.1). NCBI lineage: Eukaryota > Metazoa > Chordata > Actinopteri > Perciformes > Nototheniidae > Notothenia > Notothenia rossii. The sequence goes on along the minus strand of NC_136912.1, from coordinate 6,905,328 downwards.
TTCTCTCCTGCTGATGTTCAGGTGTAAATCAGTATGTAGTGTCTCTACTTTAAAGAGTCCTCTCCTGCTGATGTTCAGGTGTATCTCAGTATGTAGTGTCTCTACTTTAAAGAGTCCTCTCCTGCTGATGTTCAGGTGTATATCAGTATGTAGTGTCTCTACTTTAAAGAGTCCTCTCCTGCTGATGTTCAGGTGTATATCAGTATGTAGTGTCCCTACTTTAAAGAGTTCTCTCCTGCTGATGTTCAGGTGTATATCAGTATGTAGTGTCTCTACTTTAAAGAGTCCTCTCCTGCTGATGTCCAGGTGTATATCAGTATGTAGTGTCTCTACTTTAAAGAGTCCTCTCCTGCTGATGTTCAGGTGTATATCAGTATGGAGTGTCTTTACTTTAAAGAGTCCTCTCCTGCTCATGTTCAGGTGTATATCAGTATGTAGTGTCTCTACTTTAAAGAGTCCTCTCCTGCTGATGTTCAGGTGTATATATATATATATGTATAGAATAGGGCCTCTTTAAAAATAAATCTTGCTCTGTATTCTAAACATTTGTATCGTGATGTAATCAGATTAATCATTGATGGATGTTTGTCTCCAGATTAAAGCTGGAATACTTTTGACATTTTGCTTTCTTTATGAGTTTGGAGATTATTAAAATTTAGTTTTGGTTTTGTTGTTGTGCCGTAATTAAAGGAGATTAGGGAAAACACCGGGAAAAAAACAAATAACATAACAGAACAGATTTTAAACACGTCTGAGTTTTTGACAGGAAACTGCAGACTGAACTCACTGATGATGGTTTCACAGTCCCACTTCTCCTCTGGACCCTTGATAACAACGGTTTCCATCTCTTCCTCTTCATCTTCATCATCGTCTTCATCCTCCTCCTTCACGGCAGGAAGTTCTTTAGGACCCAATTCGTCAGGTCTCAAGTATCTAAACAAACAAAACAATAAATAGTCAGTCGAGTTCGCCATTCAATTTTGCTTCGGCTATACTGTGTTTTGTTTTGGTCATGCCAATTGAGAGGTGCAGGAATGAGTCAGCATTCCTGTTTCCTCATCTTGAAGTCAACATTTTTTAGATATAAAATACATCAGTAAATACCCCACTGGTGGATTTAAAAACGGTGGTTGCTATCAAGTGTCTAAATGAGACGACTAAACGTCATCACGCCCAACATTAGCCGCCTTTAGCTTAGCGGTGGTGACGTGAAGTCATGTGACCGTGCTCTAGTTCCTTTATAGTCCAACATTAGCCGCCTTTAGCTTAGCGGTGGTGACGTGAAGTCATGTGACCGTGCTGTAGTTCCTTTATAGCCCAACATTAGCCGCCTTTAGCTTAGCGGTGGTGACGTGAAGTCATGTGACCGTGCTGTAGTTCCTATATAGCGCTACATTAGCCGCCTTTAGCTTAGCGGTGGTGACGTGAAGTCATGTGACCGTGCTCTAGTTCCTTTATAGCCCAACATTAGCCGCCTTTAGCTTAGCGGTGGTGACATGAAGTCATGTGACCGTGCTGTAGTTCCTATATAGCCCTACATTAGCCGCCTTTAGCTTAGCGGTGGTGACGTGAAGTCATGTGACCGTGCTCTAGTTCCTTTATAGCCCAACATTAGCCGCCTTTAGCTTAGCGGTGGTGACGTGAAGTCATGTGACCGTGCTGTAGTTCCTTTATAGCCCAACATTAGCCGCCTTTAGCTTAGCGGTGGTGACGTGAAGTCATGTGACCGTGCTGTAGTTCCTATATAGCCCAACATTAGCCGCATTTAGCTTAGCGGTGGTGACGTGAAGTCATGTGACCGTGCTCTAGTTCCTTTATAGCCCAACATTAGCCGCCTTTAGCTTAGCGGTGGTGACGTGAAGTCATGTGACCGTGCTGTAGTTCCTATATAGCCCTACATTAGCCGCCTTTAGCTTAGCGGTGGTGACGTGAAGTCATGTGACCGTGCTGTAGTTCCTTTATAGCCCAACATTAGCCACCTTTAGCTTAGCGGTGGTGACGTGAAGTCATGTGACCGTGCTGTAGTTCCTTTATAGCCCAACATTAGCCGCCTTTAGCTTAGCGGTGGTGACGTGAAGTCATGTGACCGTGCTGTAGTTCCTATATAGCCCAACATTAGCCGCCTTTAGCTTAGCGGTGGTGACATGAAGTCATGTGACCGTGCTGTAGTTCCTTTATAGCCCAACATTAGCCGCCTTTAGCTTAGCGGTGGTGACGTGAAGTCATGTGACCGTGCTGTAGTTCCTATATAGCCCTACATTAGCCGCCTTTAGCTTAGCGGTGGTGACGTGAAGTCATGTGACCGTGCTCTAGTTCCTTTATAGCCCAACATTAGCCGCCTTTAGCTTAGCGGTGGTGACGTGAAGTCATGTGACCGTGCTGTAGTTCCTATATAGCCCAACATTAGCCGCATTTAGCTTAGCGGTGGTGACGTGAAGTCATGTGACCGTGCTCTAGTTCCTTTATAGCCCAACATTAGCCGCCTTTAGCTTAGCGGTGGTGACGTGAAGTCATGTGACCGTGCTGTAGTTCCTATATAGCCCTACATTAGCCGCCTTTAGCTTAGCGGTGGTGACGTGAAGTCATGTGACCGTGCTGTAGTTCCTTTATAGCCCAACATTAGCCACCTTTAGCTTAGCGGTGGTGACGTGAAGTCATGTGACCGTGCTGTAGTTCCTTTATAGCCCAACATTAGCCGCCTTTAGCTTAGCGGTGGTGACGTGAAGTCATGTGACCGTGCTGTAGTTCCTATATAGCCCAACATTAGCCGCCTTTAGCTTAGCGGTGGTGACGTGAAGTCATGTGACCGTGCTGTAGTTACATTACATTGCATTTAGCTGACGCTTTTATCCAAAGCGACTTACAATAAGTGCATTCGACCAGGAAGATACAACCTTTAAGAAAACAGAATCATATAAGTCCATCAGGTTTCATAGAGCCAAACATTTCAAGTGCTACTCAACTGGCATTTAGAAAGCCAGCCCTTTATTAGTATATAAGTGCTTTGTTAGTAATTCTATCGCTCGAAGTGGAGTCTAAAGAGATGAGTTTTCAGTTTGCGTCGGAAGATGTGTAAGCTATCTGCTGTCCTGATTACAATGGGGAGCTCATTCCACCATTTTGGAACCAGGATAGCAAACCCACGTGTTTTTGCTGATGGGAACTTGGGTCCCCCTCGCAGTGCGGGTGCAGCGAGCTGTTTGGCTGATGCAGAGCGGAGTGCACGTGCTGGGGTGTACGGTTTAACCATGTCCTGGATGTAGGAAGGGCCAGATCCATTCGCAGCATGGTACGCAAGTACCAGTGTCTTGAAGTGGATTCTAGCAGTTACTGGAAGCCAGTGAAGGGAGCGGAGGAGCGGTGTGGTGTGGGAGAATTTGGGAAGGTTGAAGACCAGACGAGCCGCTGCATTCTGGATGAGCTGCAGAGGTCGGATGGCACAAGTTCCTTTATAGCCCAACATTAGCCTCCATTAGCTTAGCGGTGGTGACGTGAAGTCATGTGACCGTGCTGTAGTTCCTATATAGCCCAACATTAGCCGCCTTTAGCTTAGCGGTGGTGACGTGAAGTCATGTGACCGAGCCGTAGTTCCTATATAGCCAATGTTAGCTTAGAGAGATTGCATTTATGTTTCAAAAATCATAAAGTGGTGTTAATATAATGGAGATTATCCTGCTGAACAGAGAATAATAAACATTTACTACACGGCTTGGTTGAATACTCGATTCCGATTGGTCAATCTGAACATTTCAGAGGTTATTAATACTCGATAACAAACCGCTGGTAACTAAGAGCTTATTTTATGCAATATTACAAAATCCAATGAAAACATCTGGAAAACAATGGAGTCCTTGCAACGCTAACTTTCCGGCCGACCTACAAGAAAACATCATCAGTGCACCTCTCTATTAAGCCTCTTTGAATCCAAAGTAACATATACTGGCAGAGAAAACAACTATCTGATGCAGAATCCATCGTCTATCATATCATGTTATCAATAAACTCAGAATGAAGGGACTCACTCTTTCCCTTTCTGTATGAAATAGTCTTTGATGACTTCCTCCAGACGAGCGCTGTCCGGCTGGATGAAGCCCTCCAGCTCGGCGTTATCCAGCGCTCCGATCTCATCGTCGTCAAACTGCTCGTAAAACTGAAACAAAAACCACACAGACCTTTTAACAAGTTTGCCAAGAAACAAAAACAGATTTACTGCTGACCCAGATATTGCAGACGGTGTTACTATACCATCATCAACGTTTCTGAGATAACAACGTCTCTAGTTCTTTTAATTTCCTCTTTTACCCGTTATCTAAACTATTTTGACATTCAATCTGTCCGTCTGTGCCGTTGGTTTACATTTAATTTAAGGGGAGGAGAGAAGAGAAAATATTTTTCATTGACTTTTATTTAATTATTATTTTTATTGTTATAACTGGGGATGCTCCGATCGCCAATTTTGGGGTCGATTGCCGGAATCAGTATCAGCCGATACCGATCACCGATCCGATCGAGTGGGCGGGGCCTATGGCGATCTTCCATTTTAAGTGATGTTTGAAACTCAGTTAATGGGGCTCACTCACTGGCGCTTCCACAAACAACAACCAAAAAAAGTCAAAAGTCAAATAGGGCTGCTCAATTAATCGTATTTTAATCGCGATTACGATTATGGCTTTCAACGATTACGAAATCAACGTAATCGAAATAAAACGATTCTTTTTGTATTCTTTTTTTCAGTTGAATTATACTTAAAGTTCAGGGTAATCAACTGTTAAAAACATACTGTTTGATGTTTTCAAAGTAAATGGATAATCCTTTCTTAATAATCGTGATATCAATTATTGACCCAAATAAAGTGGAGTGAGTGGAATATGTTGAATATGTTTTAGCAAAATGTTGGCTATATGTTAAGGAGTTTTCAGGTTGTGACAGTGCACTGCAACATGTTTGTTGATCTTTATTGGTATTTATTATTTTGATATTATTTATATAAATGTAGACATGAATGGGTAATTTATTTTATTTTGTATTGGTTTTTCAGTTGATTACCCTGAACGTATAATTCAACAGTTAAAAAGTTCAGATTATTATTTGCATTTGTTTTAAAGTACAATAAAAGGATGTTTTCAAAGTCAATGAATAATCGCATTTAATAATCGCAATTAAAATCATTAAAGATTAGGATTTTTGCCATAATCGAGCAGCCCTAGTCAAAGATGAATCTTGATTGGGCCAAATTTGACCCCGAGTGACCCACAACAATGCTGCCGGTCCCCCCCGACCCCAGAACCAAATTATACACTTTTATTTTTAGAGACCTTCAGACTTGGCTAAAATGATCACAATCTGTTTTGAAGTGTTTATATAGCTGCTGTGGACGATATCATGAAGCCTTGTTCCAATAAAAAACACTAGAGCGTAGTTATTATATCAACTTGAATCGTTAAATGGTGGCGTGTGCCGCAGTGGGTAGTGAGTTGGTGTTGGGGTCGGGGGGTCACAGGTTCAAACCCCACTGCAGTCAGCATGTCGTTGTGTCCCTGAGACACTTCACCCCAAACTGCTCCTGTGGGGATTGTCCAGTATGTTAGTCGCTTTGGATAAAAGCGTCTAACATGTGATGTAATGTCATGAATCGGCCTGACCCGAACACAACACAAGGGTTAAAGAAACTGTTCATCCAGGAGTACTAATGGAAGTAAAGGGGAATGTGAGAGAATAAAGAATAAGTCAAAACCTTCTCGAAGCGGTCGTCCAGCAGGGTGAGCTGCTCGTTCCTCCTCATCACCGACGAGCTCATGGAGTATTCTGTGAAGCGACTCTTCGTCTCCTCGTCCATGAAAAGAAACTCTTTAGCGCGTCTCTCTCCGTCCTCGTCAGAAAACTCTGAGTCAACGTCTCCTTCCTCGTCTGTGTCCTCCCACCCTTCACCATCTCCATCTTCATCTTCCTCATCGCCACCTCTGTCAAAAAGGCAAACATTTTAAAATCATCAAACAAATTACATCACCAATTTAAAAATCATTACATTACATTTAGCTGACGCATTTATTCAGACAATAAGTTAATTAGTGTTGGAGTTAAAGGAGCACCAATGAGAAGAGATGCAATAAGCCGGTAACCAGAGCAATTATCAGCAACTGTTTACATTTTAACCGTTGACTCCCGATCATTTTTCCGGCAGACATGCAGTTTTTGTCTCTCTTTTATATCATAATGAATATCTGAGACTGAAAACATTAGAGATTTAAATACATCATTTTAAAGTTCAAGAAACTGGGTTGGACATTTTCACTATTTTCTGACTTTTTATAGAACGAACAGGTACATTATTAGTCGAGAGAATAATCATGAAATTAATTGATAATGAAAATAACTGCAGGTGCTTCCAACCCACTGAAGAGGACTGAGCTTCAAATGAGACATTTCTTTTAAATGTTGGATTTGGAGCCAAGGTGCAGTCGAAACAGGGAACATGTGTAGGGATTATTTATATTTAATCACTTACTCGACTTCCATTGCTCCACACATCACGTTTGCTTTCATGATGAAGTCGTCGTCCAGCTGGTTTTCGGGGTTGTCGTAATCGAAGTCTTCGTCCAGAGCGGCCACGATGTCGGGGTCCAAGTCCAGCCGCGGTCCTGAGGGAAACACAAAATGTTAAAGTTCCCCTATTTTACTGTTTTTCATCAATATATCACAGGTCTCAGATATATACAGAGCCTGTCTCTGATTGGCTGAAACACCAAACAGATCATTGCAGCATTACCCATAATCCCCTCTGTTTCAGCCCTGTTTCCAAAGTGCTGATTCTCTGTCTGTTACTTTAGATGAAAATAAGGAGCCCCTCCCCACGCCCCTCTGAGAGACATTTGGTTACAAAGAACTCAATGGTGCTCTAGGAGGAGATTCAGGTGATAAGGGGGGGGGGGGGTGCCTTGGTTGCTGATTGGCTAATGGTTACACAAGACAACACATCGTTATGACATCACAAAGTGGCCAAAATCTGATCAGCTCATTTTCAGACAGGTTTTTATAGAAATGGATCAGGACAAAAAGAGAGAGAATCTTTGTTCCTGAAACTTTCAGAGTCTCTTTCCACAGAGGGGACACATGTTGATGTAGAAGAGACATGAAGAAGAGGGGACACATGTTGATGTAGAAGAGACATGAAGAAGAGGGGACACATGTTGATGTAGAAGAGACATGAAGAAGAGGGGACACATGTTGATGTAGAAGAGACATGAAGAAGAGGGGACACATGTTGATGTAGAAGAGACATGTAGAAGAGGGGACACATGTTGATGTAGAAGAGACATGGAGAAGAGGGGACACATGTTGATGTAGAAGAGACATGAAGAAGAGGAGACACATGTTGATGTAGAAGAGACATGAAGAAGAGGGGACACATGTTGATGTAGAAGAGACATGAAGAAGAGGGGACACATGTTGATGTAGAAGAGACATGAAGAAGAGGGGACACATGTTGATGTAGAAGAGACATGAAGAAGAGGGGACACATGTTGATGTAGAAGAGACATGGAGAAGAGGGGACACATGTTGATGTAGAAGAGACATGGAGAAGAGGGGACACATGTTGATGTAGAAGAGACATGGAGAAGAGGGGACACATGTTGATGTAGAAGAGACATGAAGAAGAGGGGACACATGTTGATGTAGAAGAGACATGAAGAAGAGGGGACACATGTTGATGTAGAAGAGACATGGAGAAGAGGGGACACATGTTGATGTAGAAGAGACATGAAGAAGAGGGGACACATGTTGATGTAGAAGAGACATGGAGAAGAGGGGACACATGTTGATGTAGAAGAGACATGAAGAAGAGGGGACACATGTTGATGTAGAAGAGACATGGAGAAGAGGGGACACATGTTGATGTAGAAGAGACATGAAGAAGAGGGGACACATGTTGATGTAGAAGAGACATGGAGAAGAGGGGACACATGTTGATGTAGAAGAGACATGAAGAAGAGGGGACACATGTTGACGTAGAAGAGACATGGAGAAGTGGATTTTGCATAATAGGTGAGCTTTAAAGCCGAGGATGTTTACCTGAGATCGGAGCGGCTTTGTTCAGAAGACCCACCTCCTCTTCAAACTCTGAGGCGAACACCGAGGAGGGGAGGTTCAGCGTGGCCGCCTGTTCATCAGAGAAACCACAGGGAACAGTTTAGAGACGCTTTTCATGTGTGTGAATGTTGTGATGGAAAATCGTATCAAACTCAGGGAGCATTTAAAGTTCACCATCTGTTCTTCTTTTACAAGCTATTTCTAACAACGGGTAGCAGCAAATAACCTAAATGAGTCGTAAATAGTAACTCGGCTATTTTGTGTTGTAAGGTTAATGGTCTTGTCTTTTTGCGGAGTGTAGACATGATGTTTCTCTATTTGCTAGAAGATGTGTTTAAAAGAATCCTATATACCGTAATTTTCGGACTATAAACCGCGCCTTTTTTCCCATTTTTCGATGCTGCGGCTTATATAACGGTGCGGCTAATCTATGGATTCTTACAGCTAACGGCCACTAGGGGACCTCCTAAATCTATGGATTTTACAGGTTACAATCCACCACCTTTAACTCTATGGGCTCTATGGCCGGTCCGCGCCCCCCACCTTTAAGCGGCGGGCTCCAGCAGGAAAAGCTGGAGGCCGGAAAAGAGTGAGACAGGTAGCGCGCAAAAGTAAAAGTGGAACCGAGAGTGGTACGAGAGACAGAACGAGAGCAAGACAGACAGACATTACGAGAGCGAGACAGTTTGTCCCCGTACCACTGGTTGAAAACCACTGCTGTAGATCGCTGCCAGTACGTGCGCTGGGAGCGCACCGTTTAAGTTTGAAAGTTGAAAAGTTTGTGTGTCTGAAACGCTATGTGATACAGTACAGTTTACACAGCACATGTTCTGTAGCTACTATTGCACTAAATGCTAACACTTGAATACGTTATGCAAATATGCAACTTGTTTGTTGAAATGTTAATAAATGGGAGCTTCCTCAAACAGCCCTCTCTTTCCCGACAATCCCCTCTGTGCACGAACCCTTACATATGGTAATTAAACATTAAAACACCTGCGGCTTATAGTCCAGTGCGGCTTATATATGTACACATCATTCAATTTAGCTGCTGCGGCTTATATTCAGGTGCGCCTTATAGTCCGAAAATTACGGTATATAGTATGTTTATCTTTTCTGTTTGTCTCAGCCCCTCCTCTTCAATTCTCAGTGTAAAAATGTGGATATAAGACCCTCTGAAGACGATTTAACTTCTTGCAAGAATAAACTCCCTAAAAGACTGTCTTATTCCAAGAAGCTTCATTTCAGTATAACGGAAAGGTTTCCTCACCATTTTATTATTATTTGTGAGTTAGTCTCGATACATTTCCACCACAATGTACACAAAGACTTCTACACATAACAACAGCTTACGTCAGATCAGCTGCATGAAGAAAACATTAAACTGCAATATGTTGAGGTTAAGATATTTGGGATACTGTTTGTTGGAGCTATATATTACTTTATATTATTGAATAGTTAAACATGTATTAACTTGCTGTTTTCTCAGTGTTATTTAAGGAAGTCGTTTTTATGCTTTTGTTTTGAAGTCATGTTTGGGCACCTGGTGTTATTGTATAGAATGGAGACAGGTGGGAGTGGGAGTAGAGCACCAGTTGGCTTATGGCTTTAGGAAATGAATAGAGAGGAAACCTGTTATTTTGTTAATCATAGTGGCTCATGGAAATAAATAAACAAACAGATATTATTGTCTGGACTCGGATCATTGTCCTGCGTACGATTCAATACAGGGCTCGAACTTAAGGACTGCCCGATGGCCCGGGGCCATCTAGTATTTAGCTAAGGCAATGAAGCCTCACCTGCTGGTTGCCCGATCGAGCAATCTATTATACCAGTATCATGCTGCTCGCGGATCCAGTAATGAGTGACCCGACAGTAAAACTAAACATATCTATAATTAGTTTAGGTAGTTTGAGAGGTAATTAAAATAGCTACGTGTGATATTCTAACCTGAAGTGTGTGTTTTGTCTGCTCACCGCTGCATGTGATCATGCAGAGCTGCGTGTCGACTCGTCGGCAGCAGCTGATCTCTCTCTCCCGTCAGATTAGACTTCACTCGCATTTGTGTCCATATCGATCAGATCCAGCTAGTTCTAGCTAATGATATGACTACCCGCTTATTAAAAGACACCGTGACCTAAACAATAAGTGTCGCTATGCAACTGGGTGAGGCCACAAAGTATAGCGCAGCATTATGCATTTGTTTACATGCCCACCAGAACCCCGAGGCATTAGCAACAGATCAACGCACAATCAACCCATACAGCACATCTCTTTCTCCACATTAAGTGTTAGACATTAGAATTGACTATTCTTGTCTGTCACATACTCTTCTTGTCTGTCACATAAGTGGTGCAACTGAAGCGGTATTGCGCTAAAGGGAAATTATTTTGACCAAAGAGATTTAGCTTTGCCGGCTAACGGGAACTCTGATGTTGCCATTGTGTGTGCTTCGCGGATGCACTCGTCTGCTCGGTCAGCTTCTGGATGAGGAGGCATTCCTTCGACCAATTTACAGTCGATAACATTACAATTTTTTTTAACAGGGGCCATAATAGCGTAAATAATGTTTGTTTTGGCATTTATAACTGAATTTAATGTTTTCTACTTTTTTACATCTGGGAAGGCATTTGCCTTCATCAGATGGAAAGTGTCTTGACCAAAAACTTAAGTATTTCTTATAGCTATGCAGGGCATGCAAGCGAGCAAACACAAACAAGTGAAATGAAGAATACAATTGAAATTGTAATATTGTGGTGGTTCATCTTATAATTCAGTCTAGAGAATGCACCAGACAGCATCTAAGACCTGCACAAATCTAAATGTTCTAGGGGGAGGCCCCCCAAACCCTTCGTGTGTCATTTCGTCCGCGCGCATTTGTCAGGGCAATCTCTATTGGGCTCAGGGCCATCTGCAAATTAGCTTAGATGGCCCACAGGGCCATCTCCCAAAATCCTTAATGTCATGCACTGCAATAACTGCTGCCTCAGCAACAATAATAAGTTAATTATCTGTTATATTTCTATATGATTTTGGCCGCTACACTGTTAGAATCATACTTAGACGGCAAGATGTTGGACTAATGCATCTCGAAAACACATATCTGTGTCTATTCCTCTCAGTTCTGGGACTATAGGTGAAAACATATGTTATGTACATGAAAAAGTTCCTCATGAATGTACACATGGTGTCGCCATTCACACAAAGTAAAAACTAGTTATTTATAGTTCAGCTGCCTACAATACTTCTCCACCAAACGTCACTAGTAGCTTTTAAGTAACCTTGAAATCAAACCGATTGAAAAAAGGACCAACCTGGCAACATAATCTGAAATGTGACAGCTTTTTTAAGATGTCAAAAAATATTTCAAAAGATGCTCAAACCCAATTCCAGCTCTTATGCTGCGTTCACACCGGACGCGATGCGAATATTGGCTTTGCTCTAAGCGCTCGAGTTTCACCGCGGCTGTCAGCTGTGTTTACTCGCATCATTCAAACAAGACGCGCTGGAGAGGGGGCTACAATTACAACAAGATTAACATATTTGACCGTGATTCCATTGTAATACACGTTTCAAAATGATGCCGAAGTAACAACATACTGATACCGGTTAGTAAAAAACATGAATTAATGCTTTGACAAGTCTGCAGACAGACGGCAGGCGAAAACCTTTTAAAATGCGTGTTTTCTGAATGGAGATCGGATCGACCAGGCTAAACTAACGTTGTAGATGCTCCGTCCACACTCAACGGCCTAGACAGACATAAATAAAGCAGCGACTGTATTCTCCATGACACAGACAGTCTGTGGTTTGGACTTGTTTAACTTTTGTCTAGTTTCTGAACAGACATGAGGAGCTGTGAGCTCTGAGTGCTAAGAGCTAACGGCTGATCTGGATGAACGTCAGTGACGGCAGGCTGAGATCCTCACCGCTGATTGGCTACCGCGAGATCGCGTCACGGGAATTTGACGCTCGAGTTGAAAACATTGAACTCGAGCGTTTGTCGCGGCCCCCTCCAATTCGCATCAACGCCCCATCGCACCGCCCCCCAAACATCGCATCGCGTCCGGTGTGAACGCAGCGTTAGAGAGACGTTCCCAGGATTTGAACGTTTCTGAGTTCACTTACAGCCAGGACAATGACCTCCTCCTCTTTGTCCTCATCGTCATCATCATCTTTGTCTTCCTCTTCATCCTTGAGAGGAGTCTTCCCTGTTTCAGTGTGTGAGGTGCGGGCAGCCACCAGCTCAAAGGGGGTCGACGGCTCCTTCAGGTGCTGCAGGTAGTTGTAGTTATCGTCAAAGAAAACTCCAAACTCCCTCTGTTGCTCCAGCTGCTTATCCACGTCCACCTGAGGAACAACACAAGATATATTTGTCTTTCATTTTGACTTTCAGCTTCAAGATCTCCCATCAAGCTACTTTTAGGCATATGTTATGGGTCTCAGTCCCTCATACCCCTCTGTTCCAGCCCTGTGAGAGAAACGCTGATCTGGGTCGAGTGGCAGGATGACAGGAGACCTTTAATTAGTCCGTATTGTTTCTGTTGTGATTCTGCTCATACTGTACGTAGACATAAGAGTTAATAGTCTGAACAAAGTGCTGTTGAATGAAATAAGCTGATAAATAAAAAGAAGCAAAGTCATCAAGAGAGGCTTTTTTATAAAGACTATAGTTAGAGCTACTACTTGTTAGAAACTCTTATCCAAAGCAACTTCATTCAATACTTTGGGCGATTCCCTCAGGAGCCATTTGAGGTGAAGTGCCACATCCTCCTCCTCTCAGATTATTCCCTATGTTTGCCTGCTGGGTCCGACATTTCATGGTATTTTATTGTCTCATTATATTTGTATGTTACACTATCTTGTCTTTTGATTATTATCCTGTCGTTGTATTTATCTCTTAGCTCTGTAATGAATGTTTGTTCATCTGTAAGGCCCACTGACACCAACATGTTTTGTATATGAATAAACTTCGAATTGATTTGATAAGACGTTTCCAACTCATGAGAAAATCACATATATTGATTATGTTAGGGTTGACTCTTTACAATGACATGTTTATATATTACATTCATAGAAAAGCTAGAAAAGTAGTTCAGAAAATGACATTATCTGATTAGCTTGTTAAACCAGGAAATGACACTTTTGTAATATGACGATATCAGAAATCTGAGACTACAACTAGTTTAATATCAAAATATTGATGTAATAACAATACATGCTGTCTGTGTCAACATTTAAGTGGCTGCTAAATACATCTGAGCAGTTGCTTGATATTAACAAGACAGGACAGATAACAGAAAACAAGCAGAGTTTGAACTTCTTACAGCTTCTTAATAATCTTAAAGGGATGGCTGTGGCTCAGTGGTTAGTGCGCTGAACTTGGAATCAGGGCGTAGCAAGTACGAGTCCCACTCCCACTGCAGTCAGCATGTCGTTGTGTCCCTGGGCAAGACACTTGCTCTGATTGCTCACAGTACTGAATGTATGTGAGTCGCTTTGGATAAACGTGACTAACAAGTAATGTAATGTTAAAACAGTGCTCTTAACTCAGACATTCCCAACCAGGGGCTGCATGTTCAATGCTTTTCTTACTGCGCCTGAAGTCAAAAAGCGAATGAACCCCAGAGGTTAATCTTCTTCTTTATATGCCAGTTATGAACAGAGAGTAACATGACATTTAATAAAAGAAAACACAGTTAAAGTTGCACTTTTTCAATGCATTTTAACCTGTCATCTGATTGTGTGTTGAATTTGCACTAACCCCCTTTTATTGCACAATTTCATCGTTGTACCTTTAATCTAAAAAATGTTTTTTACATGTCTACCATTTGCTATTTTTAGTTTGTTCTTATGTATTTTACTGGTAACTGTATTCTGTGTAATATCAATGTTCTGTGAAATCTCTATGTGAAGCAATTTGTATGAAAAGGTGTTATACAAATAAAGATTAGTATTAAAGTGTACCTTTCCGGTCTGCAGCAGGACGTGCTGAGGGGCTTTTTCATCGGCAGCCAGTGGGTCTCTCTGACTCCTGTGCACGAGGTGAAAGGTCACCGCCTTCTTCTTCTCAATGAACGACTTCTTCTTTCGATGAGGCTGTGAGAGACGGATAGAGGAGGGATTAGGGGAGATCGCTGGTGAAAATATATAACAGGAGAGTCTTAAATGAAACAGACAAAGGACAGGAAAGGAGGATTTCCCACAGTAGAAAACCATCACTGAGGATTCTGCTGTTAAATATTCTGAAAGTGGCTTTACTCGTTCACACTGTTGGCGAGATGGCTTTCACTATATACAATTTCATGCAGAAATTATTTTTTTACTCATAAATAGCATATTTCTCTGTTTTATTGTATATCTATCTGAATATTTCAGGCTTTGACAAAACAAGACATTTTAACTGAACTTATAGAGACTGGGGTGGACATTTTGGGATGGATTTCAAAGACCAAAACAATAATTGTGACATTAATTGATAGATTGTCATTAGTTAGAGCCCTGCTTAATTAGAGCCCTGCTTAATTGCAAAACAGCATGATCTTGACTGAAACCTGTGTGTGTGTGTGTATGTATATATATATATATATATATATATATATATATATTTATATATATATATATATATTTGTGTTCCATGGCTTATACTGTATATCTTAGATTTGAACCCTATTGTTTTTTCCCGATCTAGAATTTGCACCCTTTTCTAATTGGTAGAGCAATGCTAAGTTTACTCTTACAAACATATTATGATCTTCTTGAATATGATGCATTGCTATAGGTTCAACTAACAAACTGTATGCAAATAAGTAAACATTAGACAATCTCAATAGTGATTATGTTTGTTTTTATAACAACTACCTAACATCCCACATATATGGGCTTCTGTGTATCTCAATATTCCAACACTTTGTCGAATAAACAACACACTTAAACATTAAAAGGTACGTTGTATAAACTAACAATAATATGTCTCTTCTGTATCTTTGATGGTACTTAAGTTAGATCATTTTCTACAAAGTTCCCTTCACTTTAAACACCTGAGTTAGCTTGCTACCAAAACAACAGGGGATAATTCAACTTTATTCAAGCCTAAAACTTTCTTAATGTAGTTATGTAAGTACAATACGATAACATATCATTAGTTGACGGCGATATTTCATAAGTGTTTTTTCTCATGAACACACCACACATGCACAAGTGACGTTAGCCGCAGTTAGCTTACAGATTAGCTTAGGTTAGAAACGGGAGTTTACCATTGTGAAACGGAGTCTCTGCTGATTTCCTTTGACTAATCGGGTTTAGAGATGATCAAATCTCAAACTACAGGTAGCTGTTATTACAACTAACAGTTTAAATCCACAAAGTGTCGTTGTTGTTGTTTATCCACGCTGGCTTCTCCTTCACCATGCTGCTGCTACCATTACTGGAAAGAACCATTGCGGAGTCGAACGGGGGGGTTGAAAACGATATTAATATGATTTAAGATATAATACGGGATATTTCTTCGTTGTGTTTAAATACTGATCAAGTATGGATTGTGGGTGAATGATGGGTCGATTGTGTTTGTATTTATAAAGTAATTCATTTAATTGTAGACTGTGTTTGTGTTCGCTCTACACCGTGCATTTTTGGTATAGTCCATAGTAGTCTTTCTCTTTTCATGTACGTGTATGTTTCATGTGGTTGAAAAAACGGCATGTAAGCTCATTACCGCCACCTAGTGGATACACAAAAAACATTAGTAAACATAAAATAATTAATATCCTTAATTAAAATAATAAAAGTACTCATAGTATACTGTGAAAATACTCATCTCAAAATCCTGTATTCAAAACCCTACTTGTGTGAAAGTATGCAAAATGTATTCAATGTTTGAAAAGTAAAAGTATTAATTATGCAGTACATTTTCAAGTCATGTGTTTTGCTATTATAAATTATTGCTCTTCGAGGATTAATATTACAGCTTCATCTATGAGTATGATGCATTTTATTGCTATGGATATAAAGATATATATGAACATAGGCCCCAAATATCTATGCTCATAAAATTAGGTACATTTCATTATCATCTTTTGAAATGTTTCAACAGCTAAAATATAGTAATTCATTGTAGGCTACATGTACTATATGCATATATTGGTGTACTTTACATGCATGACCTTTTGTCTTCATTGTTGTCATTCCATTCCATGCAAGGGATTCCTTATAAGGTGAAGTTATTCAGTTAGCAATACTTCATAACCTGCAGAGTAAGGGTTTGAATGCTTGCTTTGTTTGGGTTCCTGCCCATGAAGTGAAGGTGTGGAGGAAAAAGAAGGTGTGGACGTACCTGCCAAACAAACACTGATCACACACTGGCTTCAATGAGTAAAGCTGAGGTCATATGATATGTTTAATGAGCTCATAAAAGTACTATTATTATCAACATATTATGATCTTATTGAATATGATGTGTTGCTGTAGATTTAACTACCTAACTGTATATAAACATTAGGCAGAGGTGGGAAGTAACTAAGTTCATTTACTCAAGCACTGTACTTAAGAAAAATGTTGAGTTACTGACTTGAGTATTTACATGTTAAGCTACTTTGTACTTCTACTCCACTACTGTTCAGAGGTACATGGTGTACTTCTCCTCCACTACATGTATTTAATGCCTTTAGTGACTTTACAGATGTGGATGAATGATGTGAAATATAATCAAGTGTTAAATCAGACTTTAGTTCCACCTGGAGTAAATTCACAAGCTACCCTGCAGTATACAAAGTCATTCAAACTAGCTGCACCTTTACCAGCTTTGAGAACACTTTCATGATCAATCATTATAAAACATATCATATATATTATTCTGAAATGGACCAATCTGCACAATGACTACTTTTACTGTCGCTACTTTCACTATATTTTGAAGATAATACTTTTCTACTTTTACTTGAGGAACATTTTGAATGCAGGACTTTTACTGTAACAGAGTATTCCTACACTGTGGTACTTCTACTTTTACTCAAGTACAAGATCTGAGTACTTCTACTTTCACTTCAGTTCAAGATCTGAGTACTTCTTCCACCTCTGACACTAGGACAACCCCAATAGTAAAGTACTTGAGTAAAGGTGCAACCAAGAGACAGTCACTATGTCGATTAAACTGGAAGAACAGGAAACATTTCACAACCTGATGTTAGAGTGAGGTGAAAACACCGGAGTGAATGTTGGACGGAGAATACGTTTCTCAGTAGTAGATTCATAATCTTAACAATTGAACTTTACTCAGACATTAATAATACATGTTGCTACTGTGACGTGTATTCTAAGAAAAGGCCTGCAGTGTGTCGTACCGCAAAACCTCCAAGTATTTACAGAGAACATGAACTTCACATGAACTTTGGCTCGTCTCCAACTCTGCATTTTTTTCAGAGTTTGTTTACATTTCGGTTTGCTTTTAACTTGTCCTTTTCCATTTTATTAAATGTTTATAAAAGTCTATGTCTTGTAATCACACCTTTGAGGAACCTGTGACCTAAGTTTTCATCCATTGCATTACACTCTAGTTGTGTTTATGACGTGACAATAAGTCTGTGAATCTTGAATCTAAACGCTTCAATGTGTTTTGATTAAACTCTAATTGTAAGTTCTTGATTAAGCATCATTTGGAGCAGGGGCGGTTCTAGGGCGGGCCAGTGCCCCCCTAACACTGACCTCTGGCCCCCTGTGGCCCCCCTAAAATTAAAAGTGAAAAAAATGAAAAATGTATGATTTATTACACGATTTATTGAATGACGGAATAGGCGGAACTAACGTTATTCGTCATTCTAGTCTGACCCATTAGAGCGGTGCACTCAGGACCCATTAGAGCGGTGCACTGACTTTCACTGTCCGGCTGAAGCGCGCGAAAAACAAACACTTTTCATCTCGGACCTTCAGAGGCTGTTGCATCCAAGAAAGACTGATTGAAACCTACGTTTCGAGAGACTACCACTATAATTAAAGGTGAGTTCAACTATTGTATCCGCGTAATTGTAGATGTAAAGTAGAGATGTAACTGTTCATTGCCTTTATTTTTATATACATTTGATATGGCGTTAGTGCAAAAATGGTACTATAACTTAAGCTGAAGCTAACAGTAATAACTATAAGATATATCTGAAATTAATAAGCGTACTGAAACAAATACCAATAACTGTATTGCATTGTTTTCTTATGCGCAATTACTTCATACTGTCTAGTTCTCTTTTTCGTCCTGCATTTATTATGCCCCCCTCAGAAAATAACTGGCCCCCCAGTGGCCCCCCCCAGTCAAATTGGTCTAGAACCGCCACTGATTTGGAGGTATTTGTACTTTATTCAAAGTGTGTACAACTTAAAGTTAAAGTACTACAAAGCACTCCACCATTTGGCCCCCCCTTATCTCACAAACCTTCTCACTCCTTATCAACCCCCACGGTCCCTCAGATCCACCGCAGCCGGACTCCTATCCATTCCCACATCCACACTCTGCAGCTTTGGGGACAGAGCCTTCTCAGTGGCAGCTCCTAGGCTCTGGAATTCCCTCCCCCAAGATCTCCGTGACTCTGAGTCCCTCACAGTCTTTCAGTCCCGCCTCAAAACACATCTTTTCAACTCTGCCTACCCATAAGCCCCCCACCTCTCAATCAATTTCCTCTTGACTGCCTTTTTATTTATTTTACTATACTTACTTGTTTGCCTGTCCTTGTTTGTCTACCCTCCCTCATATTGTAAAGCGTCTTTGAGTCGTGAAAAGCGCTATATAAATAAAATGCATTATTATTATTATTATTATTATTAAAGTACTTCTTGCTTCCGTGCAAATCGTTTGGGACTGCTTAAAGTAAATGTACAATATATTACACTTTTGGAAATGTGTGGTTGTTCAGCTCTTGTAAATAAAACTAATGGGGGGTCGGAGTTTCCTTAAGGGGTCCAAGACAGATCCATCAACTGAGAATAACTGTAAACATCTGGAAGGTCGATTTTGAGTTAAAAATGTTGTCTTATGTAATAGTTTGTAACGTGAAATCCACAGTATATACAATACGTTGTATGGATTTCAATACATCACAACTCCATATGAACAAGACACGTCCTCTGCAATAAAACCATTAAAATGGTCTGATAAGAAAATTACTGGCAAGTTTTATAAAATATGAAATGTTTTTCTTGTTAAGCTCTTGTAAATAAAAAAAATGGAGGGTCATAAATGAACAGAAGGTTTCATCGCTCACACCTTCTGTGGAACTCAATTTGTATTTAGTCCTTAGACAATAAATCATGATCCAACTCAGTAGCATATTTGCACATTCAAGCCTTGCATTTTATTCAACATTTATTTCCATTCACGCCGAGAGCAGAGAGAAAATAAAACATGTTTTCAATCCAAAAGTATGACTCGGCAAAGGTTAACATTTTGATCCCAAAGTTCCAGCCCTGCAGACGGATTCTCACATTAAAAAACAGAAAGAGAAAGATGCACCGTTACAGAGAATATTCAACACACACTTTGTTCTTGTGGCGGCTTCTGTTTCCTCCTCAGACGTTCATCGACAACATCAGGAACTGGGAGGACAATAAAAACAAATTACAATCAGATCCCATGTTACAAACAAAAAAATATAAATATAAAGTCAAGTCAACTTTATCGTCAATCTCAAGATACACAGTAACATCTGGAGTGTTCATTTAACACTCTGAGATAAGGACCATAAAGTGTTCACTGACTCTAAGTGTTAAATGAACACGGTCAGGAAGTGGGCGGTGTTAAATTAACATATCTTTAATATGTCTTATGCTCTTTGAGAGATATTCAGCTATGTTGGCTCTTTGCTGTAACAGTTGTTCGCCCTCTGAGGGACGAATGAAGGAATTCTGATTCTGACTGTATTCCTGCAGTGAGAGAGGCCAACGAAATGTCCTTATACGTTTGTTTGTTTGTTTGTTTGTTTGATAAACAACAAAGCTATTCTGATGTTTTTTGTTGTTTACCTGCATGATGTTCATCTTCACCCGGCCGCTCTTCCTTTGGTCCATAGCCTGGAACACTCCTGGAGAAGGGGAAGAGCAAAAGTAGATTTTAACATGAATAAATCTGCACTTTGATGAGTTAAAGGCAATAGTGATGTTACCTAGCGGAGGGTTGTCTTCTTCTTAATGTGTACTAAACATGCTCATTTGAGTTTAACTGTTTATGAATATATATTAAAAACAAGTATTTTGGTTAAAAGCAACATTGAGAGCCTAAATGCATTCAAAACATTAAGTTCAACACCATATAATGTTAATTATAATGAACCATTAGCCAAACCATGCAGCATTAGTATAATTATTAATATTATGACACTTTTGTATTTGTTTATTTTAATATGTTTAGAAGCACTTTTTTTGTTACACTACTTTTTATATATACATATTTATATATATATTAAAACAAATTATTTATATTTTTTATTTGATATTTAATTGTTTTACTTTTTATCATTTTATTTAGATTTTATTTTTTTTTATTTGTATTTAATCTTATTTTTAATTGATAATTTATTTGAATATTCATTTTAATTTAAATCAATTCAAAAAGGAGCGACTGTAACAAAATGTAATTGCATAAAGGGTTTCTGCTTCTTATTTGTTGAGGCAGTACTCCCTTTAAACCCAGCGTAAGATAGTATTCAACGTACTGAACATGTTCTCCAGACGCACGATGCAGGTCAGGTAGTCGTCGAAGTCGATGTCGTAGTTTTCGTCAGCGAACCTCAAACCGACGAGCTGCAGCAGCTTGTTGTTCAGCTGCATGCCTGCAGGACAACAAACACAAAACATCACAACATATTCACAAACAAATACCTCTACTATACTTTATTTTAACTGATAGTATAAGGACATTTTACTGCACATGTTAATCCCTTTAAATTAATTAAATAAAACATATGGTGACAGAATATGATCTAATATATTTTTAAAACTATTGTAACATTACAGAACATGAAAATATGCAAAATATGTCAAATGATTCTTATATTTTGCATTGTGACATCTCCAGTAATAATCATAATCATAATAAACATAATAATAATGGTTGTATATGAATATTATAATATAAATAATACAAATACATTTAAAATATGTTAATGTTAATATGTTTTCCTTTCCAGTACAACATGAAAATGGTCTAATAAGAATATAAATGCCAAAATATATTAATTTCAAATGTAATGATTATATTGAAATAATGGTCAGAAACGTTAAATTAATAGTTTTGCACCAAATGTTAAATGCTCTGACCTGCAGCTTTGAGAGCGATGCGCAGCTCGTAGGACGACATCTTCCCGGAGCGGTCGGTGTCGAAGGAGAGGAAGAGCATCTGCAACGACAGAACGTTTATATTATTGTGTTTATTTTGATCTCTTTCCTCTTCCAGCACAAAATTACAGCAATAAATAAATAGAAAGTAACATTAAAATAATAGTAATACATTTGCTTCGTACTTTAATTTACTTAAAGGGGACCTATCATGCAAAATGCACTTTTGTACGTCTTCTCTACATGAATATGTGTCCCCGGTGTTCCAGGGAACTCACCAAGTGTCAGAAAACACAACCCTCTCTATTTTCCTCCATACCCAAATCTCTTAAAAAGGGGCTGCAACGGATCTGATACAGACTGATCCAGATTTGAACACTTCTATGACGTCACAGAAGTGGCGCTACGGCTATTGGGCCAACTCCACCAATCAGGAGGAGACAGCCACGGACATTGCCGTTGGAAAGCGCTGGAGACGCTGTAGTACATATGCCAGGCCTGTAGATGGTGCTGTTCTCACAGAATCAGCCCATGATGCAAAGACAGTGTTAAATTGAGCGAAATGAGGAATGGCTAAAATGCATGATCTGTTTGGTATTTTGAAAAAAAAAAAGTATAAATATGCCTTATATAGGTATGGTCCTACACTATATTATATTATTCAGATATAGCATGATAGGTCCACTTTAAATGTCTGCTACTTTATATTTATTTTACATTTATTCGACAACACAATTAATTTTGCACGCTTGTATTATTATTACAAAAAATATATCAAGTATGATGAGATATTATTACCCAGCAGTATGTAAAGTTATATGTGAAAAATGACCTGTGTATATATATATAAAAAATATTATTTATACATAATACTCCTTTAATTTCCAAATTAATGATCTGTTTGGTGTTTCGAGTCAAACACTTCAGAGACAGTTTCTGTATATTGTTTTAAAAGAGGACAATAGGGGACCTTTAAATAAACATTTTTAATGCAGGACATTAACCATATTTTGGGGTTTTATTAAACTGTAGTATTATGACTTTTACGTTAATTTATCTAATTATTTCTTCCTCCTCTTATTCATAGTTTTAAAGCCAAGAATCACAAACACTCACAATCCACTTCTTCATCTTCTCCCAGAAGACCTTGAACTCCTGGAACTCCAGCTGCCCGGTGTTATCCACCTGATCTCTGTCAAGGAAACACTTTGTGCTCATAACCATCCATCAGTTCAACATTTAAAACACTCCTTTCTAACTACTGGAAACAAGTCAAGTCTGTTATGGAAAATATACTTAAAGTGATCATTCCATTTAACTTTGAGACACGTGGAACTGAGACCAACAAATACACGTTCAATATCTTATTTATAGCAAGTCAAAAAGCACGGATTAGGAAATGGTTGACGACAGATGCACCTCAGGTTGAGGACTGTTTGATGTTAGTATATTTATGTAATGAAGAAACTGAGATCTATTGTGAGACTTGAACATGACAAGATTAAAGGTCATCTACTATGCATAATCCACTTCTTCATGTCTCTTCTACATCAACATGTGTCCCCTCTTCTCCATGTCTCTTCTACATCAACATGTGTCCCCTCTTCTACATCAACATGTGTCCCCTCTTCTTCACGTCTCTTCTTCATCAACATGTGTCCCCTCTTCTTCATGTCTCTTCTACATCAACATGTGTCCCCTCTTCTTTACGTCTCTTCTTCATCAACATGTGTCCCCTCTTCTTCATGTCTCTTCTACATCAACATGTCTCCCCTCTTCTTCATGTCTCTTCTACATCAACATGTGTCCCCTCTTCTTTACGTCTCTTCTTCATCAACATGTGTCCCCTCTTCTTCATGTCTCTTCTACATCAACATGTCTCCCCTCTTCTTCATGTCTCTTCTACATCAACATGTGTCCCCTCTTCTTCATGTCTCTTCTACATCAGCATGTGTCCCCTCTTCTTCATGTCTCTTCTACATCAACATGTGTCCCCTCTTCTTCATGTCTCTTCTACATCAACATGTGTCCCCTCTTCTCCATGTCTCTTCTACATCAGCATGTGTCCCCTCTTCTTCATGTCTCTTCTACATCAACATGTGTCCCCTCTTCTGCATGTCTCTTCTACATCAACATGTGTCCCCTCTTCTCCATGTCTCTTCTACATCAACATGTGTCCCCTCTTCTTCATGTCTCCTCTACATCAACATGTGTCCCCTCTTCTTCATGTCTCTTCTACATCAACATGTGTCCCCTCTTCTTCATGTCTCTTCTACATCAACATGTGTCCCCTCTTCTTCATGTATCTTCTACATCAACATGTGTCCCCTCTTCTCCATGTCTCTTCTACATCAACATGTGTCCCCTCTTCTCCATGTCTCTTCTACATCAACATGTGTCCCCTCTTCTCCATGTCTCTTCTACATCAACATGTGTCTCCTATTCTTCATGTCTCTTATACATCAACATGTGTCCCTTCTTCTTCATGTCTCTTCTACATCAACATGTGTCCCCTCTTCTTCATGTCTCTTCTACATCAACATGTGTCTCCTATTCTTCATGTCTCTTCTACATCAACATGTGTCCCCTCTTCTCCATGTCTCTTCTACATCAACATGTGTCTCCTATTCTTCATGTCTCTTCTACATCAACATGTGTCCCCTCTTCTTCATGTCTCTTCTACATCAACATGTGTCCCCTCTTCTTCATGTCTCTTTTACATCAACATGTGTCCCCTCTTCTTCATGTCTCTTCTACATCAACATGTGTCCCCTCTTCTTCATGTCTCTTCTACATCAACATGTGTCCCCTCTTCTCCATGTCTCTTCTACATCAACATGTGTCTCCTATTCTTCATGTCTCTTCTACATCAACATGTGTCCCCTCTTCTTCATGTCTCTTCTACATCAACATGTGTCCCCTCTTCTTCATGTCTCTTTTACATCAACATGTGTCCCCTCTTCTTCATGTCTCTTCTACATCAACATGTGTCCCCTCTTCTCCATGTCTCTTCTACATCAACATGTGTCTCCTATTCTTCATGTCTCTTCTACATCAACATGTGTCCCCTCTTCTTCATGTCTCTTCTACATCAACATGTGTCCCCTCTTCTTCATGTCTCTTTTACATCAACATGTGTCCCCTCTTCTTCATGTCTCTTCCACATCAACATGTGTCCCCTCTGTGGAAAGAGACTCTGAAAGTTTCAGGAACAAAGATTCTCTCTCTTTTTGATCCATTTCTATAAAAACCTGTCTGAAAATGAGCTGATCAGATTTTGGCCACTTTATGATGTCATAACGATGTGTTGTCTTGTGTAACCATTAGCCAATCAGCAACCAAGGTAACCCCCCCCCCCCCCCACCTTATCACCTGAATCTCCTCCTAGAGCACCATTGAGTTCTTTGTAACCAAATGTCTCTCAGAGGGGCGTGGGGAGGGGCTCCTTATTTTCATCTAAAGTAACAGACAGAGAATCAGCACTTTGGAAACAGGGCTGAAACAGAGGGGATTATGGGTAATGCTGCAATGATCTGTTTGGTGTTTCAGCCAATCAGAGACAGGCTCTGTATATATCTGAGACCTGGGATATATTGATGAAAAACAGGATAATAGGGGACCTTTAAGAGTTGTTGGGCTTCATTGGTTGAAGACATATCTAAGCACTTTGAGCACGTGAAAAAGCGCTCTAACAAAAAATGGAATTAATTATTATTATTATATCTACGGTTAGATCGGACTTTACCTAAATAATTATTAGCTAATGTTTTCACTACTCCCACCACCCCAAAGATTTATATATTTTACTTGGACATTACCTGATTATCTTAAGGAATGTGTTTTTTTTCTATTATTATTATTTTTGTATTCCCTTTCTTCAAGTGTATTTGTTTATTATCCCTGACAAATATTACGCTATTGTTGAATTGTCTTTAATTGACAGATTATTATTATTTGAACAACTATTTTAATCCTTTGTAAACAGAACAAGTGGAAAGCATGTCATGCTGTTCATGACCTGGGTTCCTAATAAACGACTCCTTTCTTTCTCTTTCTAATCTCCAACATCACAAACACATGATTTGACAGGATGAGTGTAGTCTGACGTTAAAGTTAAAGTGGTGTAAGGATACGTCCATCAGGTTGATGATGCTGTGGCAGGTGCTGAGACTCAGGCCGTCAAACTTGATCTCTTTTCCTGAAAACACAATCCATTCAAACCGTTAATGATACAACATGCAATCAAATGCTAAGAGAATGCGGTACATACATATATATACAGTATATATACAGTATACACAAATAGTTTGACATCCCTTTCATGAAGCCACATTATCTGACTCAACACTCAAACCAGAAAGAGAGACGAATGATGAGATAATTAACAAAAAGCTCCAAATATATTTTTGTGTTCACTTACTTCTGCTGAGAACGCCGTCGAGCATCTCCTTGAGCTCTCTGACGGAGATCGCCTCGTCCTGGGGGGGAAATACAACTTTAAAGTCATACAGAAACTCATAGTCATCTACAAATACATCGATAAACCCTATATATAATATAATATAATAATAAAGCAGAGGTCAAATGTCACTGTGTGCTGTGTGTGTGACGATTAAAGAGGGTTGCATTCTCCAATTATATAATACTGTATTAGTTGTACTTCACAGTTCACAGTATAAGACCCCTATCCTATCCCTAACAGTGTTATCCTTATTCTCCTTCTCTATGTTGAAACTGTTTTCTAAACTTTTTGGTTTCATAAGATCATTAGAAACTAAAGGCGCCACTAATAAAGTTTTGTAGAATATCTTTTCAATAAGCTGATGTGTAAACAATCCCGCTGCTCTTTAACACAATCACTTCCCAATTAAGGATCTATGAATTAGAATCAGAGGATGAAACCTTCACACGTGCACACATTACAGGACACAGTGACATTAGACTTCTGCGCTGAACCCATCCTAGTGCTGGGTATGGACCTCTCCAAATAATACTCCACACTCCATATTTAAAGTCTGTTTGGGGACTTGAACCGGCGACCCTACGATTCCCAGCAGACATGGCAAAAGTACACATATCAAGTAGAAGTACAGATACTCGTGTTTAAAAATACTCTGGTGAGAGCAGAAGAACTGACTAAACTTCTTTACTCAAGTCAAAGTAAAGAGGGCTTTGAAATGTACTTCAGTAAAAAGTACCCATAACTAGCAGCTGTTTTAAAGAGTACCTGACCTCCCTTTATATTAATAGAACAATAATGTCATTGTTAGCTAATGAATGTTTCCATGGTGACAACGTTTTCATTGGTCCCTCTTCTTTAGAGAAGACCAGGAAATGATGGATACACGGATCGTGTTCAAATCAATAGGCACGCAATGACTCTAAATAATAATGATCACGCCACCAAACACACATTCAGACTAAAGGAACCAGCCTGTTTGGAAAATGAGAGAAGTAGAAAGTACAGGTATTTGAGTTCAACATGTAAGAAGTAGAAAGTACAGGTATTTGTGTTCAACATGTAAGAAGTAGAAAGTACAGGTATTTGAGTTCAACATGTAAGAAGTAGAAAGTACAGGTATTTGTGTTCAACATGTAAGAAGTAGAAAGTACAGGTATTTGAGTTCAACATGTAAGAAGTAGAAAGTACAGGTATTTGAGTTCAACATGTAAGAAGTAGAAAGTACAGGTATTTGAGTTCAACATGTAAGAAGTAGAAAGTACAGGTATTTGAGTTCAACATGTAAGAAATAGAAAGTAAAGGTATTTTTGTTCAAAATTTGAGAATTAGAAAGTACAGGTATTTGTGTTCAACATGTAAGAAGTAGAAAGTACAGGTATTTGTGTTCAACATGTAAGAAGTAGAAAGTACAGGTATTTGAGTTCAAAATGTAAGAAGTAGAAAGTACAGGTATTTGAGTTCAACATGTAAGAAGTAGAAAGTACAGGTATTTGAGTTCAAAATGTAAGAAGTAGAAAGTACAGGTATTTGTGTTCAACATGTAAGAAGTAGAAAGTACAGGTATTTGTGTTCAAAATGTAAGAAGTAGAAAGTACAGGTATTTGTGTTCAACATGTAAGAAGTAGAAAGTACAGGTATTTGAGTTCAACATGTAAGAAGTAGAAAGTACAGGTATTTGTGTTCAACATGTAAGAAGTAGAAAGTACAGGTATTTGAGTTCAACATGTAAGAAGTAGAAAGTACAGGTATTTGAGTTCAACATGTAAGAAGTAGAAAGTACAGGTATTTGAGTTCAACATGTAAGAAGTAGAAAGTACAGGTATTTGAGTTCAACATGTAAGAAATAGAAAGTAAAGGTATTTTTGTTCAAAATTTGAGAATTAGAAAGTACAGGTATTTGTGTTCAACATGTAAGAAGTAGAAAGTACAGGTATTTGTGTTCAACATGTAAGAAGTAGAAAGTACAGGTATTTGAGTTCAACATGTAAGAAATAGAAAGTACAGGTATTTGAGTTCAACATGTAAGAAATAGAAAGTACAGGTATTTGTGTTCAACATGTGAGAAGTAGAAAGTAAAGGTATTTGTGTTCAACATGTAAGAAATAGAAAGTACAGGTATTTGTGTTCAACATGTAAGAAATAGAAAGTACAAGTATTTGTGTTCAACATGTGAGAAGTAGAAAGTACAGGTATTTGTGTTCAACATGTAAGAAGTAGAAAGTACAGGTATTTGTGTTCAAAATGTAAGAAATAGAAAGTACAGTTATTTGTGTTCAACATGTGAGAAGTAGAAAGTACAGGTATTTGTGTTCAACATGTAAGAAGTAGAAAGTACAGGTATTTGTGTTCAAAATGTAAGAAATAGAAAGTACAGGTATTTGTGTTCAACATGTGAGAAGTAGAAAGTACAGGTATTTGTGTTCAACATGTAAGAAGTAGAAAGTACAGGTATTTGTGTTCAACATGTAAGAAATAGAAAGTACAGGTATTTGTGTTCAACATGTGAGAAGTAGAAAGTACAGGTATTTGTGTTCAACATGTAAGAAGTAGAAAGTACAGGTATTTGTGTTCAAAATGTAAGAAATAGAAAGTACAGGTATTTGTGTTCAACATGTAAGAAGTAGAAAGTACAGGTATTTATGTTCAACATGTAAGAAGTAGAAAGTACAGGTATTTGGGTTCAACATGTGAGAAGTAGAAAGTACAGGTATTTGTGTTCAACATGTAAGAAGTAGAAAGTACAGGTATTTGTGTTAGAAATGTAAGAAGTAGAAAGTACAGGTATTTGTGTTAGAAATGTAAGAAGTAGAAAGTACAAGTATTTGTGTTCAACATGTAAGAAGTAGAAAGTACAGGTATTTGTGTTCAACATGTAAGAAGTAGAAAGTACAGGTATTTGTGTTCAACATGTAAAAAGTAGAAAGTACAGGTATTTGAGTTCAACATGTAAGAAGTAGAAAGTACAGGTATTTGAGTTCAACATGTAAGAAGTAGAAAGTACAGGTATTTGGGTTCGACATGTAAGAAGTAGAAAGTACAGGTATTTGTGTTCAACATGTAAAAAGTAGAAAGTACAGGTATTTGTGTTAGAAATGTAAGAAGTAGAAAGTACAAGTATTTGTGTTCAACATGTAAGAAGTAGAAAGTACAGGTATTTGTGTTCAACATGTAAAAAGTAGAAAGTACAGGTATTTGAGTTCAACATGTAAGAAGTAGAAAGTACAGGTATTTGGGTTTAACATGTAAGAAGTAGAAAGTACAAGTATTTGTGTTCAACATGTAAGAAGTAGAAAGTACAAGTATTTGTGTTCAACATGTAAGAAGTAGAAAGTACAGGTATTTTTTTATATTTAAGAAGTCAAAGTAAAAAGTCTGAAAAATAAGTAGTGGAGTAAAGTACTGATACCAGAAACATGTACTTAAGTACAGTAACAAAGTATTTGTAAGGATCTCTGATGGGTTGGGGAATATATATAAAAACGTGTCTAACGCTCGTGTTTCCTCACATCTCCAGCCAGCGCTTCGAACAGTCGTCTCAGGCCTTTCTCCTCGTCCGTCTCCTCGTCAGGTTCAGAGGGCATGGGCGGCTGGAGAGAACAACAACGACAACACGGCATCAGAACAACAACACAGGATGATGAGGTAATAGATCATGTTTCATATTGAATCCTGGGTGAAACACTCACATCTGGCAGGTCAGCATCGACAGTGCTCCCCATCTCCCTGCAGGACAGAAACAGAAGATGAGATGGACATTCAGTTTTAAGGGATTGCAGAAAAGATTGTTTGTCATTTTTAACAAACCACTGGGTGAAGAAACTCATATCTGTCATTGAACAAAACCCTGAAGCTTCTGTGGGAACTTGTAAAATGCTTTAAACCCACATAGATTATTTAATTAGATAAGATAAAACAGATCTTTATTAATCCCGTGGGGAAATTCAGGAGTTTAAGCAGCAACAGGGTGAGAGTGAAAATAGGGGCTCTATTAAATACAAATGAAAATCTAATAAATATTAAGCATAAGAAATAAAATGTGGACAAAAGTATCCTTAATGAAGTTATGATCTTAGTGTTTCCCACCCGTTTTTACACATTAGTGCAGAAATGTCACGTATCGTACATATTATATCTTTTAGGGGTCATTCTTTAAAATTCTCCTTGTATTTTTACCAAAATGTTACATAAAATATATTTAAAGGTCCATTATTTTAAATACTCTTTGCGTTTTAACACATAATAATGTAGTTGTAACATATTATATCTTTAAGGGCAATTATCTTGTATTCTCTTTGCATTTTTACACATATTTGTGCGGAAATGTTCAATATTATATCTTTACGGTGTTATTAATTAGAATTATCGTTACGTTTTTACAGATAATTGTGTCAAGATGTTGCATAAAATGTCTTAAAGGGTCAATTATCTTAAATGCTCTGTGATATTACACATTATAGTATGGTATGTTTCATATACATCAAGTCAAATTCCTCGTACGTGTCAACCTACCTGGTGATAAACCTGTTTCTGATTCCGATAACTTGAACTCTTTTTTGCATTTTACACATTGTAAAGTAAACAGCATTGAGTCCTTTACTGATGCAACACTCACAGCGTCCCGGCCTTCTTCTCTGAGAAGATCCTGATGATGAAGTCGGCCTCGTGGTGCGGCTGGAAGGTTGTAGGAACCAGCAGATATTTCCCCGGAGGCAGAGTGAAGCGCTCGGAGATCTCCCGCATGTTGACGTAGGTCTTGCTGCGAACCTTGGAGGGGTGGTAGCGGAAGAAGTCTTTCCCCGCCTGGTCCTGGTCGTCTGGAGCCTGAACGCAGAGAGAGAAGAGTCAATATCTGCTTTAAACTGCACTGAATGAGCTGGGTGAAACTTACGTTCAGATATTAGTACACAAATGTGAGGGAATAATTCTGTCTTTACGCCGAGATATTTAACCTTTTCTGTGTGTTGACATTTACGACCAACCCTGGCTCTGTTATCTCTCTTAAGGAACGGGAGGCTCCAGCTATCTTGATAAACCAGTTCAACTCTCGGTCACGAGATGGTTTACGGCTGTGGGAACGCTGGCTTCAAGGCCATTAGGGGTCAGACGCAAGTGATTCAGGGTGCCCAGCTGTTTAGTCTATCTCCCCAAATATGTTGTTTACTCTCTCTGAACTAGTTAAAAGGTCTATCGAGAGAGACGCGCGGCAGATTTGACATGGCAACCCACCAGGGCAGTCAGAATCTCTGGCTGTGTGACTTGTGATGTGAATTTCTCAGGACGATACTTGTAAATAAATATCAGTGTTTGACATCAAAGCTCCAACTCTCCTTGTGTCTCTCTGAGTCCTGACTCTCCATTATTGCAGAAGTTTCCCTTACAGAAATATCATTAGTATTTGCATTCATGGGACACTTAACTCAAACTGTGATGTTTACGAGTAAGTTAAGTTGTTGAAAGACACATTTTAGGCTACAGGTGAATTATATTTGTGCTAATTTAGGTTATGTCTATCCATCTATCTATCTATCTATCTATCCATCCATCCATCCATCCATCCATCCATCCATCCATCCATCCATCCATCCATCCATCCATCTATCTATCTATCTATCTATCCATCTATCTATCTATCTATCCATCCATCCATCCATCCATCCATCCATCTATCCATCTGTCCATCTGTCCATCTATCTATCTATCCATCCATACATCTATCCATCCATCTATCCATCTGTCCATCTGTCCATCTATCTATCTATCCATACATCCATCCATCCATCCATCTATCCATCTGTCCATCTGTCCATCTATCTATCTATCCATACATCCATCGGTCTATCTATCTGTCCATCTGTCCATCTGTCCATCTGTCCATCTGTCCATCTGTCCATCTATCCATCCATCCATCCATCCATCCATCCATCCATCCATCCATCTATCTATCTATCCATACATCCATCTGTCTATCCATCCATCCATCTATCCATCTATCCATCTATCCATCCATCCATCTATCCATCTATCCATCTATCCATCTATCCATCTATCCATCTATCCATCCATCCGTCTATCCATCCATCCATCTGTCCATCTGTCCATCTATCCATCCTCTGACCTCATACACAGCGAATCCGATGGTCTCCAGGTCCATGCCCTCCTTCCTCAGCTTCCTCCTGTTCTTCTGCATCAGAGCGATCACCACGCTGCAGACATCATCGTCATCGTCAGCGTCTTCCAGCTCCAGCTGGAACTGCGGGTTGGTCCAAAACGTGTCTGAGGGATGAGGATGAAGAGCTTTAGATAAGTGGTTCACAACTTTATTTCTTAAAGGAGCAACTTTTCTGTCATTAAACCCTAAACTATAAGTGATATTTTAAGGGTTTTTCACAATAACATGCAGAACAACCAATAAACTGTACAATCAACCCAAATAGCGAATGCAATAACAGAAATTTTAACAATATGGTTAATTTTCTATAAAATGGTCTCATATATTTCAGTACATCCAGAGCTGATTTCTCCCAAACCAATATAATAACTTTTGTTATATTTTAAAATGATGTGTTAGTATTACCTATGTTTGTTCTAAATACTATTTGGCATTACCTATGTTAAGTGATAATAAACAAAAAGTAAAGTTTATCTTAAAAATAGGCGATTTAAATACATTTCGAGTAAAAAAATTGTGTAAAAACAGCATTAGAGATTAGTTTTGCTCTTACATTATTTGACAAATAGGCTCTGAAGTTTGTGTTCAGGTCTTCATGTTGAGATATTAACAATAATGTTATATTTTGAATAGTAGGACACATTTAAAACAAACACATTTTTTTCAAAGGAATTAAGGAAATCCTCACATATTGTTTCCTCACATATATTGTTTCAAAGATTTCTTACATATCTTCAAATCATGTCGGCTTCATGACCCCGCCCATGAAACCATTATTTATTTTAATTTTATTTAATTATCATACATTTTACCTCCTTGCGTCTATCTGATCAAATGTTATATTTTGCTGCATGTACCTTTTAAAGTTCTTAACAAATAATCTGAGGGGGATTTCTTGTTTTTAACTTGTGATGTGTCATTTTGTAAAGCACTTTGAGCTGCATGTGTTGTATGAAAGGTGCTACATAAATAAAGCTTTATTATTATTATTATTATTATTATTATTATTACATTTGGGCGACCCCAGGATGGGAACCAGCGATTTGGAGGGTAATTTAGGACTTAAACACCAATCAGTTAACGCCAAAAGCTTGTATACTAATCGTCTAAGCGTCCTCCCATAAATCCCTCCTGTTGAAACTTCTCTAAAGTGTCCTGTGGGGTCCTTCCTCACCGATGAAGTTCCTGCAGCCCCCCGCGGTGGAGCCTCTGATCCAGTTCCCCTCCAGCATGTTGACCTCCCAGTGACGCTTGGTGTTGTCCGTCAGAGAGTCGGGGGTCATGTTGCAGATCTCCGCCTTATCGTAGTTCTTCTTGAAGTCTTCAAACTCCATCCTGGAAGAAAATCAATATCAACGTCATGTACAGGGAATTTAAGATGGACAGAAGTGGGAAGTAGTGAAGTACAAATACTTTGTTACTGTACTTAAGTACATGTTTCTGGTATCAGTACCTTACTCCACCACTTATTTTTCTGATGACTTTTTACTTTGACTTCTTACATGTTGAACCCAAATACCTGAACTTTCTACTTCTTACATGTTGAACACAAATACCTGAACTTTCTACTTCTTACATGTTGAACCCAAATACCTGAACTTTCTACTTCTTACATGTTGAACACAAATACCTGAACTTTCTACTTCTTACATGTTGAACACAAATACCTGTACTTTCTACTTCTTACATGTTGAACTCAAATACCTGTACTTTCTACTTCTTACACTTTGAACTCAAATACCTGTACTTTCTACTTCTTACATGTTGAACACAAATACCTGTACTTTCTACTTCTCACATGTTGAACTCAAATACCTGTACTTTCTACTTCTTACATGTTGAACACAAATACCTGTACTTTCTACTTCTTACATTTTGAACACAAATACCTGTACTTTCTACTTCTTACATTTTGAACACAAATACCTGTACTTTCTACTTCTTACATGTTGAACACAAATACCTGTACTTTCTACTTCTTACATTTTGAACTCAAATACCTGTACTTTCTACTTCTTACATTTTGAACTCAAATACCTGTACTTTCTACTTCTTACACTTTGAACTCAAATACCTGTACTTTCTACTTCTTACATTTTGAACACAAATACCTGTACTTTCTACTTCTTACATGTTGAACACAAATAC
The DNA here is from genome assembly GCF_949606895.1 of Notothenia rossii. NCBI lineage: Eukaryota > Metazoa > Chordata > Actinopteri > Perciformes > Nototheniidae > Notothenia > Notothenia rossii. The sequence continues at coordinate 6,871,150 of NC_136912.1, read as the reverse complement.
CTGTACTTTCTACTTCTTACATTTTGAACTCAAATACCTGTACTTTCTACTTCTTACACTTTGAACTCAAATACCTGTACTTTCTACTTCTTACATTTTGAACACAAATACCTGTACTTTCTACTTCTTACATTTTGAACACAAATACCTGTACTTTCTACTTCTTACATGTTGAACACAAATACCTGTACTTTCTACTTCTTACATTTTGAACTCAAATACCTGTACTTTCTACTTCTTACATTTTGAACTCAAATACCTGTACTTTCTACTTCTTACACTTTGAACTCAAATACCTGTACTTTCTACTTCTTACATTTTGAACACAAATACCTGTACTTTCTACTTCTTACATGTTGAACACAAATACCTGTACTTTCTACTTCTTACATTTTGAACTCAAATACCTGTACTTTCTACTTCTTACATGTTGAACACAAATACCTGTACTTTCTACTTCTTACATTTTGAACACAAATACCTGTACTTTCTACTTCTTACATTTTGAACTCAAATACCTGTACTTTCTACTTCTTACATGTTGAACACAAATACCTGTACTTTCTACTTCTTACATGTTGAACCCAAATACCTGTACTTTCTACTTCTTACATGTTGAACCCAAATACCTGTACTTTCTACTTCTTACATGTTGAACTCAAATACCTGTACTTTCTACTTCTTACATGTTGAACACAAATACCTGTACTTTCTACTTCTCTCATTTTCCAAACAGGCTGGTTCCTTTAGTTTGAATGTGTGTTTGGTGGCGTGATCATTATTATTTAGAGTCATTGCGTGCCTATTGATTTGAACACGATCCGTGTATCCATCATTTCCTGGTCTTCTCTAAAGAAGAGGGACCAATGAAAACGTTGTCATGTTGCCGTTGGTCACCATGGAAACATTCATTGGCTAACAATGACATTATTGTTCTATTAATATAAAGGGAGGTCAGGTACTCTTTAAAACAGCTGCTAGTTATGGGTACTTTTTACTGAAGTACATTTCAAAGCCTCTTTACTTTGACTTGAGTAAAGAAGTTTAGTCAGTACTTCTACTTTCACCAGAGTATTTTTAAACAGGAGTATCTGTCCTTCTACTTGAGTAAAGAATGTGTGTACTTTTGCCCTCTCTGCTTGCACATCTCAAAACATTATCTTGCACCTTTTTATCTGTTTTATTTGTTCTATGTCCTATATATTCATGTTGCTCTGTTGGAGGAGCCTGTGACTTCAGTTGTTCATTGCCATATCTACTGTAGCTAATGTGCACATGACAATGAAGCCTGGAAAATTGAATTACAGGGAATCTAAGATGGACCGTTTATCTGATCCTTTTCAAAGTGATTATTCTGTCCACTACATCCCTGCATACATATAACACTCTTAATGAGCAGCCCCTAATGCTCTGACTAAGTGTTAAATACTTAAATTGATAGTTTCTCTTATAGTTCGGATCACATTCATCTCGTGGACTCACCAGAATTCACCGTTATCTGAATTCTGCAGGAGGCGATTTTTGTCCGCTGCGCTCACACAGCTCCACTCTCTGGAGCTGAAACACGAGAGAGAACAACCTGTTAATGTTTACAAGCAGGAATATTCAGTAAAGTTAGTAAAACAGGGACACAAAAAGGCAAACAGAGAGATAAACAACCACAGAATACATGGTTTTTGTGTGTCTGGATGACTTTATTGTTTGTTAACATTGTATATGTTTCTATTTCTGTATCATGTAACGCGCTTTGTCTGTGCTCCCTTCCTTACATATAAGGGGATTTTTGCATCTCTGGGTCCAGTTTCTCATAATCCATCCATATGTATACCCTTATTTTTTCACATACTGTTTGTTGTATATTATTACAGTTATGATAATGCTTACCTGTCACTCCAGGGGCCGTTCCACTCGACCTGACCCCAGGGGTTTCTGACCCGGATCAGCTGGACCTTCTGACCTCTGACAGCCACCTGAAACCAGACGAAAAATGGTGAAGGATTTCCCTCATACTGCAACTGTCTCCCATATATACCAAATCACCTAGTGCCCAAATCTGCCTTCAATATAAAAACACAATAAACTACTTCAATTAACTTAAAGGACTCCTATTATACTATTTTTCTGACCAAACAGATCACCCATTCTGAAAATAATTCTAAATAGCAAGAGAGGAGAACTTATGTAGGAGAATTCTACAGAGAGTAATGAAACGCCATATTATGAAACCACATCAAAGATTATCTCTGAAACAGTATGGAGCTCAAAGGCTTTCTCTCTTGCCGGTTATACCACAAGGTGACTTCCTTTTTATTTCCTGCTTCTTCACACACATGCTCTCCAGTACAGGTTAGCTCTGAGTGTTAGCGATGCTAATGTAAACACAGACCATATTACGTCCAAAACAGTCGGCCATTGTTTCTGATAGCAACGTTTCTGATAGGTTGTGCGGGACGTTGCCAGGAGTTCAACCTAACGCCCGCTGACATTTTAGTAATGTCGTCATGACGGCGGCAAATCCGGATCAGCTGTTTTGTTCCCCCGTTTTTAAGAGATGTGGGTACGGAGGAAAAAAGAGAGGGTTTTGTTTTCTGACACTTTGTGAGTTCCCTGACACACCGGGGACACATATTTATGTATAAAAGTGCATTTTGCATAATATATGACCTTTAAATTACAACACTATAATAAAAAGTTACATTTACGATAAGCAGATACTGCAAGGAGATAAAGGTTTAACTATTAAATAATGAAAGCAGTCGTACCTCCTCCAGGCCGGTGATGGAGTAGGCGTGTCCCTTCACCAGGCCGGTGCTCGTCTTCGCCTCCGACTCTGCAGAGCTGGTGATCTGAACAAAGAGGAGGTTGAGTTAAGAGACATGCTGCAGAGATGCAACATCACTGAGGAGACGGGTTAAGGTTCTACAAAGAGAAGCAAAACAACAAAGAGAGACAAAAAACGACCACTGAGTTTCAAAACTACACAAAAAAGGACTAAATAAGTTTGCAAAGCTGCTAAAAATGATGTTAAACAACAACCGAGATGCAAAATGACTGAGAAGACAGAAGAAAACGTCTGCAAGGAGAAGCAAAATTGACTATAAGGATTAGAGATGTCCCGATCCGATCACGTGATCGGGGATCGGAGCCGATCACGTGATTTTCAAATGATCGGAATCGGGAGAAAAAAAATCGGGGATTGGGATTTTTTTTTTTTTTTTTTTTTTTTAAATGTTGTATTCAATGTTACAAAACAACAATGACCATGTTCAAGTCTTAAATTCATCCTGATGCCTTAGTTTTGGTTTCAAATTACACAACATCATGTATGTGTTGCTTCTTTGGGCCTTGTTTTCATAGACCTGGTTGCTTATTTCTCTCAAATCTGGCAACAGAGTGGGCAGGGCGCAGTGTCTAATTGTAGCAGTAAGCTAACGAGTACTGAAAGCTTTATTTTGTTTTGAGCCAATGCTGCACAACTGAACTGATCCAATGCTGCTGTGAAAGAAAGAAGCTATATCCATGTTGGATAGAATATTCAATTTAAATAAAAAAATAACCTTAAGGGACAACTTGAATGCTTTTTTTCTTTTTTTTCTCTTAATGCATTGCATAAAGATCGGAAAAAATCGGTATCGGCAAATTGTCAAAATCAAATGATCGGAATCGGATCGGGAGCAAAAAAAGGTGATCGGGACATCCCTAATAAGGATCTAAAACAACTAGAAAAACCTGTAGAACAACTGAAAACAGAAAGAAAACGTGTCCAAGAACATGCTAAATGACGACAGAGACACATAATACAAAATATTCAAACTATGATTATGAAAAACTACTATAAAAATGCGAATCAAAGAGACTAGAAGAACCTAAAGAGACCCAAATTACTGAGGTAACACATCTACAGCTACTACGAAGAAGTCAGAAAACATCTACAAGTAGTCGAAGAACTTCTACAAGGAAATGCAATTTAGCATCAGGCTGCAAAACAAAAAAGCCAAACACAACATGCACAACAACAAGGAGATGCAGTATGAAACAAAAAGGCAAAGAAAGAGACTAAGAGACACAAAAGGACTACAGAAAGGCATGAAACAAGTACAGAGTGTCTACAATAAGATGCAAATTGACCCAAAAAGTATGCAAAACAACAGAAAGAGACAAAAAACGGGACAAAGATGAAGATTTGTGGTCATTTTTTTGTTATTCTGTGTCTTAGTGGAGACTTTGAGAGGTGTGAATAACAATCATTTATAATTGAGAGTCCTTACATCGATGGAGCATCCCATCATGGATCCCCGGTCCATCGCCTTCTTCATGATGTGGAACAGGTTGTCGGGAGCTTTCTTGGTTTCGTAGGCTTCCCCGACGCCTCCAGTGAAATCCTCCATGGCTTCCATGGTGCTGCCGCCCTTCAGGGACTCGTAGCTGCCGTGAAGTCTGAATAAAACACAGAAATGATGAGCAGGGATTAAACAAAGTGATGAAGTTTAATAGCAGACTTTACTTGTATTCGAACAATTACAGTTTTTCAATGCAGTCTCATTTTGAGAGTACATTCATCAATTTGTGCATCGACGGAAAATGAGTTATATATTGGAATAAAAAGGTTTGTATTTAATCTAATTAAAACTGAATTTTAATGGTCCATCATTGAGGTAAGGTAAGATTAGTTTATTTATATAGCACATTTTCAACATTAACACTTAATAAGAAGACAACAGAAAGGAACACAGTAAATAAACATAATGGGATAACAGGTTCATAAAAACCATGCATAAAAGAGATACAGAATAGTTTCAAAACATAATTGTAAATATGGTAGATGCTAAAACAAGACTTCTGGGTAAGCAGCTGAAAAAAGTAATGTTTTTAGACTCGACTTAAAATAACTCAGCGTTGGTGAAGACTTCAGGGTTTCTGGAAGTTTGTTCCACTGTTGGGGGGCATAGAAACTAAAGGCAGCTTCTGCGTGTTTGGCACGTTAAAGCAGATACGGTAAAACGACAGGCAATATTATTTGGAGCTTGGAGGACACAAAGACGATGTCAGGTGTTTCATGATATTTGGTATTTACTTGGCGTAGGCTTTTTAAAGTCACAACATATAGAAATTGCAATAACAAAAAACAAAACAATCATTAATCAATAATATTATTCAAGTAATATAAAGGAATAATGAGAAAGGTTTCTGGTTTCTCCTTTATATAAAGAAGTGCAAACATTTTAAGTGTGTTCTTCCATCCACTTAACTTTAGATATTGGCATTATGTATGAAGTGCTTGCTCAACCAGATCAAATTATTAGCAGGGATTACGCAAAGTGATCAAATCGAATGGTAGACTTGAAGATTCAATTGTATTTGAATAATTACAACTTTGCTGAGCATGCTTTTTAGTCCTGTTAATAGTGTTTATTGACCGTTAATTAGCGATGTCCCGATCACCTTTTTTTGCTCCCGATCCAATTCCGATCATTTGATTTTGACAATTTGCCGATACCGATTTTTCCCGATCCGATCTTTATGCAATGCATTAAGAGAAAAAAAAGGAAAAAAGCATTCAAGTTGTCCCTTAAGGTTATTTTTTTATTTAAATTGGATATTCTATCCAGCATTGGATCAGTTCAGTTGTGCAGCATTGGATCAAAACAAAATAAAGCTTATCAGTACTCGTTAGCTTACTGCTACAATTAGACACTGCACCCTGCCCACTCTGTTGCCAGATTTGAGAGAAATAAGCAACCAGGTCTATGAAAACAAGCCCCAAAGAAGCAACACATACATGATGTTGTGTAATTTGAAACCAAAACTAAGGCCTCAGGATGGCTTTAAGACTTGAACATGGTCATTTTTGTTTTGTAACATTGAATACAAAATATAAAAAAAAGTATTTAAAAAAAAAAAAGAAAAAAAAAATCCCGATCCCCGATTTTTTTCTCCCGATTCCGATCTTTTGAAAATCACGTGATCGGCTCCGATCCCCGATCACGTGATCGGATCGGGACATCTCTACCGAAAATTGATTTAAAATTGTAATAATTATTTAAACTAATTAAAGCTGAAGTTTAATGGTCCATTCCTTGAGTAACACTATTGCTGTAAAAGTGCTTTAAAAACCAAAATAAGACGTTTTTTTTCATGTAAGACTTGATTGTTGTGGTTGATCAGAACTTTATATTATTGTCAGGTTAAAGCAGGTACGATAAAACTACAGACGTCTCTTTCAATATGATTGGGAGTTTGGAGGACACAAAGAGCATGTCAGGTGTTTCATGATATTTGGGAATGTATTTACTTGGCGTAGGCTTTCTCCAGCAAGGCGCTCCAGAACTCGTCGTTGGTGGCCGAGTGGAGCATGATGAGTTTGTTCCTGACTGCCGGCAGCCGGTCGTCCACCACCACGTCCAACCATTGGTTGTGATTCCAGAACTGAGAGAACAAAATACATGTATTTATTATGAAATTATTCACCCACTGCAGATAAAAAAATCTCACCAATTAAAAGTTCTCAAAAAAATTCCAGGTGTTTTTGAAACCAGGATCTAACAGTTATCAGAGCGAGTGAAGTAGAAGGAGCCGCAGAGTATGAATACATATATTTGTAATTCATAGACTGAAACTGTTTTCAACAAAACACAAATAACAGCGTACCTGGAAGTGAAAGATGCCGGCGTATCTGTTGTCAAAGTCCTGGTTGGGGGGCACGACTCGGGCCATGGCATCTTTTTTGAGGGTCAAGGACGCGATGGCTGCCAGGAGCCAGCAGTCACCTGTGGAGATCAAACAGGTGCCGTCATTTAGTATTATTGTTTATTGATGTCTGTTCATATATTTTATATATGTTGCATATGGGGCGAAGACTGCGAGCTAGTTCAGTCCGACAACTCGAGCACCAATCAGACATTAACACGTGACGCGCCTCGTCCCTCTTACAACCAACCAAACACATTCTCCTAAACATGCCGCTCTATTTAAGCTGCCAGGTCTTCCTGCCTCTGCCTCACTGCTGCTGCACTGCTGTGTTCACTTGCTATTGCTACGTTCATGTTCCTGCTGCTGTGTTTCATGTTGCTGCTGCTTGCCTGCCCCACCACCCCAGCTTCCACCCAGCTTCCGCCCCAGCTCCCGCCCCAGCTCCCGCCCCAGCTTCCGCCCCAGCTTCCACCCAGCTTCCGCCCCAACTTCCACCCAGCTTCCGCCCCAACTTCCACCCAGCTTCCGCCCCAGCTTCCGCCCCAGCTTCCACACCAGCTTCCACCCAGCTTCCACCCCAGCTTCCACCCAGCTTCCGCCCCAACTTCCACCCAGCTTCCGCCCCAACTTCCACCCAGCTTCCGCCCCAGCTTCCGCCCCAGCTTCCACACCAGCTTCCACCCCAGCTTCCACTCAGCTTCCACCCCAGCGTCCACCCCAGCTTCCGTCCAGCTTCCACCCAGCTTCCACCCCAGCTTCCACCCAGCGTCCACCCCAGCGTCCACCCCAGCTTCCGCCCAGCTTCCACCCAGCTCCCACCCAGCTCCCACCCAGCTTCCACCCAGCTTCCACCCAGCTTCCACCCAAGCTTCCGCCCAGCTTCCACCCAGCTTCCGCCCAGCTTCCACCCAGCTTCCACCCCAGCCTCCACCCAGCTTCCGCCCAGCTTCCACCCAGCTTCCACCCAGCTTCCACCCCAGCTTCCGCCCAGGTTCCACCCAGCTTCCACCCCAGCCTCCACCCAGCTTCCGCCCAGCTTCCGCCCAGCTTCCACCCAGCTTCCACCCAGCTTCCACCCAGCTTCCACCCAGCTTCCACCCCAGCTTCCACCCAGCTTCCACCCCAGCCTCCACCCAGCTTCCACCCAGCTTCCGCCCAGCTTCCACCCAGCTTCCACCCAGCTTCCACCCCAGCTTCCGCCCAGGTTCCACCCAGCTTCCACCCCAGCTTCCACCCCAGCTTCCACCCCAGCTTCCGACCCAGCTCCACCCCAGCTCCACCTGTAGGCTTTGGGGATAGTTATCTAATCATCACTCAATATACTTTGTAAGTCTGTGGAGTGATGAGGCCCGAGCCTAGACGCCAAACTCAAACTATATGTTGCTTCTAATAAACACATTAAGAAACACGTGAGTTTTCTGACTGAAATATATTTATGCAACTATATGATTCACACATCCCCATATGTGTTATATATCAATGGATATTAATGAGAGATGCAATTGATTAATTGTGTAGCTGCTAATTTTAATTCCTTTTTATACTGCCAGGTATCTTTATCTATAAAAGTACATGTAAAGTAAAAGTACTGTACTTGATAACGTTTAATTTTCATCACTGCTTGTTGCATGTTTAGAAGAGCCGGGGAATTTTATGAGATTTTAAAAGTTTCTTTACTTTCCTACGCTGTATTTGTTATGCCAATGACAATAAAGCCTTTAAATCTTTCCATCTTGAATCTTGAACTGTGTACTGATTCTCGCAGAAAGCACCCACCCAGCTGTCCTTGGCAGATGTCCGTCCTGTCTGCACCCCCCACGATGAACTTTGGGTCTTCACAGATCTCCTGCAGAAAGACGGGAGAATAACAGGTTGCTTTATTTAACAGTGAATCAACACATCTGACAGTTGAGAGGAGACACAGGTTCCTTTAGTGGGTGTGTTCACATTCCTGGCATAATAATCAGCGGCATATCCCAACCACTGAAAACACACACAGACACACAGACACACACACACAGACAAACACACACACACACACACACACACACACACACATGGAGAAACGCCCGAAAGATAAATGTGTCACTGTGACAAACGTGAGTGGCGAGTTTTCTAAAGTTTACTCAGTGAATGCTAACAGGTATTACGTGAGTTTAAATAATTATTAACTGTCATATTGTTGTGTAAAAGGACATAAGAGGCCATGCTAAAATAATGACACTGTTAATCTAAGATCTGTTGTGCCGTTACGGATACTATATACTAATTGTATTATATCTATTATTTGTATCTCTATTATTATGAGAGAGACAATCTGTGATATTTATTTAATTCGTTTTTGGAAGATTGTCAAGAATTGAATGTTTCATGTCTTTTTTTATATGGATCCTACGAAGAATAAGGCAATATAGGGAGGCTGTGGCTCAGTGGATAGTGTGCTGGACTTCAAATCAGGGGATAGAAAGTTCGAGTCCCACTGCAGTCAGCATGTCGTTGTGTCCCTGGGCAAGACACTTCACCCCACATTGCTCCTGTGGGGATTGTCCACAGTACTGAATGTATCTAAATTGCTTTGGATAAAAGCGTCTAACAAATGTCATGTAATCTAATGTAATATAATATAATAATAATAAAAGTCATATTCATACAAGTTATTTATAGAGCGCTTTTTAAGGTATTCAAAAACACTTGATAATCTTAGGTCCTATGTCATGGCCATTTCTACTGATCATAATTCCATTGTTGAGGTCTACTAGAATAGATTGATATTGTTCAATGTTCCAAACTCACATTGGTTTCTCATACAGCATCTCTGTATAGTATGTGTATTCACTCTCTGTCCTAAACGGCTTGTTGGAGCTCCTGCCCCCAACCCCCCCCCCCCCTCCCTGTGAGCCCAGTGGCCGTCTGCGAGACAGCGAGACACAGCGAAACCCAGCCCGAAACACACACACCCGCAGTCTGGCTGGGAGTTTGTGCGTGTGCCCAGGCTGAGCTCCGCGGTGTCTCGGTGTCTCGCCGACCCCACACCAGTGAGCCAGCTCACAGTGTCCCGCTCCTCGCAGCAGCGAGCCTCGCAACGTCCCGCCGAGTGTGTGTGTGTGAGGAAGTCCACGGATTGGTCCAAATGTAACGGCTCCGCGGACGTAATGTAACGGCCCCGCAGATTGGTCAATTTGGACCAATCTGTCACTATACCCGAAATACGTCACTATACCCAAGAAGTAAACAATGGAAAAAGAGAAATGTCCAACGAGGCGTTCTGGGGCAGCACAGACAGGTCTTCTCTGTGTTAGAGTTTTACTCGCTACAGGGTGTACTTTGAGGGTTTGTGACTCTGCAGACCGTTTACATGCAGAAAAAGCTACATAACACACAAGGGGACGGGTAATAACAAGAAAAGCATGAAATGGGCCCTTTAATAAACAAAACAACTTCAATTAGATATTTAAACAAAAGTGAAGTAAGATAAGGTGAAGTAAGATAAGTGTCACTGTGAGTGTCACTGCAGATAGCGCTGAGGTGTGTGGGGATAAAGTCTGACTCTCAGAATGAGGAAACTGCACTCTGCTCTATTTACTCTGATTTACTGGCAGAACTGGTTTTGCAGCTACGCGTTGATAAAAACTTAATTTCTCTCTTTGTAGATAAAAAAACGTCAGATACCTTTTCACTTTATTCATCCGACAATACTATCCCAGCAATTAAAAACTCTGCGATATAATACCAACACTCATTAATTAAACTGCCATTGAAGTTTCATTTTTTTCAGGTGCTTGAACAGTTTTATTCCACATATTTATGACTGTGTAAACCTATTAGTTACAATATTAGACCCATTAACAGCATATTACAGACTCTCCGCCTTTTAAAGCTGTCAATACTTGTTTAGCCAACTCCCAAAGAAGCTCTATTCATTCAGGTAATTCCAGTTGTATCCCATGTGTATGACTGTCGTATGCCTATTAGAATAGTAAATATGACAAGTTGTACATATTAAACCCATCATAAAAGATGACATCAAACACATCTTTGACAACATTTCATTCATTCAACACTCAAAAAACCAGATTCAAGACACATTTGTTGACTTTCTCAGATGTCTCCTTGCTATTTCGACCCGGAGCATCACTCCTCAATCTTAAAATCTACAAATATCAAGTCATACTTCATACCTTTGGTCTCTTCCATTCGATGTTGACAGGCACGCTCTGGCTGTAGTAGAGCGAGGAGTCTTCAGCGGGGAAGTCTTGGTCCTCAAACAGGACTCCCTTCAGCAGACACTCGTGCCTCAGCTCCTCAAAAGTCTTTCCGTCAGACTGTGTGTCCACGGGCTTTTTGGGGTCGGAGCCCCGGCCCGAAAGTCTGGTCTGGAGAGACATCGTCCTCTTCCAGAAAAAGCCAGAAAAAGGTATGACACAGAAGACGTTAGACGGTGTTTGATGGAGTGATTCTCCTGCTGTGTGTTCGGTTTGAAGGAGTGATTCTCCTGCTGTGTGAGTGTGTGTTTGTGTGATGCAGCCTGTCAGGTGGGTAGGGCTGACAGGTACACACACCCTCCGTTGAGAAACAGGTTTGTCCTCCTGTGAGCCTCGCCCGCTCGGTCGCCGTCTCTTATCTCTGCCTCTCTTTGGGCTCGGCCGGCGAGAAAAAATTTAAGAATTCATTCCTGAGGATTCGCCAACCCACAGTAAATAGCTCACGAAAGTGTGTACCCTCTCAAACTGCTGGGTGGCTATATCTCAAGTCTGTAGGGACTAGGTTTGGGAACCATAGGTCACTGGTTCAAGTCCCAGAACAGATGGTGGGGCCAAATTTCCCCTTGAGCATCAGACCCCAACAGTTCTCCCTGAGCGCTGCTTCCAGATGAGTTCCATATCATTCAGGAGAATTCTCAAGTACATTTCAAAAGGTTGCTAAACAATGTATTATTTACAATTATTTTTCTTTTCTTTTCTTAGGATGGTTAAAATTGGATGACCATTTTGGTTTTCATTTCATATAGTATTGTAAATTGCATGAAATTATGAGCCGTTTTGTTTTATGTATGTTTATGTATGTGAGAGGACCCCAGGAAGAATAGCCAAAGCTCATGCTAGTGCTAATGGGGATCCTGATAAAGAATAACATTAAGTTAAATGTCTTGATTTCACTGTGTTTGTGTGTTGTGAACATGTAAATCCTCCTTTCTTCTTTTATTTAGTTTTGTATGTCAAAGTCAGTTTTTTTTGTAGTCGTCTCTTGCCTCTTTGTAGTTTATTTTTGTTTGTTTTTTTATTTGTTTTTTCTGGTACTTTTTCTGGTTTTTGTACACATTATGTCGCTCCCTTTTGTCTAATTTTTTCGGGGTGTGTCCCCAACTCCTCAGCTGCACCCTGTGTCCTCCCACATCCGACTCAACTACTACGACGACATTCCTGCTGCACACTCACTGGATTCTTCACATTACTCCACATGAAAGCATTGACAAAATTAAATCCTGCAGAACGAGACGACCATTCAGAAGGGTTTGCTTGTGCTTTACTGTTAATATCTGATACAAGCATACACCAAATTGGGTTTTACAGTACCGATAACTGGGCTTTGGGTTTGGTTCGAAAGCCATCTTTAGTCAATCAGCTGCACCATATTTATCTGTAACAACAGACTTTAACGTTGCTTTCCTAACTTTGTAATGCCACATGTGACATATAATTACATAAATTAAGATGTACTCAAGGGTTATTAACAAAATATTGCCACAATTACAAAAAAGATATAAAAAACAAATAGACAGAAAAGGACTACTAGACCACACCCACACAGCATGTATACATCACTTCAGAGGGCATTACATTGACTTACACGCATTTCCTGGAGACTTATCCTGACCTTAACCAATACATGCCTAAACCTAAAATTAATGATTCCCCTGTGACCTGGGGACCTCCATTGTGTCCCCATAAGGGAGGCGAGTCCCCACACGTGACTGTGTAAACAGATTCAGATTCTCACACACACACACACACACACACACACACTTTAAAAGTATTTGCATTAAAACAAGAAGAATGTCCCAAAGGTGAAAGCCCTCATTCTGCCGGGTCTCATCTTTACTTTACAATCAATCGTAATTTAATTGTTGATTATTCACTCAGTTGCCAGTTTAGTCAAACTGCGTTTAACCTAATTCAGTCTGATACACATCAAACTACTCTACACATATTAGAGTAACCTTAAACATATACATTAGTGTAGCAGATCATGAGGTGCAGCCCCATATTGCAAAAACAATGTCATCTACACAGTAAACCTGCTGTAAACACAATGAAGCCATTTCAAACCAGAAGATGTTTCTCCTTAAAGCCGACTCGCCTCCTCCTCCAGTACGTCACGTTTTTTTTTTTCCTGTAAACCTGTGGACAAACAGAACAAAAACAAAAAATCTTCTTTGCAAAGTTATGAACAAAATAATCTAACAGAAGCATTTTTCAAATAAATTCTGTTATTTATTCCTTGTTTTTAGGGCTACAGGAGGGGAAGAAAGTTTCCTGACAAACATAAAACATGTCTTCCAGGTTGAGTCCATGAATATTCAAAAAACAACTTCATATATATATATATAAAAGAAATAAAATCACACTTTCAACGTGTGATATCTGAATCAATGTGTTTAAGCCCTCTGTAAGCACAACCTGGATGGCGACACTTGGTAGCCAAGATATTACAAAAATACAGTTTATTTACACTTTTTAAACATTGCAGTTTGTGCCACTCGCAGAATAATGCGAAAAATACAGCCTTTGATTCTTAGAGATTTCCTCAACAAGGCTATTTACAATTTTGTTTTACTTAGAGACAAACCTAGAGAAGAAACAACCACTTCCTGTTCTGGTGTTTTTTAAAGTTCCCATGGTCTTTAGTGTTTGTATGTGACCTTTGAGACCCTAAAAACATCCTAATACAGTCTCTGAACTCCATGAACGTCAATGCAACACACGTTCCCCTTTCCTGAAAATGTTCTTCCTGTAGACATCGATTTGTTTTAAACTGATATAGAATTGGGATGCTATCCTCTCTGTCTGTAATGGATAGACCGTATGATAGCTGTGGTATCAGATGATACATGCATTTTTAACATATAGGAGAGGGGGCAGCAGATGAAAAGTACTTCTTGCAGGTAAAGTAGTTCAACATTTAGATAATATTCATTGTTTGCTGTTACCCAGAGTCATCATACGTCTGTTTTTGCTGCATAAAGAAAAGACAAACCTTATTTACATTCATTTCTACTTTAGTGCCCAAAAGGATAGCCTGAGGACAGAAACAAAGGGTATCCATGTTATAAGCCTTTTCCAATAAGCCATAGACCACCTGAGAAGTGTCTGTAGCACCAAGAATCAAAAACTGTCAAGTGCCGAAAGCCAAAAATACATTTCAGATTGGTCAGATTTATCATCTTGTCGTTTACAGATCCTTCCTGATTCAAATTAAAATGTTTGAGACCAAAAATGTTTGTAGTAAAGCCGATTTAAATTCCTCAAAGCAATGTATTAAAAATAAAGGTTTGTTTTGACCTCAGCAAACGAGATTAACACTTTCAGACGATACTCAGCCCTACTCACAGGATCAGCTTCACCTGTTGGTTAATAAGAGGTTTCAGAATTCTTTAAAGGTGTTTTTGCTTTGTTTGTTTGTTTGACAAAGCTGGGCTAGCAGTTTCCCCCCCGTTCCATTATGTATGCTAAGCTAGGCTAACACCTCCTTGATCTCTGTTTTGGACGCTCTGGGTAAAACAGCTCAACAAGTTTTTCTAAATGACATTTGCACATCGTGTTAAACAGGTGGAAGTGTCGGTCACTGCAGAAGGTGCTGATCATATTCTGTACAGCACAAACAGCTCATCCCATAATACTAATTGGTGCAGTCTGGCGTTTACCTTTTTAATACAGTCTATGGTATTTTCTCAGGTCAGCATTTTCATTTTTTTTTTCGGGGGGTAAAACTATTTTTTTGCAGATTGGGTTTTTGTTTTATTCCACAGGAAGAATATTTTCCAACAGTCACATTTGATATGCTGCGTTTAGAGATCATAAGACTTGTGCACGACAGCTATTAACCACCAAGGCACCAGACCTTCAGACTGAGGAATTATTTAATACTGACATCTAGTGGAGACGCTTTGGTAATTAGACAATAACACAGAAGAAAAGTTATAATTGGTCTGGAAGTGAGTATCCAAGCCAGCTTTGAAAAGAGGGAGGACATCTCACTCTTGTGCAGGTGTTGCCATTAATCCGTAGGAGTCTCAGTGAAGAAAACTGGTACAAACTGGTGAATACAAACAAAACTGTGGCTACTGTTCTGTTTTCTCCTGAGCTGTTCCGCTCACCAGCAGCAGGTTGCAGGCCATAAACTGGACGTTCAACACGTTGCTGGTGTTCCCCGTGTAAAGTCCCACCATTTCATTAGACGACCCGTCAGCTGGCGCCACGCCGTGGGAGTTTCTGATGTCCCACACCCGCACAGAGTTGTCTATAGAGGACGAGGCCACCAGGCTGCTGTCGGGGCTGAAGGACAGGCTGGTGACGCTGTCCGTGTGTCCCCTCAGGTCTTTAAACAACGACCCCGAAGCTAAGTCCCACAGCTTCACCCTCTGGTCCTCTCCGGCGGACGCTAAGTACTTCCCGTTGGGGGAGAAGGCGAGAGACAGCACGGGGCCTCTGTGTCCGGTGAACAGGCGGACAGACGCCCCCTGCTGGGTGCTCCACAGACGCACCGTTTTATCCGTGGATCCGGTGGCCAGGTAGCTTGAGTTCGGGTGGAATTTGACGCAGTCGACGTCCGCCAGGTGCCCGGCGTAGATCCGCAGCGGATACGTGCGGGAGAACGTCCAGAGGCGTGCGGTGCGGTCTTGGGACCCGCTAGCGAAGTAGAGGCTGCAGGGGCTGAGGTCCACGTCCCACACGGGATAGGCGTGTCCGCGGTACAGCGCCGTGTTGGTGAAGCTGCCCAGGTCCCAGTAGCGCACCGTGGTGTCCTCGGAGCAGGAGAGCAGACCGGAGCTGTCTGTCAGGAAGGCCGTGCGAAACACCGGGCCGCTGTGACCGCGCAGCGTCTTGACCTCGCTGCCGGAGCCGTCCTCCTCCTCCTCCTGGGGAGAAACAACGAGACATGTGGCGTTACCCGTCTAATTCCCTTTTGAAATTGTTTGACAGGGAGTTGGGATTATGTGAAAATAAACATCTGTTGAATAAACTACCATTTCAAATGTATCAATTGTAAAACATTTGGTTTAATATGGATTCATCTGATTGTTTCAAATTCAAAAACATTTTTACAACAGTGACAGTTTTCATAATACCCTCTTTAATTTTAAGCAAATCAAACATCTAGAATAATCACTGTTTATTTGCAACAGCAAGCAAACATAAGATATATGTTCAGCTTTTACCCAGATACAGTTGGCCTAAAGACTCTGGAAAATTGTGATAAATATTTTTCTACATTCTGATGCTCAAGTATTAAAACCAAAAGATGTATTGGTCGAGTGAAAAATAGAGACAGATAGTGAATAATCATGAGGTGCAGCCCCATATTTCAAAACAATGTCATCTACACAGTAAACCTGCTGTAAACACAATGAAGCCATTTCAAACCAGAAGATATTTCTCCTTAAAGCCGACTCACCTCCTCCTCCAGTACGTCACAGGCCAGGTGAATGTGCGACACGTCGACCTGATGCGGTTTGGCTTTCAGTTTCCTGGCTCTCAGGCTCCACAGCTTCACGGTGGAGCTGTCGAATCCGGCGGAGAGCAGCCGGCTGTCGGCAGAAACCTCCGCCGTGTTCAGCATCTGCTCCGTGTTGTGGAAGGCGTAGAAACACACGGTGGTGAGCGTGGGCGGGCCCTCACAGACTTTCTTGATGCAGTCCTGAAGAGCCTCGAGGGCCACTTCGCTCTGAGGGATCCCTGCAGGAACCTCCACCCCGTCACCACCCTCCACTCCGTCTACTCCTGCCCAGGAGGAGGCGGGGTTTGGGACAGCAGTCGCACCACTGGCAGCTCCATAAAGCTGGTAGTCTGTACGCACGGACGCAGCGACCTAGGATAGGATAGGATAATGCTTTATTGGTCAAATCTGAAATTTGACTTGCATCACAGCAGCTCCATGTGTCAAGACACCATACATCAAGGCTTTTCTTTTCATGTGTCCATAGCTACAGTGTAGTTACGACAATGAAAATCTTAGGTGCTCAAAACACGCTCAAAGACCCTTCAGCGTGCATTTGATCTGGATTCAGCTCTCACCTCCACCTGCAGGTGTGTGTTCAGCGCCCTGCAGATGGCGCTGTTGTCCTCACTCTGCAGGTATCGCAGCAGGTAGCTGTACGCCGGCTCCGTCAGGTGCACCACGTACTTGTGCTCCAGGAAAGCGCTCAGTTTGGGGTTGGCTGCGACGTCCTGAGAGGTGAGAACATGACGGAGCTGCTCTATGGTGGCGCGCTGCTCGCTGTCCTGGAGGAAGAGGGTGTGGAAACGGCTGTAAAAACCATCCACTGCCCCCTTCAGGCCGCAGTGCACCAAGTCCAGGTGGAGGTAGACGAACAGCGGGTAGAGGAGGCCGCTCACCTCCTTCGCCCAGGATATTTCTGTTTCTGATTATTGGGGAATAAACAGTGTTCAAGGCTTTTGTGCATAGTGTCATGTGTACATAGCTACAGTGTAGTTGCGACAGTTAAATTCTTAGGTCACAGACTCCTCCAACAGTGCAACACAATAAAAGGGAAAATAGTGCAAGTAAATAACATAAAATAGAATATAGTAGAAATAGTGCAGAATAGTCTATATACAAGTGATTGGAATATTGATATATACTGTATGAGTTGCAAACAGATGAATTTTTATGGATGTTCTTTCAAAAGTTCAGGTGTTTAACAGTCTGATGGCCAGTGGGATGAAACTGTCCCTTAGTCTGGTGGGTTTAGTCCGTTCTTAGGGTTTTGTAATAAAAAAAAGTACTTGGAGCAATTTATTTGCATGGCTGGGCAATGTGGAGTAAATACAAAAAAAGAAATCACAGTATTTATGACCAAATTCCTTAAAAAGCAATATTGCTAAAATATTGAATGATTGACTTTTGGTGCAATCAAAAATTAT
This sequence comes from Notothenia rossii, assembly GCF_949606895.1. Taxonomy (NCBI): domain Eukaryota; kingdom Metazoa; phylum Chordata; class Actinopteri; order Perciformes; family Nototheniidae; genus Notothenia; species Notothenia rossii. The sequence continues at coordinate 6,853,319 of NC_136912.1, read as the reverse complement.
TTACTAATGAGATATTCATAAATAAATCAATCAATCCAACAATCAAAGGCAAAGAATAAAAAGAAAACACCAAAAATCTATCTCAAGATCTGGCAATGACAATATCATACCATATTTTCCAGACGTGTGATTTGGTGGATTTTTGGATTTGATACCTGAGAGGAAGGAACGCAGCCTGGAGAACTGAGCCTCGTACTGCTGCGGCTCGGACTGGCACGGCGCCGCAGAGACGATGTTGGCACAACCCGACTCCGTCTGCACTGCTCAGAGAGGGAGGTTCAGGAGAGAGTACAAATAGATATGTTAGTTGTTAGAAACATATCACTCGTCACCGGCTTGAGCTTCAATCTCAGGATCCATGTATCTGTGATCCTCTCCAGAATGGAAGTAGTCATCACATACAGAGCATCAACTAGTTCCTGAACAGTGTCCTTCACATGCTGATATCCAAGAGAGGGAGTTACACAGTCACGAGAAGGAGGAATAGAAAGCAGTATTCAATGTTTACTTCAGATTAGCTCCACGTCAGAAATGATCATGCTTGTCATATGTCTCTCTCCATAGAGGCTGAATCATCATGTTAATCACATAGCTATCATATGCCTCAAACAGTCCTGATGCTCTTCTAGGTAATCACACATCCTGTCATGTTCACAGCTACAGTTGGGATACCTTTGTCATCATGTTACTCTCATGTTGGAAGAGGACATTCTGTATCTTTAAAAATAGGCTGTTTTTAGAGTGTCCAACATACCAATTTAAAAACACATACCTGCACAGAACTTAATAGCTCCTTCACTTTAAAAACACATACATTTTTACTTAATTATTTTCGAATGTTCTATTAAAACTACTTTATGTTCTTTGATGTGACTGTTTTGCTATGAGTTTATTGTTATTCACCAAAACATAAAGACAAATTCCTTCAAACTGCAAACCTAAGAAGTCCATTATTATGTTTTGTATGTAAAAAAAATAGCTACGAAATAAAGGCTTTGAAGAAGAAATACTATAGTTCTCTTTGACCTGTTGTGGTGACATATCTGATGTGAAAGACAAATGGTATTACATCCTCGTCTTTGTTTAGTTATTCACCTGAGAGGCTGGCAGCCATCTCCTCCGCTGACTGGAAGAGCTTGGCTCCTTTCAGAGAGCCGTCAGTTTCCACATACTGCCGCCGCTTCAGGTACTGAGTCACGGCACACTGGATCTGCTCAGTGCGAACCCGCTTCATGGCCTGGAAAATACATAAACACATTTGTTTTTGTATCAGTGTTGGGAATGTAATTTTCTCAAGTAAAAGTACTTAAGTACAATGTTGACCTACTCAAGAGTCAGAATACCTTTAACAGTCCCACAGAGGGGACAATTACGTTGTTACAGCAGAAAAGAGGCAGCTTAATGTTCCCTAAGAAGCATGCATACAAAAGTTATAATAACGGATACTATATAATACTTTTACCTTACTTGTATTTCCTACTTCTACTCCACTTCATTGGGAAATATTGTACAGCTCTCTCCTTTACTTTTGTCTGACAGCTTATGTTACTGTACATATTCAGAATATTAACAAAGAAAAATAATTATAATCAATAAATACATATTTTGTTATATCATGCTACCTATGTTGTGGATCTCAAATCAATTCCATCTTTGCCAGCTACAACAATGAAGTAATATATTTATCTAGAGCTGCAATGATTATTATTAACCAACTAATCAATGTGTCTAGTTTGTCAACTGTTCTGATAGTTAAAGTAATTTTGTATGCAAATAATATAAGATTACATTTTGCCGTATATTTTGATAATAGTGGAATAAACCATACTTTATATATAAAAAAGGTATAAACATATTTCAAATAAAAAACGTTAACACATCTACACTAGAAAATACATTTATCACAACTATTACACAATGTAAAATATTCAAAATAAATTGAAATGTTCTGTAAAAGACAAACATATTGCAGCATCAGACATAGATGTATACCACTACTAGACTACTACTTACTATAAGCGAGCTAATGTGTTTACAAAGGCAATCACATAAAATACACCTTCAGTGACGATATACATACATACAATAGAATGAAAACGAGTGTGTACGCTTGAAATATCACAGTATTAACGCGTAAATCTAGTCTAAAAGCCGGCATGTTTCCACATTAGAGGAAGATGTTTGAGCTGAGCTAACCGCTAAGCTAACCAGCTAAGCTAACGGGCCTCCAGACTTTACGCGGGATTTGATCCGGTTCCGTTAGCACCGCCGGTTGGATCTCGGTACTCACTGCATATCGTGGAGTTTCTCTCCGTGCTCAGGTACTGTGTGAGAGATGGTGGAGTTTTAACTCTTTTACCGGGTGAAACTACGCCAGTCGCTGCCACTCCATCGTGTGTTCCGCCCCCCGGTCAGGCTCCATTAAAACATGCTAAGTTAGCTAGCCGCTATCATCTCTGTTGTGGCTAACCGCTACCGGTGATCGACCCGAGCTCCTTGCTTTCCCTTATCAACACCTCTTGAGGGTCTACTACCTATGCCTGGACCTTATTGAACAATTATTCCAATACATCAGAAAAAGGCACATATACATCAGTGTTCATTCATTCAAAACTAAGGGCATAATTAATATAAAACAAAAAACAGAAACAACTTACTTACTTAAACCTATTTAAATGCATTATTGATTTCCACTCAAGGGATTAAAAGAGCACGTGTTCTTCTCCTAACGTTTTCAATGTATGACTTTTACTTACAGTGGTGTATTTTTCACATTGGTATTAGTAACACTTCATAATATACTTTATGGGTCTCTTTTAAAAGATCAATACAAAAGAAAGGGATGCTTGTTAGCACCAAAAGCCTATTAAAACTACTTGTCTGGTGTAGTATTTCAAAGTATTGGGTCACAGGACATGGAAACGATTGAAAAGCAAATCAAGACTTTTCAATTGTAGAACTTGACTTTATGACAGGGACGTTATTTAATATTGCATTGCAGTCTGCTTACTAGTTAAAGAAAGACAACAAATGAAACGAAGCTACAAGGACTTGAGTCAGACAAGATTTGATTGTTTTGAAATAGATATAGGAGGTTTATTTGTGTTATCCCCAGAACTGTTACAGGATGTGTATTTTGTAAATAGTGTCACTTTTTCTTATAATTGTGTAATCTTTAATACTTTTTTATGCATGATTCTTAGGTAACATTAAGCTGTCTCTGGCTCTTTTGCTTTAAAAATGTACATTTCCCCCCTGTGGAGCTAATAAAGGTATTCTGATTCTGACAATATATAAAAAATATATTATTAAAAAAAAGAATAGATAGTGGGCGGGGCTTTCCTTTGACCCGGTGATGACGCATATTTCAAGCGACTGCACCGCGCGCTGTTTTTGGATTGTACAGCGAGGTTTAGCGGTGTGTTTATATTGTTTTTTACGGTACATTTCTTGTACATTTGTCTCCTGTTGACCGGTGAAAGGGCGCCACAGCAGCATGTTTACCCCCCGCGCCGCACCGAACTCCGGCCGCCGGCAGCAGGGCAGGAGCTCCGGGAGGAAGAGCGGGACCAACCTGCTGTTCTCCCCGAGGAGAGCGACTCTATCCGGGAGGTGAGGACACATACTGACCGGTAACATCTAACATGTAGTGGAAGAAGTAACTTAGTGCATGTACTCCCTCATCATTCTTCATTGTTCTGTGGTTACCATGGTTTTGACTAATAACGGTTAATTAACGGCTGTGTCAGTTTGCTGCTAACTGTTACTAGCCTCTGTCAGTGTTGTAACTAAGTAGATTTACTCAAGTACTTGTGTACAATTTTTTTTTAGGTACTTTTACTTGAGTATTTTCTTTCTACTTTGTACTTCCACCTTCTAAAATTCAGAAGTATACGGTGTACTTCTACTCCACTACATGTATTTAATACCTTTAGTGACTTTACATATGTGGATGAATGATGTGAAATATAATCAAGTGTTAAATCAGACTTTAGTTCCACCTGGAGTAAATTCACAAGCTACCCTGCAGTATACAAAGTCATTCAAACTAGCTGCTCCTTTACCAGCTTTGAGAACACTTCAATGATCAATCATTATAAAAAATAATATATTATTCTGAAATGGACCAATCTGATGCTTTGATGAGAATACTTTTGTACTTTTACTTGAGGAACATTTATAATGCATGACTTTTACTGTAACAGAGTATTCCTAAACTCAGGTACTTCTACTCAAGTACAAGATCTGAGTACTTCTACTTTGACTCAAGTACAAGATCTGAGTACTTCTTCCACCTCTGTTTGTGTCTAAATATATTTTTTTCTAACTTTATTTGAAACATTGTGATATAATTATATTTAAACTATATTATACTAGTGTCCATATCTCTACAACCTCATGAACCATTTGCACATACTGTACATATACATTGAAGCCCCCTTACACTACCTCACAGGATATAGTTTACTTTTAATTAAAAGCTACTGTACGGCACACATCTTTAATGTATATAGTACACAATGTTTATATGTCTCTGTCCCTTTTTAATAGATTGGTTTATTAGAGAGTATTCAAATGTATTCTGTGTATTCACTCTTAATCTCTCTCCATCAGGGGAACACCCACCAGAACGCAGAGCCATGCCGCTGCAGATTTATTTAACTACGATCTGCAAACCTTCGGCTCCTCGCTGCCCGTCAAAGTGATGGAGGCCCTGACTATGGCTGAGGGTAAAGAAAACCTCATCCCTGTTACTGTTTGTTAGGAAAATATCCCTGGTCCCCGGCTTGAGCTTCAATCTCAGGATCCATGTATTTCTGATCCTCTCAAGAATGGAAGTAGTCATCACATACAGAGCATCAACTAGTTCCTGAACAGTGTCCTTCACATGCTGATTTGTGACCTGCTCCATCGAAATCAGTCGCATTGACCCGAAAACACATTTTGAGTTGTATAGACTGCTGAAAAGAGGAGATTCCTAGCTTTCTAATGATATCAGGATTGTTTTTGTACTCCAAATATTAATCAAAAATATTTCACATTATATAATGACTGTCATCATTTTGACCTTCAAAGTTTCCTCTTCTCTGGAATCCATCGATCTGATTGATTATTAACAAATGATCAAAGTAGTAACGGAGGGAAGATATTTTTGTTTGGATTACTGGTCTGGGGGGGGGGGGGGGGTGGGGTGTGTGTGTGTGTGTGTGTGTGTGTGTGTGTGTGTGTGTGTGTGTGTGTGTACTACATTTACATGAAACTTCCGTTGGGTTGCTTTAAAGTCAAGCTTCAGTTTAAGATTCACCCTGTAATAGAAACATGTGATGGAGCATTACTAACCTGACTCAGACGGTTTGTTTCACCAAACCATCTAGGAAAGCTCCATTGGAAGCCATTTGGAAAGGGCAGGCACTTTCAAAAATAATTGGCAGGTGATTGGATCAATCTGTCTATCACCTTCTATCATGGGCCACTTCTGATTGGTTAACAATGGCTGGTACATGTGGAGCACAGCCCTTCTGATTGGTGTGGATGACTGACACACAAGAAGAACAAACAAAACAAAAAAAATGTAAAAAATCAAATTGCGATTTCGATTTAAAATCGATTCATCGTTCAGCCCTAGTGTATATGTTTGTGTATTTTTGCGTTTGTGTGTATTGTGTTTGTTTCCCGGGGAAAACCCTCACAAGAAACACCGGCTGTTGTTATGCCTGCTGTGACGTTAAGTTACTCCGTTCTCCGCTTGTCATCATGCCGTCACAAGCTTCAAAGCTGTATTTATCATCTGAATTTGCCGAAACAAGTTTAATATTCTGAAAGCCAAGACTTTGTTTAATTGAAATCAGATGAAAACAAACTTTCACGGACCCTGCCGTGTTATCTATGGTTACTATGCCTTACATTCATAATGTCAGCGGAGGGAGGGGGGGCTGCGCTGCGGAACAGCAGGGTGCGTATTGAGAGGTGTCATCTTCCCTTTACAAGCTTCAAACATGTATGTATCGTGTGATTTTGGAAATAAAAGTTTCATATTCTGAAAGCCAAGACTTTGTTCATTTAAAATCAAACAAAACACCCGAACCCCGGAAAACTAGTTTTTTTACGCAAATCCACGTTTATTTTGAAATGAGCCGTTGTGACTTCCGACTGATTTCGATAGAGCGGGTCACAAATACAAGAGAGGGAGTTCCACAGTCACAAGATGGAGGAATAGAAAGCAGTATTCAATGTTTACTTCAGATTAGCTCCATGTCAGAAATGAGCATGCTTGTCATATGTCTCTCTCCATAGAGGCTGAATCATCATGTTAATCACATAGCTATCATATGCCTCAAACAGTCCTGATGCTCTTCTAGGTAATCACACATCCTGTCATGTTCACAGCTGCAGTTGGGATACCTTTGTCATCATGTTACTCTCAGATTGGAAGAGGACATTCAGTATTTTCCCAACACTGTTGACGTCACTTTTCTGTTTGACAGGGCTTGTTAAAAGTACGGCGTCCTGCTGCAGAATTGCCACTAAACCTTTTTGTATGTGTCGGTTCTTTTTAGAGATTGACCAGATCTCAGTGAAGGTGGATGAGAGCGGCTGGGCCTGGATGATCTGTGGAGAGAAACTGATCATCTGGAAGATCTGCCAGACTGCCGTGGCAAAGGTACACTTTAAGATTCAGACACTAGAGCAGTAAACGGACTGTGAGTACAGAAGACATGTTTCCATATTTAATCACCTTTGCAGAGATGGGGGGAGAAAAGGGGTGTGGTTTGCAATGTGTTGGGTTTTTCAGTATTTTCTGATTTAAAAAGGAAAGTAATTCCCAGCCTATTCCATTGAAATGAATGATCAGCAATCAGCAGTCCTTTATTTGTCCCACAGCGGGTACATGTACAGTTTTACACCAACGAAGAACAGTGCAAATGAAATGCAGCTATAGAATGATTGGGCTGTCAAAATAAAGAAGAGTAAAATGTAATCAAATAAAATGTGTACAAATCCATGGTAAAAATAAGTAAACAAAAACCACTAATACTAAATTATAAACACTATTTATTTGTAAACTATATTTTTCTGTAAGCCTAAAATATGAGGACACATTTTTGATCCTAAATATCTTGGCTTCTTCTTTTCTTAGTTCACATTCAGTTCTCTTGTCTTACATAATAAACGTAATTAAAAAAACATCTTATTGATATTTTCAGTAATCAGGTTACATTACGTGAATATTGTGATGCTCGGATTACTTTCTTTTGCAGCTAACTAGTCATTTTAACGGAAAACATTTTTAAAGCCCCCCTATTATTTTACTGTTTCTCATCAATATATCACAGGTCTCAGATATATACAGAACCTGTCTCTGATTGGCTGAAACACCAAACGGATCATTGCAGCATTACCCATAATCCCCTCTGTTTCAGCCCTGTTTCCAAAGTGCTGATTCTCTGTCTGTTACTTTAGATGAAAATAAGGAGCCCCTCCCCACGCCCCTCTGAGAGAGATTTGGTTAAAAAGAACATAATGGTGCTCTCGGAGGAGATTCAGGTGATAAGGGAGGGGGGGGGGTTACCTTGGTTGGTGATTGGCTAATGGTTACACAAGCCAACACATTGTTATGACATCATCAAGTGGCCAAAATCTGATCAGCTCATTTTCAGACAGGTTTTTATAGAAATGGATCAGGACAAAAAGAGAGAATCATGTTGATGTAGAAGAGACATGAAGAAGAGGGGACACATGTTGATGTAGAAGAGACATGAAAAAGAGGGACACATGTTGATGTAGAAGAGACATGGAGGAGAGGGTTTTGCCTAATAGGTGACCTTCCAAGTAACCCTCCCCACCCAGGAGGAAACCCTCACAGATTATTAATACATTCCACCTCCCCCCTCTGTTGTCCTGCAGCTGTCGGTGTGTAAGGAGCTGCAGCTTCCCGACAGCGAGTACAACTACACGGCCGACCTGGTGGCCGTTTCCTCCGCCGCTCCTCTGGAGGCGGCCGGCGTTCAGTCCATCTCCGTGCTGGTTCTGTCTGTGGAGGGAACGGCCCGCCTGTGGCCCAGTCTGTCTCAGGAGGGGAACTTCACCGAGACAGACGTGGACCTGGGGGACCTCTGCAACTTTGTGCTCGCTGTCAAAGTAAGTGTAGGAGCAATTATGCTATTCAGCCTCAGTATATTAATACATCCATATGATTTGTTTACATCACTTTCATTTGTAATTGTTCAGCACTTCCCGGTTGACAGAGGGTGAGATTGTGCTTTATTCTGTTGACTGTGTGGTCTGACTCCTACCTAAGTCATCATGTGTTTCATTTTGTTTATTAAACATCATTAACACTTTCAACATCAGAACGGACTTTCTTATTGAACACGCGTCACAGCCTTAAGCCACCTTTAGCTTCGTAGGGACTCAATTTAGGTATACATTGTTTCCCACTGGTGGAATTTTACCTGGTACATTTATTTAAGTACTTTATTCTTCTACTTAACTTCTACTAACCGTAGAGCCTCTACAGCAAGTACATCTTCAGTAAATGGGATTTGTTGTTGGATGTAATGGGGCTCAGACTCTGTTTTGGGGACCCGGGTTTGACTCCGTCTATCTTTTCTAACTCTCCTGTCCTCTTTTTTCAGGGCGGGAGCTTCATCTTGACCTCAGAGAAGAACCATCTCATGAGAGCGAGTGTAGACTCTTCTGGAAAGCTTCAGTACCGCGCGCTGCTGCGAGGGCAGGGCGTTCTCTCTGGGATCGGACGCAGAGTCTCCAGTCTGTTCGGCATGCTCTCCCCGCCGGCCAACGACACGGTGAGTCTCACTAACATATCATTATCATAATAATTGTAGTGACTACGATATCCATTTGTTTTAGTCTTTTGTCTGTGATTCACTCGTGGGCTGACCGATGAATAGACGCTTGTTGTGGTGAGAAAACATTTAAGAAAGGTCCAGATGCGATTGAAAAGTAAAATCTGCTTGTTTATTCCAAAAAGGCAGTGGAAAAAATAAATAAATGTTTTCAAACAAACTAATTCTTATATAATCTGATACTTCTCTACTTTGATCAGAGTTTGAAAGCTAGAATGAATGGGGGAGGGGGAAATAATCGATATAGCAGAGTATCGCGATACTTTGCGTGGTGATATTGTATCGATACAAGGACGCCAAGTATCGATATTTTATTATATAAACTATTCATATTGCAAATCCAAATGAAAGGTTTTGGTTACAATTGCTTTTTCAATCCAATAGATGGTGCTGAGCTTTTTCTTGCGCGGTCATGGCCAGTCAGAGTATAAAGAGATTTATATACGGCTCTAGGTAAAGTCAGTGGTCAAAAAAAAAGATGGATTCAGCGGAGAAAGAAATCAGAAATGCAATATATCGTATCGCAATACAGTACAGCATATCGTAGAATCACAATACTATCAAATCGTGGCTTAAGTATCGCAATGGTATCGTATCGTGGGGAGCCTGGTGATTCGCACCCCTAGTAAATATGTAAAGTAAGTAAATATGTTACCGTCTAGTGTTCAGATGCTGTACGTCTCCACTCTGACTTCCTGTGTTTCCCTGCAGCTCCACAGTGTGATGTGGGCGGGGGGGTCCAGCTCTCTGTACACACTGAGCAGCTCCAACCTCAGTAAGTGGGAGCTGGGGGACAGCTGGGAGCACCAGGTCCTCAACTGGGACGTCCAGAAGGCTCTGACCGAGAGCATCGCCGACGCCATCTGGGTCAGTACCAGCATGCATCAGAACATACAGAGAGTGTGATCGAGTCTCATACAGAGCTGGAGGAGGTATTCAGAACCTTGCTGTTGGAAAGATATCACT